>NW_004567112.1:56163625-56183714 GCF_000260355.1 Condylura cristata
CTAGTTGTTTGAAGATGTGCCATTCTCACTGGGGTGAGGTGGTATCTCATTGTGGTTTTAATTTGCCTCTCCCTTATTACGAGTGATGTTGAACATTTTTTCATATGCTTGTTGGCCATCTTCATTTCCTCCTCTTTGGAGAAGTGTCTTTTTAGCTCTTCTGCCCATTTTTTGATGGGGTTGTTTACTTTATTTTTGTTGAGTTTTATCAGTTCTCCACATATTTTTTTGATCAATCCTTTATCACTAGTTTTGTGTGAGAAATTTTTTCCCCAATCATGGGATATCCATTTGTTTTTTGTAATGTCTCTTTTGCTGTACAGAAGCTCTTTAACTTGATGTAGTCCCATCTATTTATCCTTGCCTTCACTATTGTGGCGTTGGCTGCTCTGTCTTTAAAGATTTCGCTGAAGTGTATGTCGTGTAGTGTTTGATCAATCTTTGATTCCAGGTATTTTATGGTTTCCATTCTTATGTCTAGGTCTTTAAACCACTTCGAGTTGATTTTTGTGTAAGGTGAGAGGTAGTGATCTAGTTTCATTTTTTTGCATGTAGCTTCCCAGTTTTCCCAGCACCCATAATGCAGTGCTTCAATACATTACACCATCAGGGAGAACCCTAGACTATATTTTATCCTGGACTATATTTTATAACTGACCGACACTTAGAATTGAAAAAAAATGCAGGCAGAAATGTATCACATTATGTAGTAACATCTATATGTGATACATGTAACAGATTTTTTATTGAGTAAAAGTTATATCATGTAATGAAAAGAATTTTTGAGGTTGTTTGTGTTGTTTTGGGCCATTAACATTTGTGTGTAGGCTTTTTGTGGACAAATGTTTCATTTTTCTTGAGTATGTATCTAGGTTAGAATTGTTGGATTATATAGTAACTCTGTGTTTAACCATTTGAGGACATCTCAGACTATTTTCCAAAGCTGCTGCACCATTTTACAGTTCTACCAGCAGCATATTAGGATTCCAACAATGCCAACATTTGTCACAACCTTTTTTTTTTTTTTTAATACAGCTATTCTAGTGGGTAACTCTGCCACTAAAACAACAGGAAAGGGATATAATCTATTGCATTGTCCAGTAAGTACCTACCATATACCTTTAAATTTAAATAAGCTAAAAATTAATACATTTTAATTGGGCCACATTTCAAGTGCTCAGTAGCTTACACGTGGCTCATAGTTACCATATGGAACAGCATGCTACTCAAGCTATTTAAATCTTATCTTGGTCATTTGCAGCATGCTCTGGGAAAGTTCAGGAAATAGTGGTAGGACTAAACTTCGAGGGAATGCTTCCTCTGGGCAGATTACTCAGGTGGAATAGGAAAGTAGAAAGCAAAAGCATTAGGAGTGGATAAGTAATTGATCATTACTATTTATAGCATTTTTGATAAGAAATAATCGGGAATTTGGAGGAAAGTCAGAAAAGAGTGTCTAATGGTTTGCCATTTCTGCTGAGGTTAATAGCAGTGTTCTTTTTGTTCCAAGGCCTTATCTCATCGAGGGTGGAGCAGAGCCCCCTTTTCTTAGGTCTCACTGTTCCTGCCACCAAACCAGTTAGTACAGTTTGTATTACAGCAAGACAAGAGATATATCTAGAGTATTTTGGTACAGCCAAAGTAAAATACTCACTAAGGCTATTTGGAATGACCTTTTTCTTTTCTAAATGATTATTCTGTAAGTTTCTTTTTACTAGTATTTAGAGCTTCATAACTTAGACTAATCTTTTGTTTTAATTATAATTTCTCAGTCATCATATATGTCTCCTTATATTCAAATATACTTTTATTCTTTTAGTTTAATATTACTCTACCCAAAATTGTTAATGATGTCTCTCCAGACATTATTGTAGAGACTCTTTTCAAACTCATTTAATAAACTTTTTAAAATTTCTTAAAATAAAAATATATTTAAATAAATAAAATATTTTACAGTATATTTATGCTTTGCCAATGTTAATTCTAAGTCCTCTTAGCTGTAAAATCAATTATGTACTATCTAAGTGAATATGAATTAGTTTTATACTGTCATGTTTCTTACAGTTGTCTGGAAGGCCGTATTTCATGAGTCAAACGTTGGCATTAATGTTTTGAGGTAAATTTTGGTGCCATTTCTTGATAGAAAAAGATAACTTAGGAAATACACTTATTTCCTGAGTGTTACAGTTTATGAAATATTCTGCTGTCTTAAATGGGGATAACACAACAAATAACTTGAAATTCAGACTATGCTGGATAATTTAGCAAGTATGATCACCCTTAGATACCTGCAAAATGGCCTCAAGTGTCTAGATGAATCCTGCTTCTTAAAAAGCTAAAAATAATAGTCATTGGTTATATTTATCCATTTCCATTAGAGATCTAGGTTATCCTTTTTATTGACTGTACTAGAATGCACAGATAATTTCAAATTAGTAGTATCAGAGGAAAGCCTTAATCAGTACATTCTGATTAAAAACTCTAGGAATTTTTCCATTCATTTTCTGTATCTAGTGGTAAAACAAAGAATTTTACCACTAGATCAGATCAAACATACTGATCTAGTGGTAAAATTCTTTGTTTTTATTTTTATTGGGGTAACACAGTTTACAAAACTATGTGAGTTGTCAGGTATACATTTCTTACCTTAGCAACTATTTTTATCATACCACACTTAAAACAAAATGTCCAGTCATCACGCACTGCCAACCAGTCTCACTCCTTCCTTTATACCTGCCCCTTTGGAAGCCAAACATGGTAAAATTCTTACTTTTTCCTATTTTTATTTTTGGGATTACATTTTTGCTCTTCTATAGGAGCACATGTTCACTCATTCTCTACCAGACCATTTATGCTAGTACGTCAACTGACTTTTTCTCCATCCTCTCCTCCCAACCCCCGTCTGCCCTTGTAACCATTATATATTCTTCCTTTGAGTTCAAGATTAATTCTACTGTATTTTACCTGTGTTTTTTGGTTGCTTATGTGATTCCACAGTTGAGTGAAACCATCTATTATCTATCTTATACTTTTTGACTTATTTCACTTAACATAATCACCTTTTTGTCCCAAATACCATTATTTCATCTCTTTTTCATAGCCATGTAGTAATCCATTGGGAATGTGTTCTACCATTTCATTATCCATTTACCTGTTGAAGGGCGCTCAGATTAGTTCCATGCTTTTGCAGTTCTGCACAGTGCTGCTATGCACATAAGTATAGTTAAATCTTTTTGTATTAGAGTTTTTGTATTGTTTGGATAAATACCTGCTAATACAGAATTCCCGTTCTTCTTCTTCTTCTTTTTTAAGGACTTTCCATACAGTTTTCCACAGAGGCTGCACAAATTTGGATTGTCACCAACATTAGATGAGAGTTCCTTTTTCACTAGAAGTCTTTTCTTTTTTGCAATCTTGCCAAAATTTGTTGATTCCATTTTGTTTGCAATGGGCCCCTTTCACAGCAGTGAGGTAGTAATTCCTTGTGGTTTTGATTTGTTTTCCTTTACAATAAGTGATGTTTAACAGGTTTTCATTTGTCTAGACCATTCTTTAAAAAATCTATTTTAAGTCCTGTGCCCATTTTTTTTTTTAAAGATTTATTTATTCGTACAGAACTGGGGTACAGGCCAGAGATGTGGAGGGTGAGAGGCTTCACCAGAGACAGAGTGGGGAGCAGAACAGGCAGGTCTACGAAGCACACTGCTGAGGGGAGCAGCGGGCGGGTCAGGAGAGGTCTGCCACGCCATGTGGTCACCTCCGGGGCAGGCGGGGATCGAACTCATGCGGAAGTGGCTTAAGCTTCTTTGTGCTGTGCTTTAACCCGCTGCGCCACCAGGGAGGGCCATGTGCCCATTTTTTGATTGGGGTTTTTTCATGTTGGATAGAATAAGACATTTAAATATTAGCCCCTTGTCAAACGTGTGATGTACAAAGTTTTTTCCTATTCTGTGAGTTGCCTTTTGTTTTTTGTGCTGATTTTTAAAATTTTGTTTTTGTGATGGTTTAAAGGCTTTTTAATTTGATGTAACCTCACTTTATTTTTTTAAAAAACTTTTATTTATTCATATAAGAACTGGGGTATAAGCCAGAGATGTGGGGTGGGTGTGAGAGGATTCACCAGAGACAAAGTAAGGAGCAGAACAGGCAGATGTACCGAAACACACTGCTGAGGGGGAGCAGCAGGTGAGACAGGAGAAGTCCCCCACCCATGTGGGTCACCTCCCTGGCCGGGGATCGAACTCATGTTGCAGTGGTTTCAGAGAGCTTCCTGGTGCTGCACTTAACCTATTGTGCTACCAGGGAGTGCCCGTTACCTCACTTCTTTATTTTTGCTTTTGTTTCCTTTGTTGTTGGAGTTGAGTCCCACATACATCTCTGTGGTAGATGTCTTATGGTGTTTCCCCAGTTTTCTTTCAGGTGTTTTATGGTTTTGGTTGTTAAATCTAGATCTTAATTCATTTTAGTTAACTTTTGTATAGGGAATTATGTATATATCTTGTTCCCTTTTTTTGTAAGGGGCATTTCACTTTTTCCATCACCATTTATTAAAGAGGCCATCTTTTTCTTCATTATATGCTCATATGCCAAACATTAACTGTCCGTATCTTTGTGGGCTTATTCTACTCCATTGGTCTGATTTGTGTTTTTGTTTCAGCACCATACTAGTGTTTTGATTATTGTTACTGTGTAATATAGTTTGAACTCATAAAGTGTAATGCTTCCATTTTTCGTTTCTCTCAGGATTATTTTAGCTATTCAGGGCTTTTTGTGGCTCCATTTAAATTTTATAATTATTTTCTTGAGGAAAGCCATGGGTATTTTGATAAGTATTATAATGAATCTATAAGTTACTTTAGGTAATTTGGGCATTTTCTTTTTAAAAAAAGATTTATGCATACAGAACTTGCATACAGGCCAGAGGTGCATGGGAGATGAGAGGATTCACCAGAGACAGATCTGGGAGCAGAACCAACAAATCTACAAAGTACACTGCTGAGGGGAGGAGAGGTCTGCTGCACCATGTGGGTTACGTCCCTGGCTAGGGATCAGACCCTCCAAAGCAGCTGCTACCAGCTTCGTAGTGCTGCGCTTTAACTCGTTGCGCCACCAAAAAAGGTCCAATTTGGCCATTTTCGTGATGTTAATTTTTCCAGTCCATGAGCACAGGATATCTTTCCATTTCTTTGTCTCATTTCCTCTAACAGAGTTTTATAGTTTCCATGTATGTCTTTCACCTTCTTTATAAGTACACTCCCAGATATTTCATTTTTTATGACATGATTGTAGTGGGTTTGTATTCTTTATTTCCCTTGCCTTTGCCACACAGTTTGCGTATAGAAAAATCAGTTTGCCACTGATTTTTGTGTCTTAATTTTATATGCTGCTAATTTACTGTATTCATTTATTATTTCAGTTAGTTTTTTTGGTAAAGGTTTTTGATTTGTCTCTTTATTTACAAGTCATCCACAAACAGTGACAGTTTCACTTCTTTTCTAATTTGGATTCCTTTCACATCTTTTTCTTGACTAATTGCTTTGGCTGGGTCTGCCATTACACTGTTGAATAGAAGTGGTGTTAGTGGACATCATTTCCTTGTTCCGGTTCCAAGTGGGAATGCTTTCAGCTCTTTACCGTTGAGTATGGTGTTGGCTGTGGGTGGGTCATATATGATGATTATAATAATGTTTTGGAAAGTGCCATTATTCCCATTTTACTGATTTTATAATAAATGGTTTCTGAGTCTTACCCCATCTTTTGTGGCATCTGTCAAGATGATCATGTGAGTTTTGATCTGGAGAATGACATTAATTGATTTACATGTTGAGCCAGATTTACATCACTAAGATGACTCCTATTGATGTTGCTAGATAATTCTCTTTGTTATACTTAGTTTGACAGGATTTTGTTGAGGACTTTTGCCTGTGTTCATCAGAAATATTGTTCTATGGTTCTTTTTTTGTACTGTCTTTTTTTTGGTTTTGAGAGCATGGTAATGTTTACCTCATAGGAGGTGTTGGGGAGTTTCCCTCTTCTTTTTTAAGCATTTGAGTATGATAGAATAGGCATTAGATCTTTGAAGTTTTGATAAAATTCATTGGAGAACCTATATGGTATTGGACTGTTGTTCTACGGGAGACTGTTACTCTTTCACTTTCAGCACTTGTGATCCTTCTGTTTAAGCTATCTATTGCATCCTGATTCAATCTTGGTTATCCAGTTTGTTTGCATAGAGACTTTTGTAATAGGTTTTTATGATCCCCTCTGTATTTCTGCAGTTTCTGTAATTTTGCCTCATTCATATTATGTTGATTGGAGGTTCCTCTCTTTGTAAGCCTAACTAATGGCTTACCTATTTTATTTTTCAAAGAACCAAATCTTGGTTTTTCAGATCTTTTAGCTTTCTATTTTATATTTCATTTCTTTTTGTTTGAATTTTTATTATTTCTTAAACACACACACACACACACACACACACAGTTCCTTCAGGAACAGTATTAGACTTATTTGAAGTTTTTCTTGTTTGCTTGCTTTTTTTGTTTGTTTATGAGGGCCTGTATTACTATATACTTCCTGCGTAGTGTTGCTTTTGTAGCATCTCATAGGTTCTGGTAGCTTGGTTCTTTATTTGTATGGCCTCTAGCTTCTTTTCAATATATTCTTTGATTTCCTAGTTGACCCGGAAGTTGTCTAGACACATTGTGTTTAGTATCCACATTTTTTTGGTTATTCCAGGATTCCTTTGTAGTTAATTTCTAGCTTTTTAGTATTCTGGTCTGTGAGGATGCTTGATATAATTTCTGTTTTTTTTTTTTAAATTTATTTATGCATACAGAACTGGGGTATAGACCAGAGATGCAGGTGTGATAAGAGGATTCACCAGAGACAGAGAGGGGAGCAGAACAGGCAGATCAATGAAATACACTGCTGAGGGGATCAGTGGGTGGGTCAAGAGAGGTCTGCCACACCATATGGATCACCTCTGGGGCTGGGATCGAACTCATGCTGAAGTGGCTTTAATTTCTTAGTGCTTTGCCTTAACCCTCTGCGCCACCAGGAAGGGCCCATAATTTCTGTTTTTGTATGTTTTCTGAGACATGTTTTATGTCCTAGTATATTATCTATTCTTGAGAATGTTGTATGTGCACAGAGAAAAAAGTGTATTCTTTTGTCCAGTAAACTCATCTGATTTACTTACTTATTTATTTTTAATTACATCTGATTGAATACTTCATTTAGGCCTTTAATTTATTTGTCAATTTTCTGTCTGTGGTCTCTGGTAATGGTTGTATTTTTGTTGATATGTTGTTTTAGATCTGTTACTAGTTGCTTTATATAACTAGGTGGTCCTATATTGGGCACATAAGTGGCAGTTATATCTTTTTGGTGACTAATTCTTTTTTTAAGTTTACATATAATTTACATTTATTTTTTACAATGTTTGCTTTCTTTTCTCAGTTGTATTCCCCATAGAATTTCCACCACCAGTTAACTCGTGTACCATAACCATAGTCCTTTGTACTCTTCCCTCCATGGTTTTTATCTCCCTCCTCCCCTGCAGAATGTCTCTGATTTATAGTTGTTTATTTTTGTTTTGTTATTTTTGTTATTTTTCCCCCCTAGTGCCTATATTCCTCTTAAAAGTGAAGCCACCTGATAGTTTTCTTTTTCCTTCTGACTTTTTTCACTGAGCATAATCCCTTCCAGTACCATCCATATTGCTATGAATGGCATGAGTTTATTTTTATTGATTACTAAATGTGTGCATATACCACATCTTCTTGATTCAGTCATCTGTTTTTGGCATTGGGGTTGTTTCCAAGTCTTATAATAGTGCTGTCATAAACATAGGGGTACAGATAGTCTTTTGAATTAGTGTTTTTATGTCCATTGGGTATATCCCTAAGAGTGGAATTGCTGGGTCATATGGTAGCTCCATTTTTAGTAGCTCGAGGAACCTCCACACAACTTTCCATAGTGGTTGGACTAGCTTGCATTCCCACCATCAGTGTAGGAGAGTTGGTGAATAATTCTTGATATAGTGTCCATCTTTGTCCTGATTATCTAGCTTTTCTGATGTGAGAGTAGAAGTTGTTCCTTTTCTCTTTGCATTATTAGCATGTTTTAGCATTCTTAGTTTTTTTTTTTTTGTCTTTTGGCTTTAAGTTGGTCTTTGTAAACAAAGTGAATTTTTTTCTTTTATCACCTTTTTTTTTTTCATGACTAAATATTTTTTTATTGTCACCTGCCTGCTTTTTCAGGTATATATGTTTTAGATTTCTGTATAGCATAAAAAAAAATAAAAGTATTTTCCTGAATGTCAAAATGTGAACAGAGGAGATGGCAATGGCACTTAAAAAAAAAAAAATTAACACTAGTGCTGAAATCACTAGTAGGTAGCTGATAAGACCCAGAACACATTTGCAGGTAAAGTGGTTTGTGATATTTCAAATCAACAGGAAGTGGCATAAGGCCAGCCAAACCAAGAGAGTATGAAATACAGACCCAAGAGACTGTGTTCAAAATGGCAGTGTTCTCATTTCACTGTTTGGCCTGCATTATGCCACCTAATTTCATCTTGGAACTGGCTTTCAATGAGTAAACATCTCTTTTATAAAATGAAATTACATTTCAGAATCTGGATTTTAAGCTTCCTAAACAAATTCCTAGTCCAAAGGAAAGGCATTTATATCACAAAACATTCACTTCATGCACTGACTTTGTCATAAATGGTGTGTCTTATTAAGTCAGAACCATGACATGCTTATGGATTTCTTTGGTGCTTTCACACATTCTCAGCACCACATTCTAGAAACAGACAGTAACTAAATAAATATTGATATATGAGTGCATCCTAGAAGAAAGTCTCTGCGTAACCCGCAATTATTCTTCAGATGGCAACTTTAAAAAAAGTTTACTGGGACAACCATGAATCACACTTGATTATCTTAATGATTCTTTCATGAAACCTGACCACTGTGTCCAAAGGTAAGGACCTGTGTCCCCGAGGCTCTTACCAGTTCTGGACCCAATGCCTCTCTTCCTAGGAGTCCAGGAGTCTAAGAAAGTGGTTCTCCATCCAGATTAAGTCCTCAAAAATCTCACTCAATGAGCGCTTAAGAAAAACATTTTGTGTTGTTTTGTTAAATCTGGGAGGCCTGAGCACTAAGAAGCTTAAGCCACTTCCGAGTGAGTTCGATCCCCGCCTGCCCCGGAGGTGTACTTCGACGTTTTGCCTGTTCTGCTCTGTCTGTGGTGAATCTTACCACCCTCCACATCTCTGGCCTGTACCCCGGTTCTGTATGAATAAATAAATAAATCTTTAAAAAAAAATCTGGGAGGTCTGCATGTTCTTGGAGCCCTGGTCCTGATGTATATCACAGGGCTGGAATCCCTAGATTGTGAATAGTTGTTAACCAGAGGCTCTGTGGGGTCAATCACATTTTCACACATTTTCATAATCAGTGTCATCTGATTCCTCAACATTGTCTCCAACTGCTCTTTGGGTGGGGAGAGATCTGCTCCACTTCCAGGATAGTTCAAAACTGCACTGGTATAAGTGTAGTTGGAAGAGCCCACAGCTTGAGGTTGAAGTTTAAAGACACTAATCCCCAGGTCAGGATGACTCACAGTACTTTCTTGATTGTTTGGGTGAAAATCAGAAGGAGGAGGATGATGATCAACAGCATTTGCATTTCCCAATGTGCTTCTGCCTTCAGCCGAACCACCCACAGTAGAGCATCTGGGGCAGAATGTTGGTTCTAAGCTTTCTGAAGGCTGAGATCTGTCTCTGCTTACCATTGCTTGCTACAGTCTTCTTTCATGTTCCTTTTCAATTGTTTCTCTGCGTGATTTACCTTAATTTGTTCACTAATGCCTGACAGGATTGAACAACTAGCTTACTCTTTTCTACATCTTTACACATCAAAATACCTCCTGCACACTTTTTCCTATGGTGCATTATAAACCTGATAAATTGTCCTGATGTCTTTATTTCCTGCACTCTCCACAAAAAAGTCAGTACCGTGTTCTTCAATAGCTTTGGCATAAGTCTGAGAAGTATTTGGCTCTTAAAACACTTTATACTCTTGCTGGCTAGTGTTGTCCAGTTTGGGAATAGTGAGGGATAGTCTTTGATTATACCTTCCACTTGGTCTAAAGAGAACATATCCTAAAGCATAAATAGAATTTTTGGCAGTGAAGAGAAGGAAAATGAGGCCATTCGTCCCAAGCAAGGACCTGGGTGAACTACTTATGGATAACCTGCTCTCCATATGATGTCGCTGCTGTGTGTTTTAGGGGAATCTGTTCCACCTGGTAACTTTCTCTGGTCTTTGAATTGTCATAAAACTTAAAATGTTTGGGGCAAGTTTGATGATTATGAATTTCAGTTACTTGCAGAAATCTATGTTGCTGATTTGTGAGTCACTGATGCTAAATGTTTTGTCTTGTCTTACCTCACCCAGCAAAAACCCTTCATTTTTAGTGGTGTTGGTGCTATGTGGAAATGGAAACCGCCATGATGGAAATCTCTAAATCCCCCAACTCTTTTCACCCACATTGTCCTTTCCCTCACTATGTCTTCATTAGTAAATTCAGACCATTCACATTTAGGGTGACTGTTGAGATAAATTATTTTAGTATCAGTCATTTTGTTTTTTGATTGTTTTAATTTTTCTGTTTGTTTCTTTTTGCCCTTTCTGGGTGACTTTCTTTAGTATTTCTATCATTTTCTTTGTTCATCTGTCTGTCTATACTGGATTTTTGCTTAGGGGTTTTTACTGAAATTTTTATTGTAAATCTTTTATGAGTTGGTATCTACTGTCTGACATTTAATTATGTAGATTCTGTCCATTTTTTCCTTCCCCTTAGTGTTTTATTGTTGAGTCATTCTTTTTTTTTTTTTTTTTTAAGATTTATTATTTATTTGCATACAGAGCTGGGATACAGGCCAGAGGTGCAGGGGTCTCACCAGAGACAGAGTGGGGAGCAGAACGAACAGATCTACGAAGTACACTGCTGAGGGGAGCAGCGGGCAGGTCAGGAGAGGTCTGCCGCGCCATGCGGGGATCGAACTCATGCAGAAGTGGCTTTAGCTTCTCAGTGCTTTAACCTGCTGCGCCACCAGCGAGGGCCTGAGTCATTATTCTTGCTTATGCTTCTGGTTTTGTATCCTTATTGTATTTTTCTCAGGAGTTTGTTTCATTTTTTCCTTTCCTTGTAGAAGAGTTCCTTTCATTATTTTAAGAAGGGCAGGTCTGGCAGTGGTAACTCCATCATCTTCTGTTTGTCTAGGAAAACCTTTATTCCACCCTCATACTTGAATGATAATTTTATTGGATAAAATATTCATGATTGGAAGTTCTAATCTTTTAGGATTATGAACATTTCCTTCTAAGGTGTTTTTGCCTAGAGTCTGGCTTGAAATTTGGGGAAATTCTAATTTGGGAGTCATTGTTTCTTTTTTTTCCCTCTTGCTCCCTGCAATTGTTTTTTTAAAGATTTATTTATTTATGCATATAGAACTGGGGTACAAGCCAGAGGTGCATGTGGGTGAAGAGGATTCACCAGAGGCAGAGCAGGGAGCGGAACAGGCCAACTTACGAAGTTACATGCTGAGGGGAGCAGTGGGCGGGAGAGGTCTGCCTCACCATGTGGGTCACCTTCCTGGGCAGGGATCGAATTTGCAGTGAAGCAGCTGTGGCAAGCTTCATGTTGCTGTGCTTTAACCTGTTGTGCTACCAGGGAAGGCCTGTTTCCTGCAGAATTTTTTATCTTTGACTTTTGTGTTGTGGTTTGATGTAGGTTCTTTGTATTTGAAAATTTGGGTGTCTCTCTTCTTCCTAGACTTCCATATTTTAATTCATTCTTTTGGCTTGGGAATTTCTCAATAATTATTTCTTTGAATAGGACTGCGATTCTAATTATTCTTAAATGTCCTCTTCTAAAAAAGCCTGATTTTTTTTTCATTGAATTCCTTCATTTTTCTTTGTTTGATTTTCTTTCCTAATGGGTGATTTGAGTCGTCTACCTCTGAAATTCTTTCTTTTGCCAGTTTAATTCATTTAAAGTACTTTTTAAGTTTATATGCATTTCATTCAGTATCTCTTTTTGTGATCTTAGACCTGCTTATCTGTCTTTGACTTCCCAACACATTTAATATTGTTGTTTTGAAATTTTGTGATAGGTCCTCAATTTCTGTGTCCTTTATGTTTGTCCCAGAAGTTTGTTCTCATTTTTCTATTCCATCTTGTGTTCAAATGTTCCTTGTTTCGCAGGGATGTATGTTGTTTTGATTTTTTTTTTCTTTTTTAATGACTGGGCTGCTTTTTGTAGTTTTGTCTGTTTTAGTTTGCCATGATGTGAGGTGGGGGCAGGAGGAGAGCCCCCCTTTGCCTCCCCACTTGTGTTCCACAGCAGTTTGTGCTTAGATTGCCTTAACTTCCCACCCAGAGTCACTGCCCCCCCACTTTGCCCTTGGGTTGTGATCTGTGAAGCTTAAATATCCTGTTGGGAGGACCAAGTTCTGGCTCATGCTCTGAGACTAATTTGCACTTGGCCTGAAGGAGGCACTGTGCCAGAGGGGAGTGGGGAGGGTGCTGACTTGCTGCCATGGCTGCCAGTAGCAGCTGTCACTGCAATGCCCAAGCCTCTGGTGCCACTTTTGTAGGGCTGCACCTCTGTGCACTGTTTGTTTAATTTCCTAAGGGATTTGTGAATTGCCTCACAAGTCCTTTTAGGGCTTTTTATAGAGTCTGGCTTGTCTTATCCTGGTATCTCTTTGATCTTCTCTAAAAGGGGAGTAGCAAGGGAGATAAAAATTCCCAATTTCCCAATTTCCTGGGCCTGTATCCACAGACTTCCCAGGTCTGCACCCACTCAGAATTCCTCTGGAGAGTTTCACAGTGTCCTGGGTTGCCCCTCTTGTGACTTGGGTGGTTTAATCCTCCCCCCGCCACCCCCACCAGTCTTCCAGCTGGAAATCATGCTCCCCTTTGCTGCCTCCACTCCTCCTCTTAATGACCACCACCCATAGTTCCAGATCTCTGGGAAAACCTGGGGGCTCTATACTGGATGGTATCTGGATCTTTTTGTGAGCAAATAATTTTTTTGTGTAATAGTTTTTAAAGGAGAGGGTAGTCCCAGCTCCTCTATTCTGCCAGATTGGGGGTCAAATATGGTAAAATTCTTTTTTTTTTTTTAATTATTACAAAAGTTTATTTTTACATCATTTTGCACAATTTTTTTTCCATCTCGATGGTAATCCCCGCGGGTTTCCCATCACCAAATCACCCGTGTGCCACCACCATAGTCCCATGCATTTCCCCCCCCCCCCACGGTTATGATCCCATTCCCCACTCCACCCCCACAAAATGTCTCTGGTATATGGTTGTTCATTATTTTTGTTATTTTCTCGCCTGGTCTATTATACTCCTGCTATGAGTGAAACCATCCGGTATTTTTCTTTCTCTTTCTGGCTTATCTCACTAAGCATGATCTTTTCCAGCTCCATCCAAGTTGCTGCAAAAGACATGTGTTTCTCTTTTTTGGTTGCTGAGTAATATTCCATTGTGTATATGTACCACATCTTTTTTATCCAGTCACCTACTTTTGGGCATTTGGGCTGCTTCCAAACATGGTAAAATTCTTGAATAACGAATTTCTCAAGATTATCCTTACAGGTTTATTTTCAGTGTAATGCCATTTCTTTCCACAGATTTGCTTGTAAATGCATCACGAAGAGGCAGCCCAGAATGAAGAAAGCAAGCAAGAGTGTTGGCTCAGTGCCTAAAGTGTCTGGGATAAGCAAAACACAAACAGTAGAAAAAACAAAACTTGAAAACAACTCTTCAGCACCTACTGGAGGCAAACTTATAAAACCTGGAACAGCAGCATCATTGTCAAAGGTAATGGTTTAATGTTATGTGTATATGTGATGAATTTTAGGGTGAGATAAAAATGATATGATGTCTGATTTATTAAGTAATCATGTGGGGGTTCTGTATTATATTTTATTGTGGTAACATTGATTTATAACATTTTATATGATTCAGAGGTACAGGCTTATGCCTCACACTCACCACCAAGGTGCCCCAACTACTCTTCACTCTCGCTTCCTTACCGTCAGCCCCCTTTGGTAGCCTCAGTTTTGCCTTCAGATTTCTAAGGTTTGTTTTGGTTTAGGTTTGTCTGTTTCTTTGCTTTGTTTTCTCTGTATTCCACAGCTCACATGGTATTTGTCTTTTTAAAACTTACTTCACTTAGCATGATCCCTCCATTCCATCTGTGTTATTGCAGATGGTAAGATTACATTTTGTTGCTTTTCTAGCGGAATATATTCCATTGTGTATATGTACCACATCTTTATCTCCTTTGTGTCATTGGGCACTTAGGTTTTTTCATCACTTGGTAATAGACTGCACTTTCTCTTGTAAATAGTACTGCAGTGAACATAATAGATCTACTATGATCCAGCAGCTCTACTCCTAGGTATCTACTTGGAAAACACAAAAACATGAAATAAGTGGTTTTTCTCATGGTCACCTAGTTCTGGTGCTGGGAATGTATTGCTTTTAAAGGGATTTCAGTTTGGTGGATATACTTGGTGTGCTAGTGTATGAACTTGCTGTGTGAAGTGGCCATAAATAAAACCAAAGAGCAGATTTATTCCTGAAACAAGTCACCAGGCACCTATCTTGTGCAAGGCTCTGCTGGTGAGAGCTGGACATAGAGTCTGCCTTTGAGAAATGTGTAGAGTCATGGCTGGAGCAGCACATGCGTAAATAAAACAAATATGGAAAGTCACATACCGTGGGAGAGCAGGAAAAGTGTGTGGCAGTTCTAGTAGGAAAAACATTTCCCTGGGAAACGTTTTATGCAAAGAACTTAAGAGCTGTGTCATATAGGATGACCAGAAATAATGTTCCTAAGACTCCGATGGGTTTCTATTCCTACCCTAGTCCACTGTGTACCAGAAACTCTTAGTTCTTTCTATTCTTTCTCTACCTGTTGATCCAGTAGTAATCCTAGTTAAATTTAATGATAATAATTTAGTAAATGTATAATTAGTTTTCTTTACATTTCTTAGAGACTTAGTTCTTGTGATATAACATAAGTAGTGTGTAAGGCCAAGGGTTTTAGACGCAGACAGACCCAGACTCGGGATGTGCTTCCTAGGGCTGTGGTCAGGATGGAATAAGGAAGCAGGTGAGCACGCCCATCCGCTGTCACAGGTCCGGCAAGTGCTTAGGACTGAGTGGTAGTAGCATTTTTATTGATTAGCTCTAGATACTTGAGCAGTCAAGGGTTGTTTGCTGAAAGTAGTAACAGTCCTTCTGTGGGTTTTCTTTCGTATTGCTTTTGGCTTGAAGCACAAAGGGATAGGGGACCACAGGCCATTTTTTCTGCTGATTAGAGCTTAGGTTCATCGGACAGAGATCCACAGTTGTCTTCTCTCATCCTTTCTCAGTCCAGAGTTCATTAATTTGTGTTTGGTTGTTTGTTTTAGAGATATAATGTTTTACCTAGAAACGTTAGCTTTATAATGAAAACTTGGAGAGAATTTCTGCAAATCTGATAGGAAAAGTCAAGCTGTACTCCAAACATGATCCATGCAAAAGCCTTTCATCCATGAAGGGCTTTAATAGATTATGGCTGAGTTATTTGCAGAAGGACCTCAAAGGAATACATGTGAAGCACTTCCTTGGATTTGTTAAGATCTAGCAGAAAATGCTAATTTTTTTCTCTGGGGTTGTCAAAACTGAGCCTAGATTCATTCCATGGGTTTTAAGATGTCCCCAGATTTTTTTCCTGCTACAGCCCTAATATACTGCTGAGTGTCAACAGGTGACTGAGGATGGTACTAAAAGTAGACCTTTGCCCTGCTTGTGTTGATCTGAATCAATACCCTGAATTATTTCCTCGGTAGCAGTCCTGTCACTCTTTCACGTAAGGCAGCTGGCATTTTCTGACCTAACTGGTTACTCAGTGTAAAGCTGTCTTCAGGGTGGAATGAGTGCACAGTGACTGGGTGACCTGTTATTTATATGACTGGAAGAACAGGTTAAAACATTGGCATTGGACGTACACCACTGCCTCCCTTCTTTTTCATCCTTGTCAGTGGCTGGCAGTAGCATTGTAGGTTTACTCTGGAGTGTACACTGAGCAGGCATGGGATCTGCCGCAGCTTGGATCCAGAACAGCTGATAGTTTGGTCTTGAACAGTGAGTACTTTTTTTATTATAAAGTAGACTGCATACCTGCTGTATGCCAAGTACATGACAACTGTGTGTGAGCTTTGACTCTGCTGTGTTAGATGGTTGAAGTTGAGAGGGAAAGAGAGGAAAAAGGAGTAGAGAGGAGAGGAGAATTGTCATTGAAGTTGATAAGAAGACACAGAAGGAAAGAAGAAAATAGAATGAATAGGAAATTGAAGGAAAAAAATAAAGATTTGGAGACCCTATTTTTCTAAATTTTCTTTTTTCATTGTGCTTCTCTAGTATATAGATAATCTCCCACAACTTGAGTTCCTGTAACTGTGTTGGAGCATCACAGTGAATAACCCAGTGAATGAAGCATTGGCATTTCCTCATTTAGACAGCACACACTTGTGTGGACACACATATGTGTGTAAATGTCATGGCACAGTATGTGCGTGTGTGTAATTTTTTTCCTTGAGCTGTTTAAGTTGTAGGTATAATGCTCCTTACTGCTGAGTATTTCAGGATGTATCTCTTTAAAAACATGTTCTCTCTTATGATAGTACATTACAAAATCTGGAGGTTATCATTGCTGTTGTGCTACTGTGTGTTCTGTAGACTAATTACATTTTATTAATTGTGGTATTGGTGTCCATTTTAGCAAAAAAGAGAGAGAAAAAATTTTTCCTGGTTCAGAATTCAGTCCAAGATCATGAAATGCATTTAGTTTTGTTCTTCAGTCCCTAAATTAGGACTAGTGCCTCAGTTTTTGTCTTTCATGACCTTGACATGCTAAAGAGTGTGGGTCAGTTACTTGGTAGATTGTCTTCAGATTTGGCCCCGCCAGTTACCTTGGGATTAAGTTCAAGTTAATTTTCAGCAGGAGTCCCTTGGAGGCTGCATATCCTTTATGGAGTGTTTGCAGACACCTCAGTCTGTTCAATTCCTGATGAAGTCAGCTGAATTTGGTTAAGATGGTATTTGATAGTTTTTTCCATTATTGTGTTACTATATTTATTCTTGGAAGTAGTACCATGTTGAAGATACTCTGAGACTCTTCTCTAATTACTTTTGTCTCATCAGGCTTTCACTCTAGTTTTAAAATTTTGATTTTTCTAGAATCAATAATCATGATTTCTGCCTAATGGCTATTTTCTAATTCTCATATTCCTTTTCTATTATTAGTTGGAATTCTAATATGAGGAAGACTTTTTACTCTCCCCCCCATTTATATATTCATGTATGTTAATGTAGGTACGTGGATTCTTTCTCATTGAGCTATAAATTATTAGCATAATTTATTTTGATGTGCAAAATGTCCCTGACTTGGCCTGTGGGAAGGTCTTCAAACTGAATCATTTTTGACTTGTTTCTATTATTATTTGAGCAGTTTCTTAATTACTGAAATAATAAGCGTTCTACTTTTCAAGCCTCAGACCTGCAGTCAACTTTTTGATCAAGAAGTCCTTGTTAAACTAATGGTGGATGGAACTCAAACTATCTGGGAGTTAACTGTATTTGTTACTTTTGAGTATATGCGCATTCTCTCTTTCTCACACACACAGCAAATTCTGTATCTGTTTCTCTCCATATATTGTAAAACTATGAGTTCACACTGACTTTCAATTCCATCTAACACTCAAGCTTCATAATAACCACTCTGCTTTGCATAATTGTAATTACCCTTTTCCCAACAGAAATCTTTAATTATTTAAATATTTTTACTTATTTTCTCAATCCTAGAATATACAAAAAGTAGTTAAAGAATTGCCCACCCATACTACTTCAGAAAACAAATCTACTAGCTAGAGTTCAGTATATATTTATACCTTTTATTTTTACAGATTTTGAAGACATAATGCTAGAAGATATTTGGAGGGGTCCTTTACTCCCAAATCCATGTGATTATACTGTTCATTTGAAATGTAAATGGATCCATTTGCTCCTGTTGTATTCCACTTTAAGATTTCCCCTACCTTCATTTATTTATGTTGAGTATATATGAACCACTCCCACGGTTCTGTAAGTCAGAACTTTATAGGAAGATGTGTTTAGATATGTCCCTTCTATTCCTCATTCCCTTCTTCCTTTATCCCCGCCCTACTCCTTTGGTTAGTAAATAAAAGTTGACATAAATTGATAAATTTGTGCAGTTTGCATTTTTTTAATGAATAATAATTTATTTGAACATCACTTTGTGTATTTTTCCATCTCAGTTGCAATCCCCTTGGGCATCCTATCACCAAATCACCCATGTGCCAGCACTTTGTATTTTTTGCCTGGATGTATTCTAAAAAATCTCTCCATACCAATTTATAGTAATCTTTCTCATTCTTTTTAAAAATTTTTTAAAAGATTTATTTATTTGTGCATACAGAACTGTGGTGCAGGTTAGAGGTGCAGTGAGAGGATTCCCCAGAGACAGAGTGAGGAGCAGAACAGGCAGACTGATGAAATACACTGCTGAGGGGGGCAGCGGACTGATCAGGAGAGGTCTGCTGCACCATGTGGGTCACCTCCATGTGGGTCACCTCCAGGGCAGGCATCCAACAAAAGTGGTGCAGCCAGCTTTGCAGTGCTGTGCTTTAACCCATTGCACCACCAGGGAGGGCCATTCTTTTTTTTATATAACTGTTTAATACTTCATTATATGGCTACACTATAATTTTATTCAGCTACTTTCCATACAGATGTAAAGTTTATTTAGCTTCTTTTTGTGTCTATATATTCCACATGTATTTAAGGTGTTTTTATGATTTTGCAGTTAAAAACAATGCTACAGTTAATAACCTCATGCATATTTTTGTATTATTGGCAGTATATCTTGAGGTTGACTATCTAGAGTTGGGATTGCTGTGCAAAGGATAAATGCATATGGGACTTCGTATTGGGTATTGCCAGTTTCCTTTTATAAGGCGTATTATATTAAGTTCCATTCTCATCAGCAACTCATGAGAAAGTCTATTTTTCCACATATTTCCCAAAGGAAATTTTTTCCATTCTGATAGGTGAAGGGGGGAGTGGTATCTCAGTGTTAAGTTTCTTTTACCGTGAATGAGACTGCTCATCCAACACATATGTGAGTTGGTTGTATATGATTGTTCACTGAGCTTACTTTTCATCTGGTATTTGTTCTTTCCCACTTTGATTTTAAAGAACCTCTTTAAGTATAAATGCTATTGGCCGATTATCAGTGAGAGGCTGCAGATATATGCTTCCAATTTTTCTTTCTTTAAATGTTTTTGGCCATGCAAGGGTTAAACAATTTTTTTTTAATTTTATAACAGTTTATTTTTACATCATTTTGTACATTTTTTTCCCCATCTCAATTGTAATCCCCGCGGGTTTCCCATCACCATGTCACCCGTGTGCCATCACCAAAATCCCGTACACTTCCCTCCCCACCCCCTGTTTTTGATCCCATTCCCCACTCCACCCCTGCAAATGTCTCTGGCATATGGTTGTTCATTATTCTTGTTATTTTCTCACCTGGTCCATTATACTCCTGCTATGAGCAAAACCATCCAGTATTTTTCTTTCTCTTTCTGGCTTATCCCACCAAGCATGATCTTTTCCAGCTCCATTCAAGTTGCTGCAAAAGACCTTTGTTTCTCTTTTTTGGTTGCTGAGTAATATTCCATTGTATTTATGTACCACTTCTTTTTAATCCAGTCATCTACTTTTGGGCATTTGGGCTGCTTCCATGTTTTTGCAATTGTAAATGAAGCAGCAATAAAC
The DNA here is from genome assembly GCF_000260355.1 of Condylura cristata. Lineage (NCBI taxonomy): Eukaryota > Metazoa > Chordata > Mammalia > Eulipotyphla > Talpidae > Condylura > Condylura cristata. The sequence goes on from NW_004567112.1 coordinate 56,183,563, forward strand.
ATGGGGGTGCAGGTATCTTTGAATCAGTGTTTTTGTGTCTTTTGGGTAGATACCTAGGATTGGGATTGCTGAGTCGTAGGGAAGCTCCATGTTTAGCAGTTTGAGGAACCTCCAAACAGTTTTCCATAGTGGTTGTACTAGTTTGCATTCCC
>NW_004567112.1:56187854-56201395 GCF_000260355.1 Condylura cristata
GGGTCAGGAGAGGTCTGCCACGCCATGTGGTCACCTCCGGGGCAGGCAGGAATCGAACTCATGCAGAAGTGGCTTTATCTTCTTAGTGCTGTGCTTTAACCTGCTGCGCCACCAGGAAGGGCCCTCTATTTCCTTTTTTAATGTCTCATTTTCTTTCTTCAGTTCGCTGATTGCTTGTCTCATATTTTTTTCATTGCTTTCATTCATTTCCTTCAACTCCCGGATTGCTTGCCTCATTTCATTTTGTTAGTTTATCATGATGATTCTGAATTCTTTATCTGGTAGGTTGAACAGTTCTTCTATTTCTTTGGTGGTTTCTGTTGACTGATATTTTTGTGTTGAATTTTCCCCCTGTGGACTTGCTTGAATATTTGTTTATTTGTTTGTCTTCTTTTGCCTGTTGTGTATTTTCTAATACTTTCTATTGTTGAGATACAGTGTTGCTACTATTGGCCGGCATTTTTTTTTTTTTTTGGATGATCTTTCTGGAATAGCTGAGGGACTTCTAGACACTTCAGTTGTGGAGGGTATTCTGAGTTGTGTTGTTTTTCCCAGCCCCCATTTTGTGTAATTGAGTCTGTTGTCTCAGCTAGTAACAGTCAGGGGACTCTTGTGTTGTTTAGCCTCTTCTAGTAACACGTTGAGGCCATGTTTTGGGAAGGTGTCCGTTGATCTTTGTAGCCTTCGGATGTCCCAGGTTCCCTCTATGCTTGGTGTGCCTGTGGTGGTTACGATGAATTAGAAGTGTTGTAGGTCTCCCTGGAGCTGGGCCTTTGGCTGAGTTGGTGGCTCGCTTTGTTTACACTCTAAGTACTGTGAGCTTTTCTGGCTCCCAAGTCTTTGGGCCTCTGTTGTGAGGGTGGGATCTCCCCCTCCCCCAGGAGTGCAGTGGAGTGCCAGAGGACTGAAATCCTCCCAGCTGAGCAGGTTGCCAGACCTCCCTTTGAGCTTTCAGGGCTCTTTTTGGTTAGTCCAAATAGTGCATCCCTGAGCAGTGCCACCCCTCTCCCTGAGGTTCTTTCACAGAGCCCAACTATATCTCTTTAACTCCAGGGTTTTACCACAGTTTTTGTGGGTAGATGTGGTAAGTAGGTAGACCCCTGAGCAAGTCTCCCCATTTGAGGCACTTCCTAGGGCCTCTCTATGTTGAATGTGCCCATGCAAGATTGTTAAAATTGCTGCATTATCCGACAGGTAAACCCCATAGCAAGTCTCCCCATTTGAGGCACTTCCTAGGGCCTCTCTATGTTGAATGTGCCCATGCAAGATTGTTAAAATTGCTGCATTATCCTAGGGTTGGGCCTGTGGTTGGGTCCCGCCCCCCACACCCCCTTGGGATCCACTCACTTAGCTGTGTTGCCTCAGTTTATATCCAGGGCTTTGTCGGGGCTGCTGGGGCAAAGGTCAGCAACCAGTGTATCCTGGGGTCTCTGGTTTTGAGCTGCAGCCTTTTCCCACAATTTGGTTTCCTCTCCCTAGCTGAATTGTCTCAGTTTATCTCCAGTGTTGTAGCAGGGCTGGGACAAAAGGCTGCTGAGCCGGGTTAAACAGTTTTTTAAAGAATTTAATTTTTATATAGTCAAGTTTATGAATTCTATGTTTTATAATTCAGGATTTTGAATCAGGTTGGAATTTGTTTTTGATAATTCAGTTGAAATAGGGCTGATTTTTTTTAAAGATTTATTTATTTATGCATCCAAGAACTGGGGTATGGGCCGGGGGTATGGGAGATTATTAGCAGATTCACCAGAGACATAGTGGGGATCAGAACAGGCAGAGCGACCAAAATATACTGCTAATGGAAGCAACGGTTGGGTTAGGATAGGTCTCCCACGCCATGTGCCTTACCTCCTTGGCCAGGGATTGAACTCATACTGCAGTGGCTGCAGTTAGCTTCAAGTGCTATGCTTTGACCCATTGTGCCGCCAAGGATGTTTTTTTTCTCCTTTGTGAATGTACAATGCCTAACCCCATTTATTGAAAACCATTTTTTTTTCTGTACTATTTTTTGGCCATAAATCATGTGTTTATACATGCAATTTATTCTATACACAGTTCTTTCACGCTTGTTTATTCATGTGTCATTACTATAATGTTGTAGTTATGAAAATTGTAGAACTTTTGGTATAGAAAATTTGACATACAAAAATTGTAATTGAGAAATGCAACATTTATCCCACTTTCACATGATTAATTCAAAGACAATTTTGATATTTTGATAGAATTAAAAGGTGATTCAAAAACGTGAACACATTGAATTTGTTAACTAATAGATGAGGGGACATTGACAAGAAGAAAGTGTAGCTTTTGCTTTACAACTTTTTGCATCATAGTTAATGACCACTTTCATAAATAGAACCTAATCTTGAAGAATATGTTGATCTTAGTGATCTTGGGGCAGTGAGGATTATTTTTGATGTTACTTCTCTCTAGAAGTTGCAAGATGGCATTTCCTATGATTTTATAGATCTTTGCTAGTGAGTAGATCAGGGACACATTAACAGGAGAAATGAGCTTCTGATTTAGAGTTTTTTGATTTTTAAATTAGCCATTTATAATTGATTCATCATTGTGGTACCTCTGAAATGATCCCTGTTCATAACTCACTGTTCAATAACTCACTTGAAAGAGTAAAAAGGAGAATGTCTTCATGTTCTCCCTCACTGAATCTGACACATCTGGGTACATAGCATGTTTCCATAAAATCCTTGATTACATACATAAATTTGGTATTTTTTTTGTAAGCACTATGAAGCTATCCACAGCCACTGCAGCGTGAGTTTGATCTCCGGCCTGGAGGTGACCCACATGGCACAGCAGACCTCTCCTGTCCTGCCTGCTGCTCCCCAGAGCAGTGTATTTCAGCTGATCTGCCTGTTCTGTTCCCCACTCTGTCTCTAGTGAATCTTCTCATCCCCCACAACTCTGGCCTTTACCCCAACTCTTGTATGCATTAAAAAAAACTTTTAAAAGTAATAATAATAATAATAATATATATTATTCTTTTTTTTTTTTTTTACCTTGTTTACTTTCTTTTCTCAGGTATAATCCCTTTAGAATTTCTACTACCAATTCATCCATATACCCTTGAGCTTTTCCTGCCCGCGTTTGGACCCCTCTCCCTCCTCCTCCCTTGCAGAAATTTTGTATTTTAAAAAGAAGTGTGTAGTTGTTTATAAATTAGTAAAAAGGTTCTGTTTGTAGAACAGTGTGATGTGCTAGTGGTTAGCTACCCATATGTCTTTGTAGAACTGTTGAACTTCACAGAAAAAAGAAAGCTTTGTTTAGTCTTAAGATATCATTTAATCTTTTTTTATCTAGTCAAAATTATTTTTGTTTTCTGTTGCTTCCAGACCAAGAGCAATGATGACCTTTTAGCTGGAATGGCTGGAGGGGTCACAGTGACTAATGGTGTTAAAGGGAAGAAAAGCACCTGCCCTTCTGCAGCATCTGCCCCTGCCATGAACAGCATGGAGAACAAATCAAAGGTTGGCACAGGTATGGGTGGTATTCACTTTAAGATTTAATGAACATTTTTATTTGAATAAGTAGCATGCATCAGTTTTCGGGAGGTTGTATCTAGATATGAAAAATTTCAAGCATGTACAAAAATAGACCAATTGGTATTTCAGCCCCGTGGATCCACCACTGTTAAGAGCTGCCGGCCCATCTTAACTCCTTGACACTTTGCTGGTCTTGGTCAGCCACTTATTATTTTGAGGCTAGCTTGCACCCGTTGTGCCACCCTGGAGGGTCCTTTTTTTTTTTTTTAAAGATTTATTTATTTATGTATAAGAACTGGGGTACAGGCCAGAGGTGCAGGGGCAGTGAGAGGATTCACCAGACACAGAGTAGGGAGCAGAAAAGGCTGACTGATGAAGTACACTGCTGAGGGAAGCAGTGGGCAGATCAGGAGAGGTCTGCCACGCCATGTGGATCTCTTTGGGGCAGCAGGGATCAAACTCATGAGCAAGTGGCTTAAGCTTCTTAGTGCTGTTCTTTAACCCACTGTGCCACCAGGGAACTTATTATTTTTTTTTTTTAAAGATTTATTTATTTATTCATACAGAACTGGGATACAAGCCAGAGATGCGGAGGGTGAGAGGATTCACCAGAGACAAAGTGGGGAGCAGAACAGGCAGATCGATGAAGTACACTGCTGAGGGGAGCAGCGGGCAGGTCAGGAGAGGTCTGCCACGCCATGTGGATCACTTCTGGGGCAGGCGGGAATCGAGCTCATGCGGAAGTGGTTTAAGCTTCTTTGTGCTGTGCTTTAACCCGCTGCGCCACCAGGGCGGGCACCATCTGCTCATACAGAACTGGGGTATAGGCCAGAGATGCAGAGGGTGAGAGGATTCACCAGAGACAGAGTGGGGTGCAGAACAGGCAGATCGATGAAGTATACTGCTGAGGGGAGCAGCGGGCGGGTCAGGAGAGGTCTGCCACGCCATGTGGTCACCTCCGGGGCAGGCAGGTATCGAGCTCATGCGGAAGTGGTTTAAGCTTCTTTGTGCTGTGCTTTAACCCGCTGCGCCACCAGGGAGGGCCTCTAGGCACCATATTTCATTCACAAATACTTCACTGTCTTTTGACAGATAAGGATTCCTTTAAAAATATAATCATGGGCCCTCCCTGTCGGCACAACTTGTTGGGATGCAGCACTGCAAGCTGGCGGTAGCCTCTTCAGTGTGAGTTCAATCCCTGACCCTAGAGGTGACCCACATGGCGTGGCAGACCTCTCCTGATCTGCTGGCAACTCCTCTCGTTGATCTGCTTATTCTGCTCCCTACTCTTTCTCTGGTGAAGCCTCTCACCACCTCTGGCCTGTACCCCAGTTCTGTAAGAATAAATAAATAAATGTTAAAAAAATAAATAAATAAAATGAAATAAATATATATAAGTATTTAAATTTCTTTCTCATAACTAGTAAATACTACATTCATTTACATATATTTGCAATATGTTTGAATGTTTGATCAGGATTCATGTAAGTCCATGAATACTAATTGGGATGCGTTGAAGTTGTTTTTGTTGGCGGTTTGATTTTTGTAGGGACTGGTTGCTTGATTGGGATTTTGATGTCATTTCTCCATGATATCCTTGTTCCTTCATTCTTTTTGTTTGCTATAGATGTCATTGGCTATAGCTCTCTCCCCCCAAGAATATATGCCTTCATATAGGTGGTAATTAACCATCTATCAGATGGTAGTCATTTCTGGTTGTGTCTTTCCTGTTAACAGCCCTCGATGATAAATGCCTAGAGTTACTCATTCTATTCTGTCATTCTTTAGCAATGATTTGTTTTTAGATCTGATGGTGTCCATAATTTAACTCATCCTACAGTTCAAGGAGTAATTGCTGTATTTTGCTTTTTACACTTAGACAGAAAGAAAATCCTTAAAATGTCTAGTGAACATAAAGTCATGTTTGCAACACCACATATAAAAGCAAATTGACAAAAATGATAGCAGACTTTTATCATCCTCATCTAGGCTGCTAGCCCTGTTTGTATGTGTTGGACCTTTTCCTAGTCCATGTTACTTAATGTTTTCTCTCCTGCTATGTGGATTTTTCCTTCCCTCCCACATCATACCCCATTATTATAATAGCACTGTGGTGAGATTACTCGGAGGAAACTTGTGAATCCTTACTTTGTGCTTTCCAGGCATCTCATTTTCTGCTCCCTGTAGCCCTCTGACGTAGAGTGTATGAATGCATGACTTGGGCAAGGTACTTAAGCTTTCAAAGCATAGCTATCTCATCTTTACAATGAATCTAAGAATTAAAAAAAAAATAATGATGAGAAAGCTATGCTTTGAAAGCTTAATATCTTTCCAAGCCATCAGTCATTTCTCTCAGTAAATATTTGTTGGGTGACTGTTTTGTACTAGGCTGTTAAACTGGTGAAGGAGCAAGGGCTGGACCATAGGTCTTTTACTCTTGAGCCTGGGACCACAGCCACATTTAACATTCCAGCCTGTGAACTGAGAAAGAAATTAAATACTACGATACCATCTACATCTCTTCATTTTTCCAGCCGTTATTGGAATTTACTGGGAGAGACTTCACATGTTTGCAAACTTGTTCCTTAGTGACCAATACCACCTGCCTTTTTTTTTTTTTTAATTTATTTATGCATACCGAGCTGGGGTACAGGCCAGAGGTGTGGGGGGTGAGAAGATTCACCAGAGACAGAGTGGGGAACAGAACAGGCCAACTCACAAAGTACACTGCTGAGGGGAGCAGCTGATGGGTCAGGAGAGGTCTGCCACGCCATGTGGTCGCCTCCGGGGCAAGGATAGAACTCATGCTGAAGTGGCTGTAGCTTCTCAGTGCTGTGCTTTAACCCTCTGCTCCACCAGGGCGGGCACCACCTGCTTTTCTAAGACTGAATTCAATTATTTCCTCACAGCTCCAGTATAACTTTGTCTGTTTGTATTAGTTTGCCCAGGCTGTCATAACAAAATACTAGACTAGGTGGCTTAAACAACGATTTATTTTCTAATAATTCTAAAAGCTATAAAGTTGAAGACGAAGGTATTGATTTAGGTTTCTTGACTAACAGATGACTGCTTCTCATCCTTCTGTATCTGTCTGTGTCTTAATTGCCAACCCTTACAAAAGCACCAGTCATTAGCAATTAGGGTACATCCTAATAGCCCCATGTTGTCTAAATTACCTCTTAACCTTAATTACCCTGTCTCCAAATACAGTCACATTCTGAGGTACCAGGGGTAGGGCTTCAACATACGAATTTGGGATGATATTTGGCCCATAGCAGTTTGATACAAAAACAGCATTTAAAGTCTTGAGTACATCTTTACTTACTCTTGATGACTTCCTTAAGACCAGTTCACTTTCTTTACCTCAGATTCTCCTGTTACTCAGTCATCACAATTATCTCAGAAGAGGTGCTTTTCTTCTTCATGTTCTATTTCTTTCTCTCCTTGTCTCTTCTTGTTCCTCCACTTTGGGGGTCTTATTTACCCCTTCCTTCATTATTGTCTCCTTCCTTTTGTCTTTCAAACATTTGCAGATCTTTTCTTTCTTGGAATGTATTTTCATTTTGACAAGAAGTGTGATGGTGTAGAAATAGGAAAGAGAGTTAGTTTTGGGAATGAAATTATACCATCCTTTTCCTTTTTGGGCCTACACTTGCAGTTGTTTCTCCTAATTCTATTACTTGTATTTTTGAAGTCTATTGCAGGCTTTACTCTTCCCAGGTTCTAGTGAGATGGAGGTCTTACTCTCCAAATGCAGGCTCTCCTTTACTTACACTGCTGTGCTTACCCCATTTTTCCTCTACTGCTCTTCCTTCTTTCTCAGATTTTCTACTTAGCATCCTCTATGTTAGTTTTCATAGAATACTCCTTCGACATGTTTTGTTTTGTTTTGTTTTGTTTCCCCATTCAAGAATACGTAAAGACCTCCTGTGGGTCACTGAATTCTCCCTGATGTTCAGGATTCTAATACCCATCCCAGGCAGCTTCCATAATAATCTCACTTTTACTTTTTGTGTGCCTTGCTTATTCCTGTCTGTCTTTTGGCCAGCCAGAAATTCCTCCCCTGCTCGTATCCATGATCCCTGGCAAAATTAGTGGCCATCTTTGTACATTATGTAGGCTGTGCCCTCAGTTACCTTGCCAGCCTGATACCTGCCACATAGGAAGCAGTAAGTTTTTCAGATATATTATTGATTGGATCTGGGTCTTATTTTTTAAAGTAAAATATGTTTTAATTATTTCATAACTGTGTATGGGTATTTAACTCACCCCTTTTCTTTAATATTAAATAACAATGCCAGTTACTTCTACAGGTTTAAAGGTTTAGAAGTTTAGGGATACTGTATGCAGCACAGTTGTTTAGTGTGTCATTTTTAGTATTGATGTGTTATTTCCTGACACAGAGGTAGTAGAGTAGCATGCTGGGTAAGGTACGTATTCTGGAGCCAGACTGTCTGTGCTTAACCTTGGCTCATCCACTGAACTACTTTGAGATGTTGGCAAATTATTTAACATCCTGCATGAATTTCTTCACTTGCAAAAAACAAGATGATAATAGCACCTACCTGAGTTTTGATGAAACTTATATTAATTAATGTATGTGAAATAATAATGTGTATGAATAATAAATTTGTTTGCTATTACTGTTATAATTACTGTTATTATTTGTGTGTCATTCTGCCACACACTTTTTTTTTGCATTTACCTTCATAATATTTTTTGTGTTTATTTTACTTAGATTTTTAGTTTGTTTAGAGATTGCCTTTCCCTTCTTGTTCACCTATAATCTTTCCTATTAGACTTTATAGAGCATTCTTCATCTACTTTGCCCTAATAGGGTACCTTTGGTCTATCTATTTAAAGCTATGGTTTTAGATTCAAGTTAATGTATCTAACTTGTGAAAAATTTAACACCCTTAAAGTACAACACTGTGAAGCTATCCACAGCCACTGCAGCACAAGTTTGATCCCTAAAGAGGGAGATGACCCAAATGGTGCAGCAGACCTCTCCTGTTCTACCTGCTGCTCCCCTCAGCAGTGTTTTTCAGTTGATCTGCCTGTTCTGCTCCCCACTCTGTCTCTGGTGAATCCTCTCACTCCCTGCAACTCTGGCCTGTACCCCAGCTCTTGTATGCCTAAATTTAAAAAAATCTTTAAAAAAAAGTAACACCTTTATTGAGATATAATTCATGTCCCATCTTTATTGAGGTATAAATTCAAATTTACCCTTTTAAAGTGTACATATAGTTCAGTGTGGAACTTCTTTTTCACTGATAAATTTGAAGAAGCTAAATTTTTGAGTAGCCAGACTGACTCTAAGACAGCATTAATATAGGTCTAAATGTGTGTGTATATATATATATGTATCTCCCTAGATTTCACCTCATTAGACCAAAGACATAAACTATGTCTTTTTATTGCTAATACTTTGTCTTAAATTTCTTGTTATAAATATGTAGGCTCAAGTTCTTCAACCAAGCGGAGCACTTCTACAGGTAATAAAGAATCCAGTTCTACCAGAGAAAGACTGCGTGAACGTACCCGACTGAACCAGAGTAAAAAACTACCTTCTGCAGCTCAGGGAGCCAATGACATGGCGCTTGCTAAGCGTTCCCGCAGCCGCACTGCCATGGAATGTGATGTTCGTATGAGTAAGTCCAAGTCAGACAATCAGATCAGTGACAAGGCCGCTCTGGAAGCCAAGGTGAAAGATCTTCTCACACTGGCAAAAACTAAAGATGTGGAAATTTTACATTTGAGAAACGAACTTCGAGACATGCGTGCTCAGCTGGGCATCAATGAGGATCGTTCTGAGGGTGATGAAAAATCTGAGGAGAAAGAAGCTATTATTACCCATCAGCCAACTGACGTTGAGTCAACTTTACTGCAGCTGCAGGAACAGAATGCTGCCATCCGTGAAGAGCTCAACCAGCTGAAGAATGAAAACAGAATGTTAAAGGACAGGTTGAATGCTTTGGGCTTTTCTCTAGAGCAGAGGTTAGACAATTCTGAAAAACTGTTTGGCTATCAGTCCCTGAGCCCAGAAATCACCCCTGGTAACCAGAGTGATGGAGGGGGGACCCTGACTTCTTCGGTGGAAGGCTCTGCACCTGGGTCAGTGGAGGATCTCTTGAGTCAGGATGAAAACACCCTCATGGACCACCAACACAGTAACTCTATGGATAATCTGGACAGCGAGTGCAGTGAGGTATACCAGCCCCTCACATCAAGTGATGATGCCCTCGATGCACCATCGTCCTCAGAATCAGAAGGCATTCCCAGCATTGAGCGCTCTCGAAAGGGAAGCAGTGGGAATGCCAGTGAAGTGTCTGTTGCTTGCTTGACGGAACGGATACACCAGATGGAAGAGAACCAGCATAGTACGAGTGAGGAACTTCAGGCAACTTTGCAAGAGCTAGCTGATTTACAACAGATTACCCAAGAACTGAATAGTGAAAATGAAAGACTTGGAGAAGAGAAGGTTATTCTCATGGAATCTTTATGTCAGCAGAGTGATAAGTTGGAACACTTTAGCAGACAGATTGAATATTTCCGCTCCCTTTTAGATGAGCATCACATTTCTTATGTTATAGATGAAGATGTAAAAAGTGGACGTTATTTGGAATTAGAGCAACGTTACATGGATCTGGCTGAGAATGCCCGTTTTGAACGAGAGCAGCTTCTTGGTGTTCAGCAGCACTTAAGCAATACTTTGAAGATGGCAGAACAAGACAATAAGGAAGCTCAAGAAATGATAGGGGCTCTCAAAGAACGCAATCACCACATGGAGCGCATTATTGAGTCTGAGCAGAAGAGCAAAGCAGCCTTGGCAGCCACATTAGAAGAGTACAAAGCCACGGTGGCCAGTGACCAGATAGAGATGAATCGCCTGAAGGCCCAGCTGGAGAACGAAAAGCAGAAAGTGGCGGAGCTATACTCCATCCATAACTCTGGGGACAAATCTGATATTCAAGATCTCCTAGAGAGTGTCAGGCTGGACAAAGAAAAAGCAGAGACTTTGGCAAGCAGCCTGCAGGAAGATCTGGCTCACACCCGAAACGATGCCAATCGATTACAGGACACGATCGCTAAGGTACTGGCTAATTATCTGAAGTGTTCTGGGTCTGCTTCATGTAGCTGCACTATGTGGAGCAAGGATCACTTGTGTGGTGTGTCACTGGCTTTTACTTAAGGAAAAACTTGTGAATGGATTTCTTTTAAGGGAATAGAGTGAAAGTATTCTTCCAATAATAATGCTCTCACTTACTGAAATTTTATTATTATTATCCTGTGAGAAGATAGAGCTAGAGATGCAACTAGCAACAGAATTTGTCTCTATCCTGGGTACACCCAGCCGATGTGTCACAGTTTTTACGTCTTTATCCCTAGTGTATTTTTTTTTAATATATTTATTTATTTATTCGTACAGAACTGGGGTACAGGCCAGAGATGCGGAGGGTGAGAGGATTCACCAGAGACAGAGCAGAAAGCAGAACAGGCAGATCTAGGAAGTACACTGCTGAGGGGAGCAGCGGGCGGGTCAGGAGAGGTCTGCCACGCCATGTGGATCTCCTCCGGGGCAGGCGGGAATCGAACTCATGCGGAAGTGGCTTTAGCTTCTTAGTGCAGTGCTTTAACCCGCTGCGCCACCAGGGAGGGCCTCCCTAGTGTATTTTGACATAAGAAAGAGGAAGAATCATATCCCCCCATGTAGGATAACCCTCGTGTAGGATGAGCGACATCAGCTATGTCATCCTGCTGTGGTTGTGGTTTTTCAAATTTACTTCTGTCATGAATTTAAAGTAGTTTTGGAGTGTGGCAGTCCCTCTTTCTATGGTTTGTTGCTAGCAGGGACCTTAGAGATCAGTGCTCTCTCTGTTGCTTTATGTCAGCATGATGGTAAGGATTCATTTGGGGCTGCTGACACTGCCTAGGATTCTGTGTCCCACATGGTTGTTTGTGTATTTTTGCATAAGTTACCTAATCGCACAATCTCGTGCTTTATTTTTTATTTTAGTCCATTGATTTTTAAATTGAAAATATTTTTGTATAGACTACTTTGGAAAAGTATGTATTTGACCAAAATGTGAATAACATAGACGTTAACATACTTAGTAAGCACTTCAACAGATATAGTTTCAGAGGTGTATTGTTTATTGGTGCATATACATTGAGAGAAGCAGTATGGCCAACTGTACTTGCAGTGACAGTATTTGAGATTTTATGTTTCTATTTTTAATTTGATAATGAAACTGACAAATCAGCATATATATATTTTTTTTTTAAAGATTTATTTATTTATGCATACAGAGCTGGGGTACAGGCCAGAGGCTCGGGGCGGTGAGAGGCTTCACCAGAGACAGAGTGGGGAGCAGAACAGGCAGATCGACGAAGTACACTGCTGAGGGGAGCAGCGGGCGGGTCAGGAGAGGTCTGCCACACCATGTGGTCACCTCCGGGGCAGGCGGGAATCGAACTCATGCGGAAGTGGCTTTAGCTTCTCAGTGTAGTGCTTTAACCCGCTGCGCCACCAGGGAGGGCCCAGCATATATTTTTGCTACAAAGCATCTTAATCAATAATCAAGTGTATGCCTTCAGTTTAAACTTTGAAGGGAAAATCTCCAAACTTTCTCTACAAATAATCTAGTTAAATACGATGATTTGTCAATATAATTTTTCTCAGTGTTATTATGGCAACAAATTATGCTTAATTAAGTATGAAGCCCTGTAAAAAACACCGTAGAGTGTTTTTTCATACTTCTGAACAGTTAATACACAGTCTGTTTTAATTCATGCATAGCAACTCAATATCCATTTGAAACCATGTGTTCCTCAATTCTAATATTAATCTTAGGACAACTTTTAGTTTTCTAATCTGCATTATCAACTTTATATAGGTAGAAGATGAATACCGAGCCTTCCAGGAAGAAGCTAAGAAACAAATAGAAGATTTGAATATGACATTAGAAAAATTAAGATCAGAGCTGGAAGAGAAAGAAACAGAAAGAAGTGACATGAAAGAAACCATCTTTGAACTTGAAGATGAAGTAGAACAGCATCGAGCTGTAAAGCTGCATGACAACCTCATCATTTCTGATTTAGAAAGTAAGGCAAACATTCTCATTCCCTTTTTTTTCTACCCTTTTTAACGTATGTTAAATAGTTTGTATATAGTAACAAAACAGAAATTAGTAATTCTGAAAGATACAAGTTATTCAAAGGGAGTAGCATAATAGGCTAACAGAAATAATCTTGTAATAGTGATTCATACTTTAGCCAGTGTTCTTGAGCTACTGTTTTCTGTGCCTATGGAAGATCTCTGAAATTGATGTATAACTCTAAAGCTGTGCCTAAATATGGAAAATCACTTAAACAAAAAGCTAAGTGGTTATTGTTTTCTTATAGTAAGACAAACCCTTCATGACCTACTTCTAGTGGTCGCAAATACACCGAGACAGAAAAGTAATGATCCTGTCTAATCTTATGTCTAAGACACAGGTTTTTGTATGACTCTTTTCTTACAGCGATTTTATGATCTTCTAGATTGAAACTCAGATTGGAAACTCAGATTCTTTTTTGCAATAATTTTTTTAACTTTTTATTTTGTAATTCTAGACTTAGAAAAAAGCTGCAGAAATAGCATTTCTGTATAGAAGATTTAATAAGAAACATTTATATGATTTTAAAATGTCCTCATATAGTAGTTATTATGTTGCAAGCAAGGAAAGAGAAGCAATCAGAAATTACACAGTAGAAAAAACTGTGATAAGTGATAAAAAACTGAGTAATAAGTGATAAAATTATAAGACACTGGACAGGGTTAAGTTGTATTCAGGTGGAGGCACAACTTACAGTTATAGAAGAACCAGGCAGATAAAAGTTAAGAAATAATTTGACTACAGCAGAAGAGTGATTCCTCAAAAATGCCACTCTCATAAAAGACAGAGGCTATGGAAAAGCTCCAGATTAAAGGAGGATAAGGAGATATGCCAATTGAATGCAATACCAGTGCATTTGGGTTCACTCTTTTTTTTTTTT
>NW_004567112.1:56201542-56203586 GCF_000260355.1 Condylura cristata
GTCAGGAGAGGTCTGCCGCGCCATGTGGTCACCTCCAGGGCAGGCGGGAATCAAACTCATGCAGAAGTGGTTTAAGCTTCTTTGTGCAGTGCTTTAACCCGCTGCACCACCAGGGAGGGCCGGGGGTTCACTCTTTTAAGGGGGAAATGCTATAAGGGATCATGTATTGAAATTGCATGTAAATGTAATGATAGGTTAGATAAACTTACTGGTATAAATTTATGATGTTGAAGACAGCTGTGTTTATATAAGTGAATGAACCTATTCTTGGAACCATAGGGTGAATGTTATGGGGAACATGGATGGATGGGTAGATGATAGATTGTTATGGATAGAAGAGAGACAGAGAGAGGACTAAAAGACAGTAAATGATAAAAATCAGTGGGTGAACTGTTAATAGGAAAGTCAGAGTCAAGGGCGCATGGATATTACTTATGTTATCTTTTGCAGCTTTTTGTAAATTTGCAGTTATTTCCAAATAACACATTTTTTAAATTCTTACATATTCTTCATTCACACTTTTCAAATGTTAACCAGTTTTAAGTTGTAATACTTTAATGATGCCATCTGTGGACAAGGGAAATGGGGGCAGTAAACTTCTCTGATACACTTATTAAAGCTTTCTAAACTTTTTTTCATGATACTGCTTCTTTGAGCTTCACCAGTTTATTATTTCTTGATAGAGGATTGATAGGCAGGTAATAGCATAGAGTCAAATCTCATGTACTGTGGGTACAGAGGTGGGGAGTTTTGCATGTAATAGAGTAGTGGGCTTGCAGGAGCCCTAAACGTATTTGTGGCAGTTTGGAGCTCTGGCTGGCTCCCCAAACATGTGTAGATTGACATTAGGGTTATTTGATGCATTTCCAAGCATCTAGATACTAAAGTAGTGATGATGAACCTACACCTCTCAAAGGTAATAGTTGTTCTAGAGGTGAACTTTCCATCTCAAGTTCCAAAAAACTTCTAGTATACTGTTTGTATATACTTTGTATTTCATTTTCTCTGAACTGAGGATTTATCAGTATTACTGTCTTAAATGTAAGTGGCTTTAAAGTTGTTTAGATTAACTTGGAAATTCAGTTCATATTTATTTGATGTTGATAATACTTGTTTTCCTTTTAAGACTTTTGATTTTTACAGTGGAAAGAGTGACACCTTGTGGCAGTTGGGGCAATAGCTAGAAAAATGTTAGATAAGAATTCCTGGTATGAAATTTTACAGCTCATTGCCAAAATATAAAATACATGATTATTAGATGTATAAAATATACATATATATGTGTATATATGTGTATATATATATGTATATATATGTATATATATGTATATATATGTATATATATATACACATATATGCACACACACACACAGAAAAGAATAGAGCTAGCACCCTTGCCTATCCTAGACAGTTGATAACATTTTACAGTGTTCTCCTGTCACAGGTGTGTTTCCTGAACCAACTAATAGTAAATGGTAGACCTCATGACATTTAATTCCTAAATATTTCTGTACGTACCTTCCACATATTCTCATTGATACCATAGTACAGTATCACACAATACTATATCACATCTAGTAAAATTACTGTTTTCCTCAGTTAATGTCTAATAGCCCATTTTCATATTTCCATTGATTCTAAAAATATAACTGTCTTATATGAACCAGAATCCAACCAGATTTCATGCTTTGCATTTAGTTGTTATACATTCATTCTCTGATAGTAGTAAATTTTTCATTTTTGAAAGTTCTTGCATTTGGTATTGATGTTAAATCAGCACTCCTTATGGGGGATATGACAGGGAATAATGTTAATTGAAAACTTCCTTTACGGAATGTTTTAGCAATCCCTATGTAATCAGTTTTAGGACTTTTTCATCTCCCCAGAAAGAAAGCTTGTACATATGGTAGTAGTCAGCCTTCATTTATCCAAAATGATCTTCTGACTCTGGAATTAGTGGAAAGAATTTTAAACAGCTATTGTAGGGCCCTCCCTGGTGGTGCAGTGGGTTAAAGCACTGCACTAAGAAGCTTAAGCCACTTCC
>NW_004567112.1:56203713-56305279 GCF_000260355.1 Condylura cristata
CTGGTGAATCCTCTCACCCTCCGCATCTCTGGCCTGTACCCCAATTCTGTATGAATAAATAAAAAAAAACTTTATAAAAAAAAACAGCTATTGTAAATTTGAAATTAGTGGATAGAATTTAAAATAGCTATTGTAACCATAGTTGGGATGTAGAGAAAAAATATACTTGTAATAAATGAAGAAGTAGCAGATCTCAGCTAAGAAAAAAATTGTGAAAAATAACCCAATAGGTATTCTAGAGAAGCTACATGCAAAAATGAAACTAGATCACCACTTCGCACCATGCACAAAAACCAACTTGAATTGGATTAAAGACCTAGACATAAGAACAGAAACCATAAAATGCCTAGAAGCAAAGATAGGTGAAACACTACATGACATACACCTCAGTAACATCTTTAAAGATACAGCATCCAAGGAAAGGATGAACAGATGGGACTTCATCAAGAGCTTCTGTACAACAAAAGAGACGTTATAAAAAACAGACAGACATCCCACTGACTGGGAAAATTTTTTCTCATGCATCACTAGTGATAAAGGATTGATCACAAACATATACAAAGAACTGATGAAACTCAACAAAAATAAAGTAAACAACCCCATCAAAAAATAGGCAGAAGAGCTAAAAAGACATTTCTCCAAAGAGGAAATACAGATGGCCAATTAGCATATGAAAAATGTTCAACATCATTTGTAATAAGGGATATGCAAATTAAAACCACAGTAAGGGCCCTCACAGGTGTGGCAGCAGGTTAAAGCACAACACTAAGAAGCTAAATCCACTTCAGCATGGGTTTGATCCCCACCCTGCCCCACATGGTGTGGCAGACCTCTTCTGACCTACCTGCTGTTCCCCTCAGCAGTGTACTTCCTCTGTCGGCCTGTTCAACTCCCCATTCTGTCTCTGGTAAAGCCTCTCACCACCCTGCACCTCTGACCTGTACCCCAGTTCTGTATGCATAAATAAATAAAGCTTTAAAAAAAATACCAAAATGAGATACCACCTCACACTAGTGAGAATGGCACATCTTAAAACAACTAGCAACAACAAATGTTGGCGAAGATGTGGAGAAAAAGGAACTCACCTATACTGTTGGTGGGAACACAAACTAGTACAACCACTATGGAAAGCTGTTTGGAGGTTTCTTAGACTGCTAAAAATAGAGCTTCCATATGACCCAGCAATCCCACGCCTAGGTATCTACCCAAAAGACACAAAAACACTGATTCAGAAAAATACCTGCACCCCCATGTGTATTGCTGCTTTATTTACAATCAGAAAGATATGGAAACAGCCCAAATGCCCCAAAGTAGATGACTGGATTAAAAAGATGTGGTATATATACACAGTGGAATATTATTCAGCAATCAAAAAGATAAACACATGCCTTTTGCAGCAACATGAATGGAGCTGGAAGGGATCATGCTTAGTGAAATAAGCTAGAAAGAAAGAGAAAAATACCCGATGGTTTCACTCATAGCAGGAGCACAAAGAACCAAGGGGGAAAAAATAATAATGAACAACTGTATACCAGAGACATTTTGCAGGGGTGGAGTGGGTAATGGGATCAAAAATGGAGGGGGGTAGTGCACTGGACTATGGTGATGGCACACAGGTGATTTTGTGATGGGAAACCCACAGGGATTACAGCTGAGATGGAAAAGGGCACAAAATGATGTAAAAATAAACTATTATGTTATTTAAAAAATAACCCAGTAGATATTCTAGAACTGAAACATTTTAACAGGTAATATGGAGAGTGTCCTGAGTTATTTAATCAGAAAGTAGGAAATTTAGAACAGCAAGGGTACTTGATCAATCAGTAGCCCCAATCTAGTTTGCAGAACAGAGAGACAAGGGATTTTTGGGGTGGGTGGGAGGTGGGTGGGAATGAGTCTAATACATGTAACTGGAGTCCCACATGACCTCTCAGATAGCATCAATGCCCAGCTCAGATTTGAACCTTCAGTGCTTTTCAGTGGTAACTGGATTTAGCATTTAGTACATGAATCCAGAAAGCCCTGCTATAAAAATCCAGTAAATGCTATCAGGACTTCCTGTTAAGATATGGCCCAAGGAATCCAGTAAGATAGTGGTATAGTAAAGACACTGGGCTCATTTCCTCTGCATATTCGCAACTAGATCAGATCACAACTGAAACAAGACAGTGAGCCCTGAAAGATAAACCAATAACTGTGGTATACATTAAGTGTAATGACACCGTGGAAAGGGGTTGGAAAAACTACATTTAAACTGCTTTGAGCAGTACTGGGGCATTGCAGCCCATGAGTGAGATGGGGATATAACTCACAGACAGAAGAGTAATGCTATCCAAAGTCTGTTGTTTTTAACCACAAAGATAAATACCCATACTGGGCACTTTGAAACCTGGGTTCTGTACTAGAGAGGGGAATGCACAGAGTTTTGGAGTCATGGGACAGAGTGCTGATTAGTGTGCTGTGTCTGTAGCTCCCAGACAAGGACATTTGGAGCCGGAATGGGCAGGGAGAGCCACTCAGTATTACCTGTGTCTCGTAATAGAATAGGCTATTATTTGTAGCCTGTCACTGTGACACATGAAATAACTATTCAAGACCAAAATTGAGACAGTAACTAAATACTATTAATAGCCAGAGTTTGGAGCACCTGAACCTTAACAGCAGGAACCAGCACCACAAGACAAGACTCCATATTTGAAAGGCAGAGAGAACAACGCCTGGCTTGTGACCCCATTTCAGTTATAATCCCACTCAGCACTACATCTGTTGTTCAGTTTCATTTTACAGGTTGAGGTTGGTACACAACTGGTCATGATATTTCCACTGAGGTGTTGGCATAAAGAATGGAAACACTATGAAGTAGCTCTACACATCTGTTACCTTGGTTGAAGCTGCTGCCATTTCCCCTTTTATACAACTTGGGGGGAAGCCCCTCTCTAGGCATGTGTTAACAGCAGAATTTTTAGCCTGTGGTTATATCAAGGGAAAAGACTTATGTGTATAAAAATAACTTCTAATGTTGTTGAGAAATATGTAGAAGTTCCAGGTATTACTTGTTCTTGTCTTTCATAAGTAAGAAAGACCAGCCAAGACTTTTTGGACATTTTAATATCTTAATAAAGCAGAAAAGTGAAACAACAGAAAGAAACAGCTCAACTGAGTCCAAAGAAATGATTAATCACTTCACCACCAGTCCAGCCAAATAATTCTGATTGGTAGGTATCAGAAATACAGGCCTGTTAAACCCCCAGGCCAGCATGTGGAAGGGCATGGTGTGGCCATGCCTGTTAGAAGCCCCACCAGCAGTGCAGCCTTGAAAACAAGCAATGGGAAAAAGACCACAAATGGCATCTGAATCCTCAGAGGATTACTGCATTACAGAAAGAACAAATCTCCAGAACCCAATAACAAAGATATAGAAGATCTGTTTTTCCTATGAGATACAGAGTTCAGTTATTGCCATGATAAATTAAAAAATATAGAGAAAACAGAACAGTGATCAAGGATAGATAAGACTATTCAGAGCAACAAATGGATGTTCTGAGAAATAAAATTAATGAATAAAAGGTCAAAATTGAAGCATTAGATAGTAAGATAATTGAGGTACAGGATGTAAAATGATCAATAGAGAAGGTTGAAAAAAATCTAGAGAAAATGATGGAAGTAGAATAGACCAAATGGAAGAATAAACCAGTGACTTTGAAGGTGAGAATACCCAGAGACCAGGTGAGTGCAGAGAGAGTGATAAATAAGAAACTCAGGGCCCTCCCTGGTGGCGCAGCAGGTTAAAGCACTGCACTAAGAAGCTAACAACCATTTCTGCATGAGTTCGATCCCCGCCGGCCCCAGAGGTGACACATGGCACGGCAGACCTCTCCTGACCCACTGGCTGCTCCCCTCAGCAGTGTGCTTCGAAGATCTGCCCACTCTGTCCCTGGTGAATCCTCTCACCATCTCTGCACCTCTGGCTTGTACCCCAGTTCTGTATGCACAAATAAATAAATCTTAAAAAAAGAAGAAGAAGAAGAAGAAGAAGAAGAAGAAGAAGAAGAAGAAGAAGAAGAAGAAGAAGAAGAAGAAAAACACAATGAGAATTACCCAACTCCATGTGGAAAGAATGTATATCTTAGAGGGGGAAGAGAGAGAAGGCAAAAGAGAGCATACTTAAAGAAATTTTCCTCTACGGAAAATTTACTGAACCTGGAAAAGGAACTAACTATGCAGTCCATAAACCTAAAAGTACAAGAAGGTACCTAAGCAAAATGAGACCTACACCAAAATACATAATGCTGAAGTGCCGGAGAGTTGATGACAAAGAATATTATAGCTGACTGGGGGAAAGAAGCAGATAAACTACAAAGGAATCCTAATTTGGCTAACCTGGACTTAATCTAAAGAAACATTGCAGACAAGTAGAGAATGAGATGATATAATCAAAATACTTAGAGGTAAAAACTACCAGCCAAGAATACACTAGCCTTCAGAGAAATAAAGACATCAGAAGATCAAAAGCTGAAGGAGTTTGCAAACACTAGACTCCACCTTACCCAAGAAATGTTAAAAGGAGCTCTTGTATCAAACTGAAGAGAGGAACATACACAAAGAACTGAACAAGGAAACAGAACCACAAAATTAAGGACAAATGACAGCATTGACTTTAACCTATTAATAAGTGCTCTAAATGTAAGCAGACTGAATTCACCAATTAAAAGGCAGCATGTCTGATTAGATTAGGAAACAGAATCCAACTTTCTACTATCTCCAGGAAACATGCCTGAGCTTCAAAGATAAACATAAACTCAGAGTAAAGGGCTGGAAAATAATCCTATAAGTGAATGAGACCCAAAGAGGCTGGGACAGCTATACTTATATCAGATAAATGGATTTTGATTTTAAAAAAATGTAACAAAATATAGGGATAGGCATCATATAATGATTATGGGGACACTATATCAAGAGCACATAACATTCATCACCATGTACTCACTGAATGAAAGAGCATTGTAACACATAAGGAAATTACTATAAATTTTGAAAACTAACATTGGGAAAAACACATTTGTAGTGGGAGACTTCAATACCCTGTTTTCAACAATGGGCAGGTCAACTAGACAGAAAATAAATATAGACACAGTAGACTTAAAGAATTAAGTCACCTGGAACATTTATGGAACATTGCACCCCCAAAAGCTGAATTGTTACCTTTTCAAGTGTACATGGGAAGTCTTCGAATTGACCATATATTGTGTCACAAATCAACAAATTCATGAAATGGAAATTGTATCAATGGTCTTTTCTGTCCATTAAGTTGTCAAGCTAGAAGTCAACCACAAAAAAACAAACAAAAAAAAAAAAAAACAGGTTAGACCTCTAATATGTGGGGACTTTATAACACACTGCTGAATGACTTACAGGGTTAATGAAGAAATTAAAAAAATACCTGGAATCAAGTGACAGTAAGAACACAACCTTTTAGAACTTAGGTGACACAGCAAAAGTAATATTAGGAGGGATGTACATGGTAACACAGGCCCTCATAAAGGCACAGAGAAATGCCATAAGGTGAAATAAAGCAGGTCACAGGGCAACAGATTGTGAACCTTGTGTGCTACTTTAAAATTAAAAGCCATCAAGTTTGAAATACATTACATTGTTATGATTACCACGCTTAATGGTTTGCCTTTAAAAATACTGATTTTAGTGTATTCTATTTAATAAATTCCATAACTTGGAAACTTCTCCAAAAAGAAAATTTGTGCATTCTTGAACTGGAATTTTCTCTTCAATTGACTGATGTTATTGATGGTTTCAAATGTTCCTTCATCATTTCTACTTTTAGAAATGTATCTTTAATATTTGTACAATCATGCAAAAGCATTCATTGTGTTTATAACAAGTTTTGGAACCTTTCTAATTGTTCATTAATTGGAAATTGCTAAAACAAGTTATGTGTCTAGCTGGCGGAAAGAATGCTGACAGGACCATCAAAAGAGTGCTCCAGGTCCTCCCTGGTGGCGGGTTAAAGCACTGCACTGAGAAGCTAAAACCACTTACATATGAGTTCGATCCCCGCATGCCCTGGAGGTGACCACATGGCGTGGCAGACCTCTCCTGACCCGCCCGCTGCTCCCCTCAGCAGTGTACTTCGTCAATCTGCCTGTTCTGCTCCCCACTCTGTCTCTGGTGAAGCCTCTTGCCACCCCTGAGCCTCTGGCCTGTACCCCAGTTCTGTATGAACAAATAAATAAATCTTAAAAAAAAAAAAAGTGCTCTAGATGTGGGTGTGTATCTATTGATACTGCTAAGGAGAAAGGCTCATGAAACAGTATAAATAGCATAATTCCATTTTTTTTAAAGATTTATTTATTTGTGCATACAGAACTGGGGTACAGGCCAGAGGCTCAGGGGCGGCGAGAGGCTTCACCACAGACAGAGTGGGGAGCAGAACAGGCAGACTGACGAAGTACACTGCTGAGGGGAGCAGTGGGCGGGTCAGGAGAGGTCTGCCACGCCATGTGGTCACCTCCCGGGCAGGTGGGGATGGAACTCATGCGTAAGTGGCTTTAGCTTCTCAGTGCTGTGCTTTAACCCGCTGCACCACCAGGGAGGGCCCCATTTTTGTTTTAAAAAATATACACGTTGAAATCTGGTATGATATATGCCAAATGCAAATAATTTATAATCTCATTTTTTGTTACCCCTGCCCACTTTTCTAGGCTTTTTATTGCAAGCTTTCATTACTTTTACACTTACGGGACGAAACTTACATAACTTCTTTCTATGGGGCATTAAGAGAAACAAACTTTATAAATAAAGAAAAAAATAATTAACAGGGCATTTGAAGCTCATCTGTATCCTCTTCCCACATCAGGAATTATGGTTTGGGGATAAAGCTGTTGCCTGGTGACTGGATGCACTGCTTTTGTCTCCCTCCTACTCCTGAGCTGTGTTATTTTGAACTGATTGATTACTCTTACTTTTTCCCTTACTCTAAAAGTTGCACCTTTTGTCAGTTGGAGGTGTTTGTCTGGATGCAAGAAACTAAGAATCAGTGATGTCATTACCCTAGCGATGTGTTTCAGTTCAGAGGGCAAGAAAGATTGTTTATGAACTTGAATTCTTTCACGCCCCCAAGGATCAGTGTGCTCATGGTGCTACCCAGAGTCCTCTATGTGAAAGATGGGCATGTACCTGAAGCCAAAGTGGTAACTTTGCTGATCTTGATTTGTCAGTGATAGCAAGTATTTGGTGGTGAAAGGCTATGAACCCCATTATTAAGTGGGCAGGGCCATATCTAGGATTAATCTCAACAAAGTTGGTCTAATAACAATAGCAATTCACTAAATTTCTAGAATAAACAAGTTTGTAAAACTAAGTTATAATATGTAATTTAAAAATGAGATCATAATATTTTCTCTTTCTTAATCCAGTGTAATGTTTTTCTGTTGAAGTCAGTAGATGGCAGTCCCTCACACCAGAAATTTTGCAGAGGAAGGAAATTGCATTTAGTGTCTCCAGGGTTGAAGACCAAGCTGCCTTTTTTTGGAGGACATGTATTGGACTGAATGGCAGTTATGCTAAGCTAGTTCTCAAAACCAGAACCTAAGTACAAACTCATCTGTATCATCTTCCCACATCAGGAAATTCGTTTGGGGATAAAGCTGTTGCCTGGTGACTGGATGCACTGCCTGCATCTCCCTCCTACCCCTGAGCTGTGTTATTTTTAACTGATTGATTACTCTTACTTTTTCCCTTACTCTAACACTTGCACCTGATGTCAGTTGGAGGTGTTTGTATTCAAGTTAGAAAAGTCTTTTGTCACTCTTATAGTCTGTGTTACAAACTGAAAATTTACAGACATGATTTGTAAATCTGAAGTCAAGTTCCCTGGAGATATTTCACTGTCTTATTCCATCTCAGTGTGTCCACTGGCTGTCAGCTTCTGTTCTATTTAGAAGACATAAAAAGAAAACATAGCAATAATAAATATGTAACACAGTAGAAAGATGTCCTTTTAAGTACAGTGATCATGTGAATCTGTGGCTGAATAGAAAGGTTGGAAAACACAGAGAGATTATAATAAACAAAAATGAATGGCATTTGGGGTTTTATGACCAGATTAAGATAGCCAGATAGGGCCCTCCCTGGTGGTGCAGCGGGTTAATGCACTGCAAAAGAAGTTTAAGCCACTTCCGCACGAGTTCGATCCCCGCCTGCCCTGGAGGAGATCCACACGGCATGGCAGACCTCTCCTGACCTGCCTGCTGCTCCCCTCAGCAGTATACTTTGTTGATCTGCCTGTTCTGCTCCCCACTCTATTCCTGGTGAATTCTCTCACCCTCCACATCTCTGGCCTGTACCCCAGTTTTGTATGAATAAATAAATAAATCTTAAAAAAAAAAAAAAAAGATAGCCAGGTAGTTTAAAGTTCATCTTAGAACCAAAACACAAAATGTTAAATGTGAGCTTGTAGTATGATTTGCTGTCATTTGTTTTGTGTAAATTATCTAAAGATAGAGGAAGAGTCATATTCCAGTGCTGGTTCCAGAGTCATCCTTGTTTATGGAGAGTGGGATCTGGTATTAGACTCATACACTCACCTTTGTGTAATTTGCTTTGCTCTAAACAATTTAGATGGCCTGTTTGATTCTTAGTTTCCAGGTTAAATGAATTGTAAGGCAACCTATATAGAGATAAACTTGTTATTTATTTCATATTCACATATGAAAACATCCTCCTTTGCTAGCTCAAAGCAAACTTGTCCTTTCTGTCTCAAAGAGGATAGAGACTATATCTATTTTACCCCCTTTCCCTTATGTCTTAAACACCTGAAGAAAACCTGGTATAAAGTAGGTATATACAAGATGCTATGTTAATGAGTAAGTTTTAAACTTTTTTTTTATTTCATAGGCTCCAAGTCTGTTGAACAATAATTGGGTAATGAATGGGAGGGAGTTAACTACTGATTACCACAGTTAACCAGCTTCTCCTACCCTTGTGTTATCTTATTTTCGAAAATCTGACTTAAAAAGTGTGTCATTATTACTTGATTTATAATAGCTCTTAAACATATAAGTTATAAATATCGTATGCTTTTACTGAAGTCAGTTCATACTATTTAAAAATATCAGAACATGACATCCCTGGTGGTGTAGGGTTTAAGTCTCAGCACTGTGAAGCAATCAGTAGTCATTGCAGCATGAGTTCAATCCCCAGGTAGAGAGATAACCCACATGGGCACAGCAGATCCTCTCCTGTCTCTGCTGCTCTCTTCAGCAGTGTGTTTCAGTAGATCTGCCTGTTCTGCTACCCACTCTGTCCTTGGTTAATCCTCTTACATTCACTCCAATCTTGTATGAATAAATAAATAAATCCTTTTAAAAAATTAAAATATCAAAACATAAATGTACTGACATTGAATTCCAAGTATAACATTCACAAAAAGAAAATAAAGGTTTCAGTAGAGCAAGTTCCTGATAGACCTGGGAGGAGGAAGAATTTGCAATCTAAGAAAGATCATCAGCACACCCATACTTCAGGGTCTCAGTTTGAAAGCTCATGTTCACATTATTTTTAATATTATCATAACATGTGCATTCCCATTGTATAAAATGGTATTTTGCATATTAAGTTTTTGTGAAAACTTTTTACATATTCTTTGTTTTATGAAAAGACTTTCCATAGGATTAATGTAAATAGCAGCTTCGTAGGATTTTATGTAATTTAAGTTTGTAAAAATTTCACTGATTTACCAGTTTTCTGGAACTTACTACTTTGGGTGAAGTAAGTTACATTTATATAAATATTTTAGACTAAGACCCTTTGAGATTAAAAGTTCATAGTTTAATAGCAGTCAATGTTGTTTTGATTGGTTATGAGCCAAAAGTGTGCATGTCACTAACAATTGATTTTATTTAGCTTTTTGTTTCAGAATTAAGACACTGAGGAAGGAAGTTATTCAGAAATTTTGTGATTTAAACTTGATAAACTAGAAATAATATTGGATAAATACTTTGCCTTTTTTCTTTTAAAATTTAATATTAAAAATAAAAAACCTTTAGGCAGGATGTCATATTTAACCTTTTTTAGAATGTCATATTTAAGTGCTTTATCCCTGTGTATCATTTATGTTGAACACAACTCTAACAATAAATAATTAAATTTGTGGTCTTTTCAGATACAGTGAAAAAACTCCAGGATCAAAAACATGATATGGAGAGAGAAATCAAGACACTACACAGGAGACTTCGGGTATGATTAATCTTCATGCATTATCTTGTTAGAAAACATTATTTTATGAAATTTGAGTACAGATCATCATTGGCCTTGTAACGTTTATCTTAAGCTTCAGATACAATTATAATATTGCTGTACTTGGCTTAATGTAAAAAGAAAATGCCATTATCTCAAATTGATATTGGTGCTAAATTCTGGGTAGAAAAATGTGTAAGTAGTACTTTTAGAAAGTTGCATTTAGAAAGCAAATGTTCTATTTTGGAAAGAAAGTTTATTCTTAATTAGAAAATTTTCCAAGCTGAGCTGTTTTCAGTCTTTTGTGTATTTAATCAACTTGCTAAACAACAGTGTCATTATGATACAGAGGGTTGGGTGAAGCTAATCTTGTAGTTTGGGTTCTGACTCAGTTTCACAGGCTACTACACAGTCAGGAAACCGCACTGGGGTGGCCTAACTGTGGCTCTCCTGAAGGTGACACGCCGGGGAGGCTTTCATAGCCTGTCAAACCTGCATCCTCCATGACTGTGGGAAGCAACTTTTCCTTAGTTCTCTGTGTGATTTTGTATGCCTAGGTATTGAGTTTAATGTTTTTCTTCTGACTTCCTCTTCCTCTTCCTTTACTTTTGATTTTTTTTTTGTTAGTTTTTGATGTCAGGATATTTATAGTTCACTGTGAAATCTTTCAGTTCACATACCATTTGTCTACCTTCTTGAGTCACCAGAAGTAAAAGCACTGTAAATTTTGTTTATTTTTGTAAGACTTACTTTGAAACTTACATACTGAAAGGATACTTCACATTATATTCATTAACATTTATTGTGCATTCCTGAGTGCTTGATGTCTCAATGGATGATCAGCTGCACAGTAAGTTTGCTAATAATGTCATTACCTGTTAGAAATTGATAATAGCAATTCTCTGGGATTTAAAAAAATCATTTACAAGTACAGTGCATTACAGTAGGCTAATCATAAACAGATTTTATTGTTTTTAAATAAGGCTTATTGCTCTCTTTTGGAAATAAAATTTTAGTTTTTTTAATATAGGAAGAATCTGCAGAATGGCGACAATTTCAAGCTGATCTCCAGACTGCAGTGGTGATTGCAAATGACATTAAATCTGAAGCCCAAGAGGAGATTGGTGATTTGAAGCGCCGGTTACATGAAGCTCAGGAAAAAAATGAGAAACTCACAAAAGAACTGGAGGAAATAAAGTCACGCAAGTATGTTTTGAGGAACCACTGTGTCCTTTGTTTCTACAAAGAACACTTAGATCTCAGTTTTGTCATCCAGTGTTATGAAAAGAATGTAGAGTTTGAAATCAGTATGACTTAGTTTGTTCATGGAAATTACTCAACTCTACTGGCTTATTTTATGCGCCTGTAACATAGTGCAGTCTAGGTGGTTCTTTCGGAGTTGCCAGTGTCCATTATCAATTCTGGAGGAGTTAAAGTCACCTCTGACTCACTGGGTGTATTTTATTTCTTTTCATTCCTCTCTCCCCACACACCAGCCTTACTTTCTTTAGATTATAGCCTCATGATTAAGGATGTGGACTCTCATTCAGTTCCTAGTTATATGATCTTGGTCAGGGCCCTTTGAGCCACAATTTGATCATCTTTAAAATGTGAGCAGGGACCTCCCTTGTGGCCTAGGGGGTTAAGTCTCAGAGCTGTCCCCACTATGACCTGAGTTCCATCCCCAGCCAGGGAGCTGACCACATATGGCACAGCAGCCCTCTGCTGTCCTGCCCACTGCTTCACTTTGCAGTATATCTCAATGAATCTGCCTGTTTGGATCCCCACCCTTTTTTGGTAAATCCTCTCATACACAACTGCCGCCCCCCAACCCCTCACCCCTGGAGCCTGCACCCTGGTTTTTCCATGCAAAAATGAATAAATAAAATAAAATATATTGCATGCAGTCATATCTGCTTTATAGTGTTGTAAGACTTTGGATGGGACATGTCTGAAAAGCACTGAGGTCAATGTCTTCAGTATTTTTAGAGTGAGAGAATTCACCAGAGACAGACTGGGTTACAGAACAGGCAGATCTACTGAAAAACACTGCTGGGGGAACAGCGGCGAGTCAGACGAGGTCTGTTGTGCCATGTGGGTCCTCCCTGGCCGGGGATTGAACTTGTGCTAAAGTGGCTGCGAGTAGCTTCATAGTGCTGTGCTTTAACCCCTTGCACCACCAGGGAGGTCCCTTAATGATGTATCTTTAAAAAGTTATTTTGTCATCACTGTTCTCTACTGTATATCTCAAAGAAAAATAACCACAAAACCATTTTTCTTTGGCTTTCTTAAGCAGAAAATGGAATGAGGTAGATTATTATTTTTACCACTGACAGAAGACTCACATTACCTTTCCCCTTCTATGCTGTTAAATGAATAATAGTGTATCAGAAATGCTCCATCCTAAGGCTATCCTGAGTGAGTGAAATTCTGCTCATAAAACATCATACCATTGGTTCCTAAAACTCTTCTGTCTTTGAGACACATTATTTAAAGGAAATTCTTCTCCAGAGAAGTAGCATCTTATACAGAGGTGGTTCTCAGTGGGTTTGCAATCCTTGGAGATCCTCCAGACCCTTTCGTGGACTCTGCAGGCACTGCTGTTTTTATAGGAGTACTGAGATGTGGTCATTGTTGGCTTTTGTACTGATAATGAAAAGCAATGTGAAATCAAATCAAGCCTTTACCACCAAATTAAACTCAGTCATTGTACTCTTTACTGTCATGTACTCACATTTTAAATAATGTAGGCTTCAAAGATATTCTTGATGAAGCAGTAAATTATTAATAACGATCATCTTATTCCTTGAGTAAATTACATTTTCTTTGATAAAATGGGAAGTATGCACATAGAATATACCCAAGGATGAGGTTCTTGGGAGGAAAGTACTTTGTGATTGTTTTAGTTCACCTGCTTTCTTTTTTCATGGAACATTATTTTTACTTGAGAATGAGTAATGAGCAGACTATGGGCATTTAGACTTTTGTTATATAGTACATGTTTTTAAAAATTATTAAGAAAACCTGTCACTTCAAGGAAAACTACTGAGAGTGTTTGTTACCAGTGATAAAATGTAGACTTTCACGTGAATGTTAGCATTTTGGAAAACTTTTATTTGCCATTGTGGGATTGGCAGCTTCCCATTTTAAAGATCATTGGTGATAATAACAAATGTGACTTTAAAAAATAAATTGTAAAAAAAAAAATTAAAAAAAATATTGTAACTAGTGGCCCTCCCTGGTGGCACAGCGGGTTAAAGCACAGCACTGAGAAGCTAAAGCCACTTCCGTATGAGTTCAATTCCCACCTGCCCTGGAGGCGACAACATGGCGTGGCAGATCTCTCCTGACCCGCCCGCTGTTCCCCTCAGCAGTGTACTTCGTCAATCCTGCCTGTTCTGCTCCCCACTCTGTCTCTGGTGAAGCCTCTCGCCACTCTTGAGCCTCTGGCCTGTACCCCAGTTCTGTATGCACAAATAAATAAATCTTAAAAAAAAAAATTAAAAAAAAAATTAATTGTAACTAGTATAACCACTGTGGAAAACTTGTTTGGAGGTTCCTCAGACTGCTAAACATGGAGCTTCCTTACAACCCAGCAATCCCACACTTATGTATCTATCCAAAAGACACAAAAACAGTGATTCAAAAAGAGACCTGCACCCCCATGTTTATTGCTGCTTTATTCACAATTGGAAGGACATGGAAACAACCCAGATGCCCCAAAATGCATGATTGGATTAAAAAGATGTGGTACATATACATAATGGAATATTACTCAGCAACCAAAGAAAAGAAACACATGTCTTTTGCAGCAACATGGATGGAGCTGGAAAACATCATGCTTAGTGAAATAAGCCAGAAAGAAAAGGAAAAATATTGGATGGTTTCTCTCTATATAGCAGGAATATAACGGAACAGGCGAGAAAATAATGATAATGATGAACAGTTATAGACCAGAGACATTTTGTGGGGGGGAGGGAAATGCACTGGGACTATGGTGATGGCACATGGGAGATTTGGTGATGGGAAACCCAAGGGAATCCAGATGAAAAAATGCACAAAATGATGTAAAAATAAACTATTATATATAAAATAAATAAATAAATAAATTGTATGATGACATTTGCGAAAATCCTTGTAACTCAGTGAACCAGTATTTTCCATATAATGGATACGTGGTATTATACAATCATGTGTGGTTGAAAGATCCATTCAAAATTCAGGATTGACCATGGGACTTTAAAGGATTAAATAAAGTAGAAGTTTAAAACTTCTAAAGTAGAAGTTTATTCATATAGTTTCAGATTTCTACATTGTGACTAGCTTTCGAGTATTACCACTTGCTGGTTTCTATATAGTGCCAAGGAAGAAAAGCCTCAGTTACCTAAAGAGCCACAATTATCTATTTAAATATCAGTGAAGTATTCTTTTTCTAACAGACTTCTTTGTTTTGATGTTACCCGTATAAAACAAACCTGCTCTGGGGTTTTCAGTGATTTTTAAGAGTAGAAAGAGGCTCTAAAACTAAAAAGTTTGATAATCACTTTTGTAGATTATCGAAACTTCTGAATCTGCATCTTGAAACAAAAAACCACCAGAGAAGCCAAATGGCCACCATAGACCTATCTTCTAAGGACTGGCTTGATTTCTGTTGTAACTTGATAGTTACATGACATGTACAGACTTTTGCAACTGTAATCTCATCCTAGATGAAAACTTGTGTGTTAAGTCAGCTGGGTGAATTAGAGCTGGCCAGAAATGAAATGAAATTGACTTTTAGATGACTCATGGCCATCACACTGAGATCATGGAGTCATGTTACTAATATAGGCCTTTTTTTCCTTTTGGGAATTCTATTTGGAGAACAGCAGAGTTTTAAATGTTAAGAGTGTGGACTTTGTTTTCATTTCTTTGTGTTTTCATGCCTGTGCACAACACAGTAGATGAGTAAGTATAGACTCCTTATTCATTGGTGAATTCTCAAATTTGCCTAATAAGAACCGGGCCTTCTCCCTAGTACAGAATCTTGAGATTCACAGTTTTGAACCAAGCTCTTTGGCCCATCCACCTTCCATTTTAGGACTAATAGATTACTAATACCCTCACCTTACACTCACTCAGATAAAATGGAATCTGATGGTTACTTAACCTACTTAGGGTAACCTGATAGAACACTTCTAATATCATTTCCTGGAATTTGCCAAGCAAATGAGGATACTAAGACAGGTAATTTATTCAACTAATAATTTTTTTTAAACTGATACTTCTTAATGTATTTCAGTTAGGAGGGGAAAGAGAGGGTGTATTTTTAGCATATTTGTAAACATGCTTTGGTTTCAATACTGTTTTCAGGCAAGAAGAGGAACGAGGCCGGGTGTATAACTACATGAATGCTGTCGAGAGAGATTTGGCAGCCTTAAGACAAGGGATGGGACTGAGTAGAAGGTCCTCCACCTCCTCTGAGCCAACCCCGACAGTAAAAACCCTCATCAAGTCCTTTGATAGTGCATCTCAAGGTAATTTCTTACCACTGTGCCAAGGTAATTTCTTACCACTGTGCCAAGGATAACACTATGTGTTATCCACCTTGTTTGTAACTCTTCCATCTTTTCTTGAATTTCATCAAATTACATATAATGAATCAGTCTCACTGTTAGGTGACTTCTAATAGATTTGAGATCTGTTCAGCTCTAGAGATCTTGGCTTCACTTGTACTTTACCCCACACAGAGATCTGTCTTCACACATTCCTGTAATGATCTTCTCTGTCTAAAATTTCCAGCCTTCCCCTTCCTCCACACTCTTTCAGGCATTTGTATCCCAAATGCTCACTGACACGCAGGTATCTCCTAGACATCTTACTATGTCCAGAACCACACTGTTGTCTCTTATCTTCCTTATACAGCACTCTCATACCTAGTTAATTAAGCCAGAAATAACAGGAATTTCCTTTTTTCTTAGATCTTCCTCCTTCCTCACTTTGTATCTAGTTCATTGTCAAGACCTCTTGATCCAGCCTTCAGCATGCAGTCTTTGCTCTGTACTTTTCTACTTCTCTGTTGGTACAATCATATGCATTCAGACCACCATTAACTTTTTAATGTTCTACAACCTTCCTTAGTGAGTTTACACATTTCATTTCACCATAGAAATGTTTTAGTTGCTTTATTGTAGTTAGAAATTTAGATCCCCAGATGTGTCATGGTCTGAACCTGCCTAGCTCATGCCTTAGTTGAACCACTCTTCCCGCACCCCTGTGCTCCAGCTGCAGTGTACTTCAGCTTCTGCAGCAAGACAGGTTCCATATCATGTTCTTTTCTCTGCCTGGAAAGTCATCCTACCTTCTCTAACCTCCTCAGCTTTGGGAAAGGGTTATGGTTTTTTATAACAACTGATTGTAGTATGTTAGCCTTTATTCTAATTCCCTCTAACAAAGATAGAGTTTATAGAATTTGTATTCTGTGGTTATGTGCACATCAGATTCCTTTGACTGAAAAGCAGGATAAAGTCACATGGATACTCACTGTTGGTACAGACATTTTAGAGGACAATTAGGCAATTTCTTCCAACCTAAAACACTATTTGCAGACCCTAAAGTTCTTAAGCATAATAATAACACAAGTACATAAAGTATAAAGGTAGCTATGTATATAAAGTTATCAATATAGCATTATTTACAAAAATGAAAGTTCATAAAATTGCTTAAATGCCTATAAAAAGAATAAGTCAGTTATGATTCTTATTATACATTGGAGTAGTATATACTTTACCAAAGATGAGGTAGATCTTGAAATACTGATATTAAAATATGTCTGCAGTCTTTTAATAACAAGTTGCAGACAGTATTATGTAGTGTGATCTCATTCTGTTTTTTAACATGCATAGATATTTGCATTGCAAGTTCAAGAAAGATGTGTTTGTAAGTATTATTAATGGCTGTTTCTTCGTATTTGATGGGGTAAGGTAAAAGAACTTTTAAAAATATTATAGTCCTCAAACTACTAAACATGGAGCTACCATATGACCCAGTAATTCCATTCTTAGGAATCTACCCAAAGAATACAAAAATGTTATTGCAAGAGGACACTTGCACCCCTGTTTATATTGCAGCACTATTTACAATAGGGAAGATGTGGGATCAACCCAAATGCCCAAAAATAGATGACTGGATTAAAAAGATTTGGTATATATTAGCAATCAGAAAAGGTAAACTCATGTCACTCGCAGCAATATGGATGGAGGTAGAAGGGATTATGCTCAGTGAAATAAGCTGGAAGGAAAAAGGAAAATACTAGGTGGTTTCACTTATAGAAGGAATATAGGGGAACCAAATAAGGGATCAGGAAATAATAATAATAAATAAATAAGCAAAATTAACAGCCATCTTAGAAATCAGACATTTTACAGGGAAGAAGGAGGGAAAGGAGCAGGACAGGGGAGGGAAGAGCACAGGGGACTATGGCAGTGGTGCACAGGGGAATTGGTGGTGGTAATTCTATGGGGACAACACCTGAGGGGAGAAAGCAAACATTGTACAAAGACAAACAATGATGTAAAACATTATAAATCAATAAATTTTATAAACATATCATTTCAAATAAGATGATAATGGAATGGCTACTCTACATTAAAATTATACAACTATTTAAAACATTAATACAGTTGATTTTAATGCAAAAAGGTCTACTGTACTGATTTAAAAAATAAAAAAAAAAACACTATATTAGTTCCACCTCTAGAAACACTCAAAAGAAGTAAGCACACAAGCATTCAGACTAAATGTTTGTAGCTCAGCTGTTCACAATATCAAAAACAAATAATCGCAGATGTCCATCGACGAGTGTGACACATCCATACAGTAGAATGTTACTTAGATGTTTCAGTGAATGAAGTACTGATGTGGATAACCTTGAAAACATGCTAAGTGACAGAAACCAGATACAGGAGGCCACATAATGTAGGAGCCTACTTATATAAAATTCACAGACGAGGTAAATGCAGACACAGAAAGCCGCTTGGTGGTTGCCAAGGGCTGAAGGACAGATGCATGGGAGTGACTATTTCAAAGGTATCAAGTTTCATTTTGGGGGGATAAAATGTTTTGGGTCTAGGTAGAAGTGAAGATGGTAATACCACATTGTGAAAGTACCAAATTACTTCTAAAAATTAATGTTATGGAAACATAAGAACATGAACTTTATCACAATTGGAAACACATCTAGAAACATAGTTCTAAATATAAATATTTGCCTAAATAAAAAGGTCCACAATGACTTCTTCATCCTCATCCACTATGTCATGTGCCTGACTTCATATGTGTGTCCCATTTTGATTTTAATTTAGCATCTAATGAATAGCCATCGTTACACATCCTCCATTAGAATCTGTGCTAAGCCCAAGTTAAGAAACTACAGATCTTTCTTATAACAGTTCAGCCTACTAACAGTTCAGTTTCGTGTGTGAGCAAGTAATTAAACATAAATGTATTCAATGCAGATCTGTCTGATAATTCATGTAAAATGACGTCATGCGCTACAGGAGGAGGTGAGGGAAGATGAGCAGGTTCTGGTGGGTTCCTTCTTTTAATGATTAACGAACATCCACTGTGTACCAGGCTTCTGGCCTGATGCAATTACAGAAATACTCCTTGTGGGGTTTTTTTAGACTCGAATTGTGTTGGTTTATGGAGCATTTTTAATCACATAAGATAATCAAGTCGTGAGAATGAAGTGACTGACATACCCAGGGTTGGAAATAAGCATACTTGGGAAGCACCCAGTCTGTGTCCTGGCAGAAGGAGGACTGTCTGCTGGGCGTGACTCACTGTTCAGGCAAGGCTCCTCAGTGACAACAGTTCCCAAGGGAACCAGGGGCATTGGTTAACCTAGTAGATGCCTAGAGGACACCAGTTATGAAAGCTTCTGCTGTATCACGACCTATTCATTGATTACTTACTTACTTATTTGTTGCTTTTCTAGTACCAAACCCTGCCGCAGCTGCAATTCCACGAACACCTCTGAGTCCAAGTCCTATGAAAACCCCTCCTGCAGCAGCTGTCTCCCCCATGCAGGTATGTGGAGATTCTAGGGACCTTGGTTTCTGAAATTTATCCTCTTCAAAGGCATGTGCACTACATTAGGAGGCAGGTGACTGCCTTGTGAGGAATATAGTTGGAGTTTTCTCAGATACTGTGAGTATTATTAATTGAGATAAATTGGGTAAATGTGAGTCGTGTAATTCTTCTGAAAATAGCTAACAACTATTGAGTAGTTACTCTGTGCTTTATGTTGTTCCAGATGCTTTCTAATATTAACTCAATTACTCCTCACTGCAGCTCTGTTGGGTGTTATGTACTGTTCTAAACCCTAGTTTGCACATGTGGAAACAGGCTCAGGAAGGTTAGGCACTGGGGATCATGCAGTTGAAAGAGTGGAATTTGAACCTGGGTGTTCTGGCTTCAGAGACTCTGCTTTTAGCCACTACATTAAAACACCCCTATAAGTAGGACACATGACTGGTATGTCTCAACTTCCACTGCATAGCAAATCACTTTCAAAACTTTGAGGCTTAAAACAGAAATTTTATTTTTTCTACATTCTCTGAGTTGAGCAGGTAGTTTTTGCTGGTTTTGCCTGGCCTGCCTTCTGCAGCTGCACTTATCCAGAAGGTGAGCTAGAACCTGGACCCAGCTGCCATGGTGGGGGCCACTCTCTCCTTCTGATCTTTCCTTTTCGGTTCCTTCATGACTTGGTGTCTCAAGCACCAAGCATCTTAAGACCAAGGTTTAGTGGTCACACAGAGTCACTTCTCTCCCATTCTTTTGGGCCAAGCAGGTCATAAGACCATCTCAGATTGAGAGTGAGAGGGGTAGGACAGGCCTAAATTTAAAGAAGCACGATTTCTCTGTGGGCTGTTCTGGTCTAGCACAGGACCTTGTGCTCCACTATGGACAAGTTTTAGACATTGTTTTGCCTCTGTGGAAATGCAGACCAGACAGAAGAACAGACAGCTGTCACTCTGCAGGGCTCAAGAGGTCTTTTTCATTATAGGGGCTAAGTAGCCCTTGCTAGGATGCTAGTTGTGGAAGGAGTGTTTGAGGTTGCATTTTTCCACATAGATGATAGTACCCAAAGGAAAAATGGTCTTACACTAGTAGCACTGGCTGTTCCCCATCCCTAAAATTATATAGGGGCAGTTTTTCTTTTGGAATGGAGACTTGTGCTTTGTTAACTATTGGCCATGTATATTGAAGGTGAATATTTAAACTTTTCTCAGATAAAGTTTGGGGTAAATATGTTACCCCCGCTCTACATTTGTAATTTTGCAAGTCAGCAACTTTGTGTCTATATAGTAAGAAGTGTTCTTTAATCTTTTTTTTTTTTTTTGGCAGATGGTCTTAATTTAAAAAAAAAAATATTTATTGATTTATGCATACAGAACTGGGGTATAGGCCAGAAGGGCAGGAGTGGTGAGAGGATTTACCAGAGGCAGAGCGGGAAGCAGAAACAGGTAGATCGACAAAATATACTGCTTAGGGGAGCAGCCGGCAGGTCAGGAGAGGTCTGTCTCACCATGTGGGTCATCTCGCACTCATGGTAAAGAGGCTACAGTGAGCTTCATGTGCTGCACTTTAACCCAGCATCGCCAGGGAGGGCCTGAACATGTTCTAAATTTAAAAGGAAGGCAAGGGGAAGTCTTGGTGCCATTTGCATATTTAGTGCTTTTTATTTGTTCTCTATTAAACTTTCCCTAAAAACCTCAAGATTATCACTAAAGGCAAATTAAAATAAGCTTCAAATGAGATGAAATTACTCTAGTGTTTGTCAGTTGAAGTTTAATGTGCAAGACATCACACTAAATCTTTCTAGGACAGGCAGTGAAAAAACCTGTCTCTAACTTTAAAAAAGTAAGAATTGGCCCTCCCTGGTGGTGCAGCAGGTTAAAACACTGCACTAAGAAGCTTAAGCCACTTTCTCATGAGTTCGATCCCCACCTGCCCCAGAGGTGACCACATGGCGCGGCAGACATCTCCTGACCTACCCGCTGCTCCCCTCAGCAGTGTACTTCGTCGATCTGCCTGTTCTGCTCCCCACTCTGTTCCTGGTGAATTCTCTCACCCTCCACATCTCTGGCCTGTACCCCAGTTCTGTATAAATAAATAAATCTTTAAAAAAAAAAAGTGAGAATTATAAATCACTTTTAGTAACTTTTCAATTATTGCTTAATTAGCACATTGGTTCTCAAATCTAACTGTACATAAAAATCATTTGGAGTGAATGAGGACCCAAGATTGGGGTTGTCACTTTTTCAGAACTTCCTGAGAAGAATTCTACTTTGGCTCTGAGGGAGTAATGAACTGCCACCACAAGCAGCTAGAAAGTGCTCAAAACATAGAAAGTACTTTCTTTTAGATATTTTGTATCAGGTAGCACAAGGCTGTTAACCATGAATTAAAGTTAAGAACTGAGGTGATTCATGCTTTACCCCATACTTTTCCTGTAGGCAGCCAAAAGGTAGTTCAAGGAGGATGGATCCAAGGAAGGCGAACTAACTAGATCTGAAGAGCTATAGACAGGTTTTGATGCCAGAATTTGTGGGGCACAGTAAGTAGAAGGAGGGAGCTGACAGAAAGGAGTCTGGAACTCTGGAGAGGCTTCCCTTTGTGTCTTTTCCTGTGTGCCCAGTCTGCACATCCATAGGGTGAACCCCCATAAGGCTGGGCAAGAACAGTTTCCCAGGGAGGAACAGTAGTCAGGGAGCTGTCAGGCAAACACTTTTCATAGTTCACACAGGGCAGGGAATCATTGCAGCCATAGGAAACTTCTTTGAATATTTGGAACATTCATAGAGATCCCACAAAGTATCACACTTTACACTGGAACTAAATTGCCCTATAGAAAACACTATTCTAGACCTGTTCTAAAAGACCTTGAAAATAAGTTTCAGAAAGACCCATGAGTTCCATAAGTAAGTAAGTAAGTAAGTCAAAGCATTTAGTAAGCAGCCTCTGAAATGTTTCCCAGTGATCCATACCTCCTGGTAGTCCTGCCCTTATCTAGTCTGCCCCTCTTGATGTTGGCTGCCTCGACTACTCACTTCTGATGAATAAGATATGGGGAAATGATGAGGTGTCATTCCCAGCTAAGATTATAAAAAGATTTACTTCCATCTTGAGTACTCCTCTCCAGTGAACACTAAGAAATTAAAATACTTAGCTATAAATTAATAAAGCATTATGGAAGACTTGTTACAGTGAAAGCTATAAATACTGCTGAGAAAAATTAAGAAAGTAATAAATGGAAAGATACACTCATGGGTTAGAAGACTCAGTATTCTGATTTCCTTGCAGTTTTCCTTCGTGTTAATCTATACGTTGAACATAATCCCAGGCTCTCCCTGGTGGCGCATTGGGTTAGGACACAGTACTGCAAGCTGGCAACAGGTGCTTCAGTGCAGAGGTCTCGCGCGCGGCCCCCCCCCCCCCATGATCCACATGGCGCAGCAGACCTCTCCTAACCCGCCCGCTGCTCCCCTCAGCAATGTACTTCGTCGATCTGCCTATTCTGTTCCCCACACTGTCTCTGATGAATCTTCTCACTGTCCCTACACCTCTGGCTTATACCCAAGTTGTGTATGAATAAATAAATACATCTTTAAAATTAAAAAACAAAACAAAACAATCCCAGTTATGATTCCAGCATGCCATTTTGTAGAAATTAAGATAATTTTAAATTTATGTGCAAAGTTAAAGGACCCAGAGTCCAAAGCATCCAGTGGCAGGAGTGGACAAATTAAGGGGACTTACACTCTGAGTTCAACACAGTATAATCAAGGCAGTGTGACACATCGGTTAAATGTTAGATGGCTAGGGTAGAGAATCCAGAGGTATATCAGTTGATTTTCAACAAAGGTGCCAGGTACTCAAAAATTCAGTTCAAAAGGGATACAGGAACAACTAGGTATCTGTATGGGGCAAAAAAAAGAACCTTAATCCTTTCCTCATGCTATATACAAGAATTGAAACTGACTATAAACCTAAAGGTAAAAACTAAAATCATAAAACTTATAAATAAAAACATTGGAAAAAAATCTTTAGAGAAGGTAAAGATTTCTTATTTAGGACACCAAAAAATCATGAAGAAAGAAACTGGTCATTTGAATATCAGAAGTTAGAACTTCTCTGAAAGACATTAATATAATGAAAAGACAAGCTGTGAATATATTCACAATACATTTATCTGCCAAAAGCGTCTTGTTCAAAGACTGTTGAAGACAAACAACCCACTGTATAATGAACAAAACATTAGAAAAGTCCTTTCCCCAGAGAAGATGTACAAATGGGCAATAAACAAATGAAAAGCTACTCAACAGGATTGATTAGTCCTCAGGGAAATGAAAATTAAACCCATATTACTGCTGCACATCCGACAGGGTGGCCAAAATTGAAAGACTGGCAATACCAAGTATTGATAAGGTTGTAGAGAATGCTGGGCCTCTGGCACATGCCCGTTGGAAATGTGAAGTGAGAAGTTAGAAGTAAGCTAGATGCAAAGGGGCTCAGAAAAGGAAATAAGCTTGAGAAAAAGGAGAGATGTGGCTGCCACAGTCTGTGTGGAAATAAGAGGTGTGGCAATATTTAAGCAGTAGGTAGGCACGACAGGAGATGAAGAGAAGAACTAAGAGGTTTTTAGGAATAGGTGGTAGATACGTGTGGCTGCATGCAGAGGGGTGTCTGTGAGAGTCTGGAGCCAGGGGGAGCTGGTGACAAAGCTGTTGCAGTGGTGCTGAGTTCAAATGTCAGTTGGACTGGGGCAGTTGTGGAAGAAGCACATTCATATTTCAGTAGTTTGTAGCTGACACGTGAGAGTCCTTTTTTTTTTTTTTTTTAAATATTTATTCATACAGAACTGGGGTACAGGCTAGAGATGCGGAGGGTGAGAGGATTCACCAGAGACAGAGTGGGGAGCAGAACAGGCAGATCGACGAAGTACACTACTGAGGGGAGCGGCGGGCGGGTCAGGAGAGGTCTGCCGCGCCATGTGGTCACCTCCGGGACAGGCGGGAATCGAACTCATGCGGAAGTGGCTTAAGCTTCTTAGTGCGGTGCTTTAACCCGCTGCGCCACCAGGGAGGGCCTGTGAGAATCCTTTTTAATTAAAATAGTGAGTTCACACACACAATACCACTGGTTTCCAGGGGCAGTGGTGTGGAGCCAGGGAGTAGGAGGAAAGGTGCCAGGAGGAATCCTGGTGATGCAAATGTTCTGTATGTCAGTATCCTGGTTTGGTTATTGTACCAGAGGATTACAGGCTGTAACTAACTGGTGGGGGAAACTGAGTAGGGTACACAGAAAGGGATCTTTCCATACTATGTTTTTTTTATTATATATATATTAGTTAATTTTTATATATTTTTGTGCATTTTTTCATCTCAATTGCAATCCCCTTGGGTTTGCTATCACCAAATCACCCATGTCCATACTGTGTTTTTAAATAATATAATAGTTTATTTTTACATCATTTTGTGCCTTTTTCCATCTCAGTTGTAATCCCTGTGGGCTCATACTATTTTTTTTTTTTAATGATATCACTTTGTGTTTGTATGTGTGGGAGGTGTTGTATGTTATGTTTATTTCAGCCTTACTTTAACAGGGTAGAAGGAATTATGCAAACTTATAACTAAACATTCTCTGCAACATTTATTTTTTAAGCCCCAGTTCTAGATTTGATCTTAACTTTGATACTTTTTATCTTATGATTTCAGAGACATTCCATAAGTGGACCAATTTCTACATCCAAACCCCTGACAACCCTGTCAGATAAGAGACCAAACTATGGGGAAATCCCTGTTCAAGGTACCTCTCATACATTGTATAAATATTTCAGTTTTGTTACTTTCAGTTTTTTTATTTTCTCATTTTTTGGCTAACTAAATTACTGTTTTCATTGTTCTTAATGTTATTTCAACCAGTCTGAAGTTTACTATTAATATGTTTTAATTGCAAATGGAGAGGTTAATTATTAATAAATGCATCTTGCATCTTGGAAGACAGCTCTCATAGCATTCTACAGGGTCGTAGGGAGTGCACACCACTGCTGGACACTGTGCCTTTATGGTTTGTTATCCCTACTTAACAGGTACTGAAAATGAAGCTTCAAAAGGTTAAATAACATAGCTTAACATAGAAAATAGCAGGCCCAGGTAGCCTGACTCCAAAGCCCATTCTTTTTATCTCTGTGCTCTGTGTTATTTAGTGTAAGAAATGGAGACTCCACAGATGATGTCCACTTGCGCACTTGAAAAGGGGCTTGTCCATTTCACACAGCCCTGACAGTGGAGCCAGCACCAGGACCCAGGTTTCCTACTTTTCAAGGCCAGGGCTCCTGCTGTTATGTCACACCACTTCCCCATGTGCGGGACAGGCATCATGGAGTAGCGCTCTGAGAGGCAGCACTGCACTTGGGAGCAGTGTGTTCACACCGTTCAGTAGCCCAGGATACCTTTTAGCTTATACAGGCCGGTCATTTCCATGTGTTCTGCTTTGCATTCTCTCAGTTGCGGAAGTTAAGCTCATGATGAGACTACAAGGTTTCAAAAGCAATGGGAAAATAATAAAGGTGAGAATTATTTCTTTAGTGGACCTAAAATATTGTCTCCTTGGGTGCCAAGAACATCTAGGAAGGAAGGGTTGGGTTTGGTACTTGAACTGGGTGTTCAGTCTGGGTGTTCATATCGGTACATATTTAGGAACAATGAAACACAAGATGGTGTTACTGCTACTTTCCCTGTACAGATATATGCCTTCTAGCCATGTTTCTTGACTTCTAGTTCAGTCATCACTTATGACCTAAGATCTCTTCTCCCCTTAGAAGGCCCTTTTGCTAAGGAAACAAAGAATGAAGGGTTTTAAGTCTCTCTACATCTTAACCTCATTCCCAGCCTTACCTTCACTAAGGACTACATGTGTCCTTGGTGCGTGATCATTGGCTACACATGTATGTCCTAGCTTGTTGAACTCTTTGGTGCTGGTTCCTTATCTGCAAATTGCAAATGACTGAATACCTATCCCTTTCTTCCCATGCTTTCTTAAACTCTGCAGTTAAGCCTTCTTCCTCATCATCCACCAGAAGTACTTTCTTCAAGGTTGTCAGTGACGGTATGTGGCTAACCCAGTCAGCTCTTAGTCTCATCTGATGTGAACTGCCTTCTCTTGGGATGTTTTATTGGTTTCCATTGCACACTCTTGTCTTTTTTCTCTCTGGCTACTCTTCCATCTCCTGGGCTCACACTAGTTGGTGTGCCCCAGACCACAATCCTGGACCGCTCTTCTCTGCCTCTCTTTATTTTGTTTTTCTGACTCATGACTTTAACTGTGCTCATGCTGAGTGCTGCCAAATTGATATTTCCAGTTTGATGTTCTCTTCTGGACTCTAAATTCTCATATCCATTTGCCTACCTGACTTCTCCATTTTCATATTGAGTGCTCTCTAAGTGTGTCCAGGACAAAATTGCCAGTTTCCCCAACCTGTCCTGCCTATAACCTGTCATCTTCATCTCAGTCAAGGATGGGAGTCGTCATTAATCTCCTGCTTTGTCTTAAGCCTGTTGAATTCTTTTGGAAGTTCCATTGGGTCTACTTTCAAAATACAGAATGGAGTATTGCTCTTCTTTCTGTTGCCACCTCCTTGGTCTAAGCCACCATCCTCTCTTACCTGGATTCTGCCCAAAGATTCCTCATCGTCTACAATCTATTCTTAACCCTACAACTACCATAATCTTGAAAAATAGAGATTGGTACCTATCATTCTGCATAGAACCATCTACTAACTCCCTGTTTCTTTCAGGAGAAAAGAAGAAAATACTTAGTAACCACAAACCTTGCCAGCCTGTCCTTAGTTGCCTCTCTGACTTCATCATCTTTCTCTCTTGGTCACTCTGCCCAGCTACTTGGACTTGCTACTGTCCCCTGGGCACTCCAGCACACTGCTGACTTAGGAACCTTGCACTCTTCTGCTAGAACACTCTGTCCAGGAGAAAGTGCCACTCCTGTTCTCCCTAAAGTATTCATTCGATCCTCTCCTCAGTGAGGCCCTGAGTGGCATTTTTTAATTCATAAACCACTCCCTCCTCATATGCCCAGTTTGTGATTTCTCTCCCCTTCAAAAAAGAACTTTAGCCTTAGAACTTATTCCTTCTGATGTGTACTATGTAGCTATCTGTAACTTTTATCATCTTTCTTCTATTATAGATCAGAAGGCCCCTGAGGTCAGGGTTTGCATTCTTTTTTGTTCACTGAGGCATCTTCGGCTCCCATGGTAGCATGGGGCTCCTGATAAAATCATGGATAAAATACAAGTTAAAGCATATGAAATTGCTAAACTCAAGTTTGAGCCCATAGTAAATTCTCACTGCTAGATTTTATGTATGAGTTTTTAATTGTCTATGTGCAACCATGGTCTTCAGGATTTTGCTTAGCTGCCAACAGGTGACTGAGAGTAGGCGGCCATACAAATGGTGTTCTGAACATCTATAAAGCTTTGCATTGAGGGCAAAAATGGGAGGTTCAGGAGCTCCCTACTTTGCTGCCTGTTATGTGGGCCCAGTTGTATCAGTCAAGTTGTATCAGTACAAGTCTTTTGACTTGTACTTAGAGCCAAGTGTGGTTGGAACTAGAAACCAGGGCATCACAGACTTTGGGAATATTTAGCCCTGGACCTTTGACAGCCCTGTGAAAGAGACTCTTCTCTGGAGAGCTTTGAGGTGATCCTGGGACACCAGAGGATGCTGAGTCTTCAGACTTCTGTTCATCACTGAGGATGGGGATGTTCCAGTGAGCATGAACTTCTGCCTTCCAGGTTCATCTTGATCACCTCACAGCAAGGCAAGGTTTACCAGGAAAAATCATTAGCAGTGTGTTTTGCAAACTTTCCTGTTGATAAAATTTATCTGAGTCCCTGGTAAAGTACAGATTTCTGAGCCTCAGAGCCTATGATCTGGACTCACCACAAAAGGGAACTTGGAAACATCATTTTCATAAGCACCCCAAGTGATTCTTAGGAAAGGACAAATTTGTGAAATTGGATAAAGATTACCATTTGTTTTTTCTATTACTCTTGGCTTTTGTGGATGGGAGTACCAGTCTGGAAAGTCTGTGGGCTAAGGTTTTTGAAGTCATGTGTTAAGTCTCCAGAGCTGATACTTTTTCCTGATTAGGTTGAGGTTATGTGCTATTTGGAAGGATACCACAAAGGTGATAGGCCCTTCAAAGTGCATCATATACGGGGTGCAAGATGTTGATGTGTCTTCTTACTGGTGATGTTAACTTCAATCACTTGGTTAAGTTGGCGTTCTGCTAGTAATTAATAAATGCTCTATTCCTGTTTAAACTTTCTAATTGCTTTATACTTGCAGTGATTATTACTGCAGTAGTATTGTGACTTTCTCATTTCCTCATTCCGTCTGTAAGAAATTATATGCATTACTATACTTGCTGTTAGAGCACTTATTTATATTAGTTTAAGCCTTACAGATATTTAGTTTATTCTTTGAGTCTTGATCTTCTAATGGTATTTATTTCGTTGTTTAAGTTATTTGACTATGGCCATTGGGAGTTCTTACATTGACTCCTTGTTCTTTTGTTCCTACTTCCCAGTATCCCCTCACATCATACCTTACTTTAGGGCCCCAAGGGATGCTCAAGAATTATTTTTTTCCTGCACCAGTTCTGGAATCAACCACTTCTCCAAAGAACCTTCATTGTATTTTTCCCTTTAGAGCATATTACTTTAAAAAATCATATTTACTAATATGCTATTGCTACTGTGATTTTACTGCTTCTGTTCCTTCTCTGAATAGAGCTGGAAAAACCGTATGTCTGTGTACCTCCCTGTGCAATCATAC
The DNA here is from genome assembly GCF_000260355.1 of Condylura cristata. Taxonomy (NCBI): domain Eukaryota; kingdom Metazoa; phylum Chordata; class Mammalia; order Eulipotyphla; family Talpidae; genus Condylura; species Condylura cristata. The sequence goes on from NW_004567112.1 coordinate 56,232,864, forward strand.
ATGTAACTGTTTTTGTCTATCCCAAACCATGCCTCTGATTCTGAGTTAGCACCAAAGGGTATTTTCTAGCTTTTTCCCTTTCCTAATCTGTAACTTCTTTGTCTAGACAGTGAGAAACTTGATTCTCATTATCTATAACAGATTTACTTTCGTTGTTGTTGATCTCTATTAAACATACACAGTAGTTTCAAAAATTGCTACACCACACCCCAGTGGGGAGTAAATTTACTGACTGTATACTACAGTGTATGTGTATGATTCTTTTAAAAAAAAAACTTATTTATTCATACAGTACAAGGGTACAGGCCAGAGGTGTAGGAGTGGTGAGAGGTTTTACCAGAGACAGAGGGGGGAGCAGAACAGGCAGATGGATGAAGTACACTGCTGAGGGGAGCAGCAGACGGGTCAGGAGAGGTCCGCTGTGCCATGTGGGTCACCTCCCGGCAGGCGGGGATCAAAGCGGCTGAGGCTAGCTTCACAGTGTTGTGCTTTAACCCGTTGCATCACCAGGGAGGGCCCTGTGTATGACTCTTTTGTAGTTAGCCTTCGCATAGCCAGTCAGAATACCTGTCCCTGGAGTCACTTAGGCCAGCTCCTTTTTATCACTGCTCCCTTCAATGTGGTTATGTCATGTTTTTATAGTACTTAGATTAATTTTTTGCATGGTCATAATTTCACACAGGCCCTCATCCCAATTGTAGTTGATTTTTAAATGAACACAGAGTACAGTAAAATTCATAATCTGTTCTGTGCCTTGTAGGATGTTTAGCAGCATACCATCCTTGGTCTCTACACACGAGATAGGAAGCATCCTCTAAGTAACTGTGATATCCCCTCCTCCGTTGTGACAACCCCAAATGCCTCCAGACATTGTCATATGTACTCTAGGGGGATGGGGGGTGGTTAGGATTTCTCCCAGTTGAGCGAATTGTGGTCTTCACAGTTTAATTTGATTTCAGCAGAGAAGTGGAAACTATAAAAGAAATCATAGTTGTTTTAAATGCCTTGTTAGAATGTTCCAACATCTGTGCCATATCTGAGTCTGGCTTACTGATTACTTGGTGTCTTGATCAACTCGGCTGGATTCACTGGGGTTTTTCTTCAGCTTTTTGTATATTTCACTATTTTGGTTGAGCGCTGGACATCATGATATGTAGATTGCACAGTAATTTGATTTGGCCTTAACATCACCTTCTTTCTGCTATGGTTTATTGTGAGAGTTAATCTACTCAAGAGATAGGTGGGTTTGAATGTTGTTGTTGTTCAGACTGCTCTCAGGGCAGAGCATGCTCCAGTTACTCTACTGACACTTTGTGTTTAAAGCAGGGCTTCTGTTCAGTGGATTTTTCTCAATGTCTCCTCCGGAAGTCTAACTCCTCCGGAAGGCTGTCCTTTGCATTGGGTTTTAGGGAAGATCTTTCTCCGTCGTTTATAACTGTCGGCTGACATTTCCTATTTGTTCATTTTTTGAGAAAATAGTTTTCTTTACAACATTGAACATATTTGTAACAGCTGCTTAAAATATTTTTCTGCTAATTCCAACATATAACTAACTCGTTTTTCAAATAGATTTCCATTTCTCTTGGTTATTTCCCCCCTTTTTTAATCTCTATTTTTTGTATTGTCTAATAATTTCAAGTTGTATCTTAGGCATTGTGAATCACACACTTGGAGATTCTGGATTCTTCCATGTTCCTCTACAGAAGATAGGTTTTTGTTTCAGCAGTCAGTAAACTTGGTGCACCCCAAACCCAAACCTCTCTGCTGCAGTTGAAAATATGTGTCAGTTATTTTGTCCTTAACTCAGCTTCTTGGAATCTAAGTGCTTGCTGGTTTCAGAAGTCATGCAAGATTGGGTGAATTTCTATACAGAATTCACAACTCTGTTCTTTCTGGTTTTCCCCTACCCCCTTGTTTTTTAGCAGCTTTGGTTGTTACAAGATAGTCCACTGGTTCTTCTGGAACACTATGGACTTTTCTGAATTTTAACTGCCCCGTTTGACCTCAGCTGGGCCATACTACCATAACGGGAATTCACCCAAGATTATTTCATTCTTTCAAGTGTAGATTTCTTTCATTTTCTGCTTGTTTTTGGTTTATCTTCAGTGCTTTTAAATAGCTGATTTTGGGGTGTGTTTTTTTTTAAGATGTATTTATTTATGCATACAGAACAGAAAGGTACAGGCCAGAGGTACAGGGGCAATGAGAAGATCCACTGGAGACAGAGTGGGGATCAGAACAAGCAGATCCACTGAAAAACACTGCCGAGAAGAGCAGCAGGCGAGACGGAAGAGGTCTGCCAGGCCACGTGGGTCACCTCCCCGGCCAGGGATTGAACTTGTGCTGAAGCAGCTGCAGCTAGCTTTGTAGTGCTGTGCTTTAACCCATTGTGCCACCAGGGAGGTGCGATTTTCGTGTATTTTTTTTTAAAGTTTAACTTGTTTTCAGTGGGAGTTTTGTTAATCTGAAACTACTCCTCTGCGACCAGACATTAGATATTTAGGCTCTGAGTTTTTAACCCACTATTGCCGATAAATTTTATTTAGGAAATAATAAAGGGACAACTGTCTGTACCTATTTCTTTAATTTCTAAATAAGAAAATGAGTAGCAGGCCTATCTGCTTGTGTTAGTTACAGCTCTCCATCTCCCCTGGTACCTCCCACACGCAAGGTAGCCTGTCAACTCCCAGTATAGTCTAGCTCATCATCCTCTATACTGTACTGCTAACCAGAAAAGGTTGTGACCAGAAAGTTGCTAACCAGAAAAACCTTCCCTAGCTCCCAGCGCCAAGGGTGAGGCTCAACCATTTACCTTGACCTGCATCGCCTGCTCCACTGCCGGCGCCACCTGACCTTCCCATCCTGCCTGTGCAGCCTCACCTGCTCCTCATGTTCCCTCACCCCCGAGTCTCACTGTCCTGTATTTCTCTTGGTGTATGCTGAACACTAAGCCTGAATACTTCTCTGAATACTTCTCTGAGCTTCTTTTACCTTTTAAGAGCTGTAAATTATCCTTCCAGTCTTAATTGAGATGCCATTTCCTGAGGATCCTTTCTGGACCTCTCCTCACCAGCAGGTCACATCCCCTGCTGTGTTCCCAGAGCCCTTTGTACTTGTTCTTGCCTAGCACCTTTCACGCATCATGATTTTTTAAATGTCTACATTCTGCTCTACACTCCAAGTTCACAGGGTAAGTTTACTGACTTCTTTCTTTCTTTTTCTGATCTTTGTACCAAGCTCACTGTGGCACGTAGTGAACACCCAAATTATTTTCGTTTAAGGAATTAATTGATTAATAGATCAAAGACAAGAATAGCTCCATATGACAACAGACCAGAATCTGCTGGTATAAAACACAATCTTTCCTGCCTGTTACTCTCATCTGTAACATACTAATCTTATTTCCTGAGAATAAACTAACAGTTTGACATGAAGATGGAATCCAGCCCCAGTAGTAAATGGACACATGCGCTTTCTGTGACAGGTGCCTCTGGGCAACGTTGAGTCTGACAGTGAAAATACGTCACGAAATGGCAGTAAATGGTATTGTGCCTTTTGAAAATCGTTAGTTGCTTTTCAAAAGAATACCCTAGTAGGGCTTTTAGTACTACTTTGTGCATTTTCATAAAGTAGGTGCTGGTCTCTCCTAGAGATTGTCTGCTAAATTGAGACAGACTTGGCTCCTTAGATATTCAGTAAGAAAAAGACTTAACCAGGTATTGGACAGGAATATCAGCAGTAAGCTTCATGAGCTTTTTCCAGTGTGGGCCTTGGGTGTGCAGTGTAAAAAAGAAAGAAAGAAGGCAACTTGACATCTCTTTCCACTTCAGGAATGACAAAAACTTGTGCCTTAGCTTTCATGCTTTTTTCCAATCCATTTGTCTTTATAACCTTTGTTTTCACTTTCTTCTTTTGCTGTGTTCTTTGAAAGACTAAGATTTTAGGGAAATGAGCACAGTTTCATAATTGTAGAATGGAAAATTTGATTAAATTAAAATGCTGATTTCTGTTTCCTACTATTTCCGTGTTCTGCTAATTTTGTTTTGTCTATCAGACTTTGTGCATAATATGCTCTTCCTGTGAGGATGAATGCCAACTGCGACAGGGTTCAGAATTTTGATTAATGCTTGCTTATAGGGACTTTGTACAGAGGTGATGTTTGTTCAAGATAAGAAAGATACAGTGACTTTAAATTATATAAGTCCTATCTTCATTAAGAAAGTACATTCTGTCCTTCCCACTTTTCCTCTCCAAAGTAGTATATAATTACAGCCAAGTGTTCCTCAATGCCTAGATAATAAATTTTGGAATAAAAAATGTGCCATCCGTGGGGGAAAAAAATGCCCATATGCCATTATTTTGGACTTAATGATATTTTGAGGGAATATTTTGTCAGTTCTTGAAAAGAAGTGGTGAATGACCCATGATAAATCTTGCCTTCCTCTTGTTAAAATGTATTTTCTCTAGGGACATCCTTAGACAGAGAAATTAACAGTTTTCGTTAAGAATAGAGGTGGTATTTTCCCAAATACTAATCATATATTCTTAAGGTAACACCCTCCAACCAAACAGAACACAAGCAGCAGGGTCTTCATTTGGGGGCTTCCACTGTGGGGGAGCAGGTCACCAGTCATAGGGAAGCGAAGTTGAAGCTAGACTGAAGTACGAAGTCCTTAAAGTTAGTCAGGTGAAGGAGGAAGTGGGGGAGGGGCCTAGGAGGCCTTATGCCATTGTTCGAGGAACTCAAGACACTCCCCAGACTGCTTTGTTCAGAAGGCAAGGGTGGAGTAGAACCAGGCAAGGCAAACACAAATGCTGGAGGTAGCATCTGTGTCCTTCCCTCCGTGTTCAAAGTGTGATGCTTCCTTGCTGTCTCCAGACTAAAGTCCACATACCAAGTAAGCAAGGCCTTTATTAGTCAGCCACAGCCTTCCCGCTAGCCCCCTTTCTTGCTGCCCTCTGTTTTCCATATAGCCCTATGTTTAGCCACACTAGGATTTTATTATTCTCTAGCTTGACTATCCTTATGCCTTTGCTGTGACTATTGTCTTGTCTATGACATTAATCCCCACCCCTGTCCTCTACTAGTAAAATCCAGCTCAATGCCATTGTATTGTCAAAGTATTTCCCACTGCCTGAAAATCAAAGTGAATGGCTTCTCCTTCTGATTTGATAACATTTTGCCATTCTTTATTCTGATTATCTCATCCTGACTTGTCTGTGGTTGTATTTATGTATGGCCTCCCCACGAAATACAAACACATAAGGGCAAGGCTTTTATTTAGATTGTACTTGGAGACCTATGTGCAATAGAGTTGGGAGTCTGGTAATGTCATTGAATCTTGGTTGAATTGCACTGAAGAGGTAAGAAGTATTCTCTGATACAGAAATATTTTATTCACCTGTGTTGAATTTCTCAGCCCTAGGAACCACTGAATGAAAGGCTTTACTGTGTTCCTTGTTTGTGGAAGTTTTCTTACATAAATGGAATGTATGGGGAATTGTTGAAATGTCCAGGATTACGAGGCTAGTGTTGAAAGGTGAAGAACTCACCTTCCTTCACTCCACCTTTGTTACTTCTAAATTCAGTGTCATATTTCTTTACTGTGAACTTTACTTTCTTGTGCAGAGCATCTATTGAGAACATCTTCAACCAGCCGACCTGCTTCTCTGCCGAGAGTCCCTGCCATGGAAAGTGCCAAGGCCATCTCAGGTAATGGCTCTCATCTGAAATTTCCAGTGAAAAGTATGGAATGCTTTCTATTTAGGCTTACTTAACTCTGCTTGCCTCTTTAGTTCTTGGGTTAAGTATTTTTCACTGGGAATTTCCCCTCTTTTATCTTACAGGTTCTATAGAACTCACATTTCATGGCTGGCATTAAAACAGCAATAAAACTGAGTCAGTTCCATTCATTTAACAAGTACTTATTTAGTGCCTATCCTAGGTTAAATGATATGCTAAAAATACAGCTTCAAGAAAGCTTGATATAATTATGAAAGATTAAACTATCCCAAACTATGACTGTTTTTGAAGTTATTTCAGAGCAGGTTAAGAATTCTCTGGAAGCTAGTTTTTTTCCAGTTTGATAAAGTCACCTGATAGTGAATTTGGTGAGCATACTATGTATTAGAACTAAACCTTTAGTTCATCAGTTGCTCACAGTATTTTCCTTTTGCAGCTTTTACTTACTTTGAATAGCTGAACAATCAACACTGGTGAAGGAGAGATTCTGCTAAGTATCCCTCAGATAGTTGACATCCCACTTGTATTTCGATTTAAGTGAGCACAGTTCTGTGTATCATCCCTAGGTCAGGGTGGGAAGTCTAGCCAAAACTACTATTCCAGTACCTTTTCCTATTCTTCCTCAGCCTGTTTCCTCTACTTTTTATAAAGTTCTGGAAAATTTTCTCACTCAACTTCTGAGCACACAACTTAAAAGAAACTGCTGATTTAAGGCACACAGAGATCCAACATTGAAAGGAAAAACAAGAGCACTTATAAAATAATGCTCAGATATATAAACCCATCATCTAAGATCAGATAATCAGTGAAAGCATCTGTTGCCTCTGAATCTTCAAAGACATCATTTTACTAATGCAGAATCAGACCTAAAACCATCAAGAAAAGCTTAGCCAATTCACTGAGGAAAGTTTCAGTATTCAGGTAAAAGGTGACAGACATACAACATTGATTGCATTATAACCACCCCAGTGGTGACTCAGTTGCTGGCTCATACATACCTAGTATATCCTGAAATGAGAAGGAATTTGTCTCAGGAAGAAACTTTGCCTCATCCCACTTCTCACTGCTCAACCCACCATCCTGAGCACCTGCTCATACTCAGCCTGTCCTTGTTAAAAAGCTGCTTTTGTTGTGACTGTTGTTAATGGCTGAAGTGACACTTCTACTTAACATTTCTCAGAATTTTCTGTAACCTAACAAGGTACAGCATCTTACTATGCCAGGCTTTCAAAGCAGGACTTTTCTGGTTGGTGTTACATCCCACTAGTTAACTTTACACCTTTTGGTTTACCATTGATCTCATTGATTTATGCTTTGTAAATTATAATGTGAATCAGAATTAAGTGGCTTCCTTTAATAAAGTAGTTTTTTTCTTTATGTCCATTTTGGGCAAAATTAAGAATTTGTGCTGGCTTGGTTGTCAGGTATTACTTTAACCAGCCTTTTGTTTATAATTGTATTTCTAATTAAGTGAACATTTGTAGAGTACTCTGTGCTACACAGGTGAAGTGAGTAAGACACTTATCTTCAGGGTCTTTGAGGTTTAGTGTATAGCGTGGCTGTTCTACCTTTTTTTTTTTTTAAGATTTATTTATTAATGCATACAGAACTGGGGTACAGGCCAGAGATGCAGAGGGGGTGAGAGGCTTCACCAGAGACAGAGTGGGGAACAGAACAGACAGATCCACGAAGTACACTGCTAAGGGGAGCAGTAGGCAAGACAGGAGAGGTCTGGTTTGCTGCACCATGTGGGGCACCTCCAGGGCTGGGGATCTAAGTCACACTGAAGCGGCACCAGTATTTTGTACTGTTTTTGGTATATGATAGTTTTATACTGTTTTAGTAAAATATCTAAACTGTTCTTGCTATAAAATGCATAATGACTCTTTCTCACAATCAGTGTCTCGACGAAGTAGTGAAGAGATGAAACGAGACATCTCTGCACCAGAGGGAGCGTCGCCAGCTTCTCTTATGGCTATGGGGTCCACATCACCACAATTGTCCCTCTCCTCCTCTCCCACAGCGTCTGTGACTCCCACCACTCGAAGCCGCATAAGGTAGAGAACAGTAAATATGAATAACATACAAGGAAACAAACAAACAAAAAATCAGTGCTCAAATGTTATTATTTTACAACCTGAATATTTGTTCTCAGAAGGTCAGGAAGATAGGTAAGAAATGTTTATATTAACTATGACAACTTTGAGATGCCATTAGTACCAAGAGTGCTATCGTGTGTGCATTTATGTTGTTCAAGAATGTAAACCAAAACTGCTCTTCCTCCTCTTTGGTCTTTGTTTTATAATGGTATTCGAAGAAAAAATATTTCAACTATAGGTTTCTTTTTTTTTTTTTTAACCTGTCAGAGAAGAAAGGAAGGACCCTCTCTCCGCATTGGCAAGAGAATATGGAGGATCTAAAAGGAATGCCTTGCTGAAGTGGTGTCAGAAGAAAACAGAAGGCTATCAGGTAATCGTATGGTTTTTCATTTCCTATATGAGCAATTGCCAACCCAAATGTTGGACTTAATAGCTCACTGATTCTCACATTAGAAATGATGAGTCCTATATTAAACTTAAGGAACACATAAAAAGTCTACTCAAAACTAGGTTGATTGTCACTTCAATGAAAGAAGTTTACCTTTCATAGTAACTGATCTCACCAATACTTCTATTCAGCTATTAGAATACTTGCTTATTTAAATCCTCGTTAGATGCTTTTGTTGAGGTCTGATATGGGCTAAGGATGGAAATATACTTATTTTATTTTAATTATTACACTTAAAGTTTGCTTTTGGCTACGTTGTTTTTCGTAGTATTCTCCTGTCCCATTGTATTGTCTTTGTGCCCCTATTTCACAACTGGGCTGTTTTAATAGTCTGCCCTTCCCCCACATCTGTTCATGATTCTCTTTTTTCCTTTTAGGTTTTAGGTGATGTTAAATAGATATGGCATTTGGAAGGGCTGTTCTAATTTTACATATGATAGAAATCTCTAAAATGTAGCCATTTTTCTGCTAGAAAGTGTAACTTACTTCCTAGTGCCCTCACATATGATTTCGGTTACAGGCACCCTTCCCAGCTTGTTGCCAGTGTTCTTTGATGCCTTTTCATATTTTGGTACAACTATATAGAAGTACAGTACAGGAAACTATTTAAATTTTCTTAGTCTCACCATATTAGCCCTCATCTCACCAAATGACATCAAAGAACTAAAACACACTTTCCAACAATTTTTATGTAAAAGAGTTAATAAGTAGTGGAGGAACATCTTAAGAAGATTGTCACAAATAAATTCATTTTAGGGCAAATTGGAACATGACTTTAATCAGTGACCTTCAGTTCATTTTGGATTGAAGGCCAAGTGTATTGCAATGGACTTTCAGAAAATCATAAAAGTCAACAAGGACTTAATTATCTACATATCTTCCATTAGATAAGTGAGGTGATAGTATTGGCAAGGATATTAGAAATTAGAGAACTTAGAACCCTGTGCACTATTGGTGGGAATATAAAATGGGTAGGGAAAAGCATGGTGGTTCATTAAAATTTAAACATAGGATTACCATATGATCCAGCATTTCCACTTATCATATATATATATAACTACCAAAAATAGTTGGAAACATGAACTTAATCCAATATTGTATACCCATGTTAACAGTAGCACAGTTTGCAATAGCCAACAGGTGGGAGCCACCCAGGTGTCCATCAACAAATGAGTGAACAAAATGTGCTATACACATACGGTAGAATATTACACAGTTTTGAAAGGGAAAGACATTAACATATTCTACAATGTGGATGAACCTTAAAGACCTGCTAAGTGAACCAGCTATATGATTTCACTTACATGAGATACCTAGGGTAGAGAGGTTCATAGAGACAGAGAGTAAAATGGTGGTCTCCAAGGGCTGGGGGCAAGGGCTAGCGGAATTATTGTTTAAAAGAACACAGGGTTTCAGTTACACAGCATGAAAAATGTTCTGGAAATGGATGTTTCTGATGATTGCACAGTGTACTTAATGGTGCCCCTGAATTATACATTTACATATGGTTAAGGTGGTTAATTTTGTTAAGTATATTTTATCATAGTGAAAAAAAACTACTTAGCCTAAATAGATTACTGCAATACAACCAGATAGAAAATTGACAAGCCATATATGAACTATATCCTCTCTATATGAGTTATATGCTAATTTGACCTATAAGACATCTGTAGAATACTCTCTGACAAAAATGAAGTATACATTCTTTTCAAGTGCACATAGAACATCACAGAATAGGCTCTAAGTTGATTCATAAAATGTAATTCTGAAAGACCAAAATTACATAAAGTATCTTTTCTGATCGTAATGGAATGAAATTAGAAATTAATAACATAATAAAAATTCTTCACATACCAAAACTTTTGGGAGGCATTAAAAGCATACATCAAAAGGAAATTTATAGCTGTAGATACCTATCTTTAAAAAGAGAAAAATCTCCATGGCACACAGGTGATTGAGTGCTGCGAAGCCCAAGGAGATTACAACTAAGATGGAAAAATGCACAAAATGATGTAAAAATAAACTATAAAAAAGAGAGAAAATCTCAAATCAATAACCTAACTTTATACCTTACAAAAGTAGAGAAAGAAGAGCTAATTATACCTAAAGAACTTAAGTGAAGAAGTAATAAATGTTAGAACAGAGGTAACGTAAATAGAAATAATAGAGAAGATTAGTGAAAACAAAAGTTGGTTCTTCAAAAAAAAATAGAAAAATTGATAAACTTTAGATAAATTGATGTGGGGGGATGGGAGAGGGTTAACATTACTCAAATCAGGAATAATAGACCTTACAGAAATAAAAAAGGATTAAAAGGAAATGCTGTGAACAATTATATGGTGCCAAGTTGGGTAACCTAGACAAAATGGAAAAATTCCTAGAAATACACAAAATATCAAAAGTTTCTCAAAACAGAAAAAATCTGAATGACTTATAACACCAAATACCTAAAGAGCTTAAGGCCCAGGACCAGACAACTTCACTGGTGAATTCTGTCAAATATTGATAATTAATGCCAGTCTTCAACACTTCCAAAAATAGAAGAGACACTTCTTGACTCATTTAGTGAGACTAGTATTGCCCTAAGAACAATGCTAGGAAAAGATACCACAAGAAAACTACAGACCAGTCCTCAAAAGAATACTGGAAAATGGAATCCCACAGCAAATAAGAACTAAATGCCATGACTGATGAGATTTTTCCCAGTAATGCAGTGTTGGTTCAGAATACAAAATTTAATGTGATACACCAGATGAATAGAATAAAAAGAAAATAGACAATTATGTCAAATACAGAAAGCCTCTTTGACAGAATTCAGTGTCCAGTCATAAAAACACTGAACTGACTAGGAGTAGAGGGAATTTTATACAGGACCTGTATAAAAAATTAGATGCCAGGCCTTTCCTGGTCGAGTAGTGGGTTAATGTGCAGCACTAAATAGCTAAAGCCACTTCAGCATGAGTTTGATCCCCGCCTGTCCCAGAGGTGACCATATGGCATAGCAGATCTCTTCTGACTGCTCCCCTCAGCAGTATACTATGTCAGTCTGCCTGTTCTGCTCCCCATTCTGTCTCTGGTGAATCCTTTCACCTCTGGCTTGTACCCCAGCTCTGTATGCATAAATAAATCCCCCCACCACTGCCCCACTGCCGCTAAGGTCAGGAAGAAAGTATGTCCATTCTCAACAGCTTGATTCAGTGCTTTACTGGTACTTATAAGTAGGGCAGTTAAGCAAGAGGAAAAAAAAAAAAAAGGCATTGAGAGAAAGAATAAAACCATGTCTCTGTTTGCCAGTGACAAGATTTATAAGTAGAAAACCTTAAACTTTTCACATAAAACTTAAAGCTGATAAATTCAGCAAAGTTGGAGAACATAAGCACACTATACAGAAATTACTCGAATTTCTGTATCCTAGCTATAAAAAATTTGAAAATGATATTGAGGCACTTCCATTTATAATATTGCCCAAAAGGAAAAAATACTTAGAAATAAAGTTAAGCAAGGGGGAGTATGATTTGTACACTGCAAACTACAAAAGTATTGCTGAAAGAAATTAAAGAAAATCCAAATAAATGGAAAGACATCCCTTGTTCATGGATTGGAAGTTTTGATACATGCTACAATATGTGTGAACCTTGAAAATACTACATTAAGTCCAAGAAATCATTCATAAAATTCTAGCCTAAAAGGCATCTAATCCAGACCCAAAAGCAGAATTAAACTGGTATTCTCATTCAGCAAAGCTAAATGACAGGAACATCACAATGGAGGCTATAATTTTGGTTTAAGGCTAAAATTTCCAACTGATTACTGCACAAACTACTTTTTTCATTAAAGCATTTTTTATTGAAATGTATTTCACATTCACCTGTAATGTTTACAGGGTTCTTCCTTATTGTTTATCTTGGATGTTGCATGTTATTAGTTTTAATTTCCTTTTATGACTGAATACTGTTCCTTTATAAGGATATAACTCATTTTGTTGTTCTTTCATCTGCTGATGGACATTTGGGTTCTTTGCTATTATATGTAAAGCTGCTATGTCCCAGCTTTTGCAAGGATGTAAGTGATTTTAGTATCCTCCTGTCCATCTCTTATTTTGCTGCCAAATGATTTGATTTTTATTATTTCTCTTTATGCTGCTTTCCCTTTTAGTTTAGTTCAAGGTCCTTGGCATGGAGAATAAGACAACTTATGACTGATCTGACCCCTGTAGCCTTATTGTCTTACTCTGTGAACTCCCCCATCTTACCTTGGCCTGGAGGACCTCCATCCTTCCATTTCAGTGCTTTTCCATCTGGAGAGTGTCTGCTCTGTCAGCTTTTAAGTCAGCATCTATGCCAAACTGTTTTTGCCTCTGCTCTACCACTGCAAGGGTTCATCTCTCACGTGTCTGTCCCTCCCTTCCAGCCCCTCCTAAGGGCCCATGGAGCTCTTGTAGGAGTGTTCCTTGACCTGGACACAATCCAGGATGGGCTGCTTTCTGTATTTCATGGCATATTCTTTGCATCTATAATTTTCTCTGTGGTCCAAAACCCCATAGGATACATCACAAGAGTTGGTTTGCTTGTCTGTCTTCCTTTGTAGACTCTGAGCTACCCAGATAACCCTGTCTTTGTTTCCCCAACAACTAACATATAAAGCTGAGTACTTAATAGACCAGTTGTCTGAACCTCTATATTGAACTCAATGGAATAAAATGGATGTTCATTTTCACAACAATTGTTCTTTAACTTTTATGTGAAAACCTGTAGGCTATAGAAAAAGTGCAGATCTCTGAAGATTTTTGATTTGAGATTTTATGGTAAGACTCTTATTGTCAGCATTTTTTATAAGCACTGCACTGATCCATAGACCACATTGAGAATCACGCAGAATAGCTTGAACAACTAAGATAATTCAAACATTAAATCAATGACTTAGGCCCTCCCTGGTAGGGCAATGGGTTAGGTTGCAGCACTGCAAGCTATCCTCAGCTGCTTCAGTATGAGTTCAATCCCTAGCCCTAGAGGTGATTCACATGGCACGGCAGACCTTTCCTGACCCGCCCGCTGCTCTCCTCAGCAGTATACTTCATTGATCTTCCTGTTTTGCTCCCTGCTCTGTCTCTGGTGAAGCCTCTCACTGCCCCTGCCTCTCTGGCCTGTACCCCAGTCTGTATGCATAAATAAATAAATCTTTAAAAAAAAAAAATCAGTTACTTAACTAATGTCTCTTGATTCCTTCCCAATTAAATTCTCTGATTTAAAGGGTTTTGTTTTGTGGGTGTGATTGGTTTTTTTGGGGGGGTGAGGATTGGTTCAAAATGCATATGAATCAGTTTTTTAAGAACTTCATTTACTAATTTTTGGTTTTTATTTACTAGATCCTTAGAATGCAGGAAGAAATAGAACATAAAATAGAAGAATTAACCATGACAATAAACCATTTTGCACACTAACAATATTGTGCTACAAACCCAGTTTCTCTCTTCCTTACTTCTATAAACATACGTATTATGGCTTTTCTGTTTGCTTGTTTGTTGTTTGTTACCTATGAGACAGATCTAGTTTTGATGTTTAAAAATAGATAGGAGGCTGATTCTTTTATTCATGGTCTGTGACTTTAAATTGGACAGTGTGAAATGCATGATCTTTTTAAATGGAAAGATATTACCTGATACAGATCTTAATTTGTCAAGACCATATACGAAGTGCCAGAGGTCTTTCCTTATCTAGCTGTAAATCCAGAAGAGCATACCCATCCTTTAGGGCCAGCAGTTGGGGTCCAGTCCTTTGGTCTCTGACTCTTCACAGTCTGTAGGAAGGGCAGGTCGTGACACTTGACTAGCCCTCTAAAGCAGGAGCCGTTAAGTGACACTTAGCACGTACAGCTTGCACAGACCCAGATGCATCATTAATACTTGGACCATGCATGCTTTATGTCATAGGAACCATCTAATCAATGGAGATAGATTTCCTAATACACATATCATCTTCCTTTAACTCTCTTGCCAGTCATCCTTTAAAAAATTGTACTAATCACATAATTTCATTAACTGTCCATTACAAAACAAGCCCTTGTGATTTTGCCTTTTAGGTAATGAGTAAATTTTTCTCTTTAATTGTGCCCTGCCACTTATTCTCCACTGAAGTTTTGGAAGAGTAGCACATTAATGTAGAAAGGCCTTGACATTCTGATTACTGTCACATTTACAAATGTAAAACTGAAACCTCACCACAAGGATAAATGACTGCCACATGGCTGTGTCAGGAGTCCCTGGCCTGTAAACAACATTCAGGACTATTTGTTTCTCTGTTTGTTTGTTTAATTAGTACCTATTTGTGCATGATTATGTTTTTAAATCTAATTTAAATATGTGGTTAACACTGAAGTGTTCTATAGAAAGAGGTAATATGCTATTACTTCCTAACTACTGTAATTTCTGCTTCCAGGAGATAACTACTTTCAGCTCCTTAGCTGTTTATAGAGATACTATAATAGTAATATAAGATAAGATAAGAATAATATGAGATAAGAGTAGCCAGGTAGTAGAGACAATAATTTATTCTCTTTTGTGCCATTTCAAAAAAAGATGTAATCAAGAAACCTCTATTTAAGAGAGCTTCTTGTTAGATAAAATATAAGATAATATATAAGACACACCTAGAAATAAATTAGTTAAGCAAAAAGATAATAAAATCACTCAATCTAGTACAAAATAGTTTCTATAAATGAACAAAAGCTTTTAGTACTGTCAGAGGTACTCAATCCCAAAGGACCATAAAAAGCACAGTTTTGTCAGGTGATAGTCTCATTAGTGCTTGTGCTAAATAAAAAAAATTGAATGTTTCTTCGCAGATATTAGTGAAATCAGGGCAATTGATGGATTTGAAGGGCATAAAATTATGTTTTTATGTATTATGCTTTACTTGCATTCTAGCAATTTTTCTTAATACAAAAATTAACTTAGCAGATACATACCAAACTTTGTGCCAAATGAAGTTTGTTCTGGGTGTTGAAGCAGAAATCAAGAAATAAAACCTAGTTCCTATTCTCAGGAAGTTTATGGGATAGTCAGTAAAATGTATTTATCAATGACTAAAGCAGTGTGGATTTTTACATATGGCTGTGGTAGAATATCACACCACACTGTGCTGAAAGCTACTATAAAATCTGTATAAAGTACAAAAGTGTAAATATCTTTTGAAGTGTTGGCAACTAACCAAAACATGAGAAAAACATGCTTCAGTTATGCACCTGTTTTTGTAAACCCTGGAGGACTTGCCAACTCCTGACTTGGAGTATAGACCAAACAGAACGCATGATCCAGAACTTGTTAGGGAATCACTGAGTAAGAACACTAAAATTTGAGGTTTGGGCTACTAAAACAACCAAGAATTAATGGTCCAGAATCCCAGGAGAAAGACCAGCTTAGAGTATTGAACTCAGTGGTTAACTAAACTTTTGCTCTCAAGGTAACATATCCAATATAAAGCTGCTTCTCGGAGGACAAAAACTGAAGCGCAGCTTTTGTTTTCATAGTAGCAGGAAAACAAAAATAAGAGTTCAAAGGCCAGCCCAAGAGGCATAACCCTAATAAGCACTGCAGGATTTCAAATGACCTCAGAAAAACTATGCTTTATATCTAAATGTTGGCTGTAAGAGATCAGCTTCTAAACTTTTGCTAATGCATCAGATAATTAGTCCTTACTAGTTGGTTAAAAACTTAAAGCCGCTTTGGAGTGAGATGACATCATGTAACATCTTTCAGGCTTTGATTCCATCAAAAATTCAAGCATGGCAATAAAAATGATTAAGTGTCAAAAATTGAAAATAATAAGGGTTTCAGGTGATCCAGATATCAGAATTGTCAGATTTTAAAACACTGATTGGATGTGTACAGAATAATAGATACAATAGATATTTGTGAGTTGAAATATTTATTAGGTAAAAATACCCACAATGATGAACTGAGAGGTGAAAGGCTAAAAAATACATAGAAGAGTATAATGGACACATGGAACACAACAGAAGGTTTAGCACGTGTATTTGGAGCCCTAGAAGGATATGAGAAGGAAGGATAGGAATATCATAGTAAAACTGCTGGGCATCAAGGACAGCAAGGATGATCATCAAAGAGAAAAAAGGCATTAACTAACTATAAGAGGTATAATGACAGTAAGATTGGTAGCTGATTTCTGAACGGATGATTCTACTAAAGTTCAAGGCAATATTTCTGGCAGAAAAAGAATATATTCCATAGGGAAACAAAATTGAAGGAATAAATAAAGAGCAATGGTAGGAGTACATAGGTAAATATAAATGAATATTAGCTGTGTAGTTGAATAAAAATGTCTTATTTAAAGAGACATTTAGTTTTAAGATCTGAGGCACAATGGCTCAACATGGTAGTGGGATAATAAAGGTAATTACCATATGTCTTTGCATTGTTCAAAAGTTATAAATTTCTTCATTTATAGTAGAGCTAATCAGGGGTCACATTGGTTTCTAGGATTGTTCTAGCTGATTACAGTGACCATTGAACATATGTGATTATTGAATAACTAGATTTTGAAGACTCGATTTGGAAAAAAGCTATGTAAAATAGCTCACTTATGAAATATTGATAAATGTTGAAATTATACATTTCAATACAGTAGATTAAATAAGTTTAATTATGTGCTTTATATATATGTATATATATATTTTAAAAGATTTATTTATTTATTCATACAGAACTGGGGTATAGGCCAGAGATGCGGAGGGTGAGAGGATTCACCAGAGACAGAGTGAGGAGCAGTACAGGCAGATCGAGGAAGTACACTGCTGAGGGGAGCAGCGGGCGGGTCAGGAGAGGTCTGCTGCACCATGTGGGCCCCGGGTTAGGCGGTGATCGAACTCATGAGAAAGTGGCTTAAGCTTCTTAGTGCTGTGCTTTAACCTGCGCCACCAGGAAGGGCCGCTTTATATATTTTTAATGCAGCTGTTAGAAAATTTAAATAATGGTAACAACTAAAATAAAAAATGGAAAACTAGGAGACTAGTAGAGGAGAGAAATGCAGTAATAGTAATTACAGAAGACACAATTTGTTTCCATAGCATTCTTCATTTTTATATGCTTTTCATCTCTTTTGCAATCCCCGTGGACTTCCTACCACCATTTCACCCATATGCCATCACCATAGTCATCTGTGCTCTTCCCAGCCCTGTTTTGATCTTATTCCCCTCTCCCCCCCTTAGAAGGTGTGTAGTTGTTTATTTTAGTTTTTACTTTAGCAATTACTTTTTTCCCCCTAATCCCTTATACTCCTGTTCTGAGTGAAAGCACCTGTTAACAATTTTTCTTGTTCTTTCTGCCTTATTTCACTAAGTATGATCCCTCTCAGCTCCATCCATATTGCTGCCAATGGCATGAGTTTAATGCTGAGTAATATTCCATTGTGTATATGTACCACATCTTGATCCAGTCATTTAAATTTGGACATATGGGCTGATTCCACATCTTCCTTATTGTAAATAGTGCTGCAGTAAACATAAGGGTGAAGGTGTCCTTTAGCATTAATGTTTGTATGTCCTTTGGGTAGATACCTAGAAGTGGAATTGTTGGATCATATGGAAGCGCCATTTTTAGCAGTTTGAGAAACCTCCAAACAGCTTTCCATAGTGGTTGGATCAGTTTGTATTCCCACCAGCAGTAGAAGAGAGTTCCTTTTTCTCCACATCTCCCATTTTGTATTCCCACCAGCAGTATAAGAGAGTTCCTTTTTCTCCACATCTCCTTGCCAACATTTGTTATTGTTAGTTTATTTATATATATATATATATATATATATATATATATATATATATGCTAGTTTATTTTTGTTGTGCTTCATTAGCTCTTTGTAGATCTTTGTAATCAGTCCTTTATCACTAGTATTATATGCAAAAAAATTCTCCCAATTATAGGGGTAAAGGGACACATTTTAAAAGCAGAGACTAAAGATAAGAGAACAGGGAAAGGATAGACTTTGTAAACACTGGCCAAAATCTGGGACAGTTATATTAATTTCAGATGAGGTACACTTCATAGAAATATTACTAAGGATAAAGGGGAGTCACTAAGATTAAAGGATCAAAACAAGTTAGGCTTGGAAAACAGAATTGGAAGATTTACCCACCCCCAAAAGACAACTTCACATGCAATTACAGCATATCCTAAATTCATATGCATCTAATGATGTGACCTAGTAGAACATAAAACAAAAACTGACAGCACTGAAAGTAGAAATAGACTCTTAATCATATATTGAGTTTTGATGCCCCTCTCGTAACAGAAGAAACAGAAATGATAAAGTTAAAAAAATTTGACCAACACTAGTAACCAGTTTGTACTGACAGCTATAAAAGGTCACACCAGACAACTACAGATTGCGCATTTCTTCAAATTGGCCATAGAATATAAGTTCCAAGATGTCTCAAAAAGTTCAAAGGGTTAAAATCCCTTAGAGTAGTTTCAAAAGGAAAAGACAAAAATGATCTAGTTTCAGTAGATACAGAAAAAAATTGATAAACTTTAACCCCTATTCATTTTTCAAAAAGGAATAAGTTTCTAACTAGAAATAGAAAGAACTTACCCTACTCCAATAAAGTGTAACTAGAAAAAATTGATAGCAAACATCAAGAATAACAATGACATATCTTCCAGAGATGAGGAAGGAGACAAGACTGTTTACTTTCATCACTGCTCCATAAGTTTTGAAAGTCCTTGCCAGAGTAGTAGGGCAGAAAGAGAAATAAAGTGTCATGATTGGAAAGAAACAAAACTCCTATTCACAGTCATGATGATGATATAGAAAATCCTAATATATAAAATAAAATAAATCACTCTAAACTTCAAGTTCTGCAGGATCAAGTACCTGGTACTGACAGGAGACAAAACTGTCGACAAAAGTGATTTCCACAAGTTGCTGCATTCACACTAATTTCCAGAGAACATATATTTCTCCTCCAGTTACCTACACTGATTAATAACTTCAAATAATTTTATAATACTACATAATGTTTTCTCATGGCTACATTTATTTCTGGTGGGACTCTAAAACTATGGTTGTTAATCATAGAGAGGATAAGGTAGTTGGATCTTTGTTTGGAATAAAGCTATTTACTTATTTACTATTTAAAAAACCCTAACAAAGCTGTAGGTAAATATTAGAATTGATAACAAACAGTTGGGAATACTCTGAAGATCTGATTTTCATTAGCATTTTAAAAACCAAATACATATAAATAAATCTAATGAAAGATGTATAGAATTGAGAAAAATATAGAATATTATTGTATGAAATTAAGGAGACCTAAATAAATGGCATGATGTGCCAAGTTCATTGACTGGAAGAACATAGATTATATACTTAAGTAATCCATATAAGAATGCCAGCACGTTTTTTCTCTCTTAATGGAAATTGATGGTTGACAAAAACATTAAATGGAAGCCATGTAGCCAGATAGCCCAGGCATTCTTGACAAATAACATTGAGGGCTTATACTACCTAGTAAGATAACTTCACAGGCACTTTTATTAAAAAAAAATAAAAGATCAGGTGGGCAATAAACAGCTAGCAAAATGCTTAATATCATTAATCATCAGGGGAAAGTGAATTAAAACTATAGCAGATTAAACACAGAATGTCAAAATTAGAAGACTGATAATGCCTACTGTTGACAAAGGAGTGGAACAGTTAGAACAGACACTGTTCATGGGATTTTTAAAGTGCTCCAACCATTTGTGGAAAACTCTAAACGTCTCTGCTCCAGTTGAATATCACATGCCCTATGAGCAGGCAGCTTCACTGCAAGGTGTACACTCGATGAAAACACATATATGTTCACCAAAAGACACATAGGAGGTTGTTAATTGTGTTGATAAGAGTGAAAAACAACCTAAATACTCATCAAGAAGTATATGGATAAATATATTGTGGTATATAAATACAATATATGAATAAACTTCTATCAGTTTTAGAACATTGCTCAATCTCATAACATTGATCAAGACCACACATAAAAAAGCACAAACTTAATTCAAAAGCAGATTTAATTGAAGGCCCCCAGTGACAGGATTAAATTTATTGTATATCAGAATAGAGGTTACTTTTAGTTTGGGTCAAGGAAAGCTTTCTTTAGTAATACAAGGTAGCTAGTACATAGGAGAAACTGAAAAAATCCTGTTTTCTATGTAGATATCTCTGAACAAACATGTTTTTTTTTTAATAATAGTTTATTTTTATGTCAGTTTGTGCATTTTTTTCATCTCAGCTGTAATCTCTGTGGGCTTCCCATCATCAAATCACCCATGTGCCATCACCATAGTCCAGTGCCTTTCCCTCCCCTCCACTGTTTTTGATCCCATTCCCCACTCCACCCCAAAAAAAGGTCTCTGGTATATAGCTATTCTTTATTATTATTTTCTCGCCTGGTCCATTATACTCCTATTAAGAGTGAAACTATCCGGTATTTTTCCTTTTCTTTCTCGCTTACTTCACTAAGCATGATCTTCTCCAGCTCCATCTATGTTGCTGCAAAAGATGTGTTTGTTTGTTTGTTTGTTTTGGTTGCTGAGTAGTATTCCATTGTGTATATATACCACATCTTTTTAATCCAGGCATCTGCTTTGGGACATTTGGGCTGTTTCCATGTCTTTCAGCAATAAACATGGGGTTGCAGGTATCTTTTTTAATCAGTGTTTTTGTGTCTTTTGAGTAGATACCTAGGAGTATCTATGCTGGGTCAAATGGAAGTTCCATTTTAAGGAGTTTGAGGAACCTCCAAAAAGTTTTCCATAGTGGTTGTACTAGTTTGCATTCCCACCAGCAGTGCAGGACGGTTCCTTTTTCTCCACATCCTTGCCAACATTTGTTGTTGCTAGTTGTTTGAAGATGTGCCATTCTCACTGGTGTGAGGTGGTATCTCAATTGTGGTTTTAATTTGCATCTCGCTTATTACAAGTGATGTTGAACATTTTTTCATATGCTTGTTGGCCATCTACATTTCCTCTTTGGAGAAGTGTCTTTTTAGCTCTTCTGCCCATTTTTTGATGGGGTTGTTTATTTTCGTTGAGTTTTGTCAGTTCTTTCTATATCTTTGTAATCAATCCTTTATCACTCCTTTTGTGTGAGAATTTTTTCCCCCCAATCAGTGGAATGTCTCTGTTTTTGTAATGTCTCTTTTGCTTTACAGAAGCTCTTTAACTTGATGTAGTCCCATCTACTTGCTTTCACTATCGTTGCATTGCGTACTGTATCTTTAAAGATGTCGCTGAAGTGTATGTTGTATAGTGTTTGGCCCATCTTTGCTTCCAGGTATTTATGGTTTCTGTTCTTATGTCTAGGTCTTTAATCCACTTCGAGTTGATTTTTGTGTATGGTGTGAGGTAGTAATCTAGTTTCATTTTTTTGCATGTTGCTTCCCACTTTTCCCAGCACCATTTGCTGAACAAATTTTTTGTTCCATTGTATCTTCTTTGCTCCTTTGTCAAAGATTAACTGCCCATAAACCTATGGGTTTATATCTGGGTTTTCTATCTGAATCCACTGGTCTCTAGGTCTGTTCTTGTTATGGTACCATGCAGTTTTGATTATTATGTCTTTGTAGTATAACTTGAAGTTTGGGATTGTAATGCCTCCATTTTCTTTCTTCTTAGTCATGAGAGTTTTGGCTATTCGAGGTCTTTTGTTTGAACAAATGTTTTTTAATTCTTCCTTTGTGGCTACATGCCTTTTCTTCCCTTTCTCTCTTTACCATGCTAGCTGGAATGTTGAAATTGAAGTGATGAGAGTAGAAGTCCTTATCTTCTTTCTTAGGGCAGGGAGTTAGCAAAGTTTTTTCTTGAGAAGCAAAGCAGTCAATATTGTAGACTTTGTGGGTCATAGTTCTCTGTTGCAACTATTTAAATCTGCCATTATGTCTCTAAATTAAGCCAGAGATAATTAGGCCTTGCTGTGTGTCTATCAAATTAAGTAACTGGGCTACAGTTTGCCTTCTATCTTAGGGGAAAGCATTCTGTCTTGCCATTAAGCATAATATTGACTAGAGATTGCTGAGAGTTTTTATCAGAAATCAGTGTCATAATTTTGTCAGATGCCTTTTTTGCATCTGAGATGATCATATGGTTTTTCTATTTTAGTATGTTAATATGGAAAATTATTTTTTAACTGTTGCATTAAAATACATAAAACAAAATTTACCATCTTTGCCATTTTTTTTAAAGATTTATTTATTTATTCTTATGGAACTGGGGTACAAGCCAGAGATGTGGAGGGTGAGAGGATTTACCAGAGACAGAGTGGGGAGCAGAACAGGCAGAGCGACGAAGTACACTGCTCAGGGGAGCAGCGGGCGGGTCAGGAGAAATCTGCCTCGCCATGTGGATCAAACTCATGCAGTAGTGGCTTTAGCTTCTTGGTGCTGTGATTTAACCCGCTGCGCCACCAGGGAGGGCCAGCTTTGCCATTTTTAAGAATGCAGTTCAGTGGTATCTCATTGTAGTTTTTTTTTTTTTTTCCTAGTAGTGTTGTTGCACATCTTTTCTTGTATGATTGATTATTTGTAAATCTTTTTTGTTGAACTGTAGGAGCTCTCTGTATATTCTGGATACACAGTTTTATAGCTTATCAGATATATAATTTGCAGACAATCTCCCGTGCTCTTAAGTTACCCGTTTACTCAATTGATAGCTCATTTTAGTGCACAAAAATTTGAATTTTTGTGAATTCCAATTTGTTTCTTTTTTCTTCTGTCTGTGTCTTATAGCCAAGAAATCATTGCCAAAACCACTGTTGTGCACCTTGTGCCCACTTTCCTTCTAAGTGTTAGTGTTAGTTCTTATCTTACAGTTAAATCTGTTTTGAGTTAGTTTTTGTATATGGTGTCTGATAATGACCAAGCTTCATTCTTTAGTGTGAGCATGTCCAGTTTTTCCAGAACCACATTGTCCTTTCCCCATTGAATAGTCTTAGTACTCTTGACAAAATCATTTGACTATATGCATGATTTATTTATTTTGTCCACTTACATTTATTATTTGTAATCTTTCTGTTTAAAACGTCATGGTTTTTTTCTGTCCCTTATTATATGTTTGTCTTCATGCTAGTGTCATAATATCTCAATTACTGTAACTGCATTTAAGTTTTGAAGGTTGCGTGAGTCCTCTAGTTCTTTTTGAGGCTTTGTGATTATTGGGGTCCCTAAGATTCCATGTGAATTTTAGGATGACTTCTCCTTTTTCTATAAAAAAAAAATCTTTGAAATTTTGATATAAGTTATGCTTCCTCTGTGGGTTTTGGGGGGGAGACGGGGGAGGTTGTAAGATCTTTTTTACAGGTTTGGTAGTATTGGAGAAGCCATCTGGTCCTGGGCTTTTGTTCTTGGAGAGGATTTGTATTACTCTTTCAATTTCAGCACTTTTGATTGGACTGTGTAAGCTTTTATTTCAGTACCACTTTATATGTATTAGTACTGGTAGCTTTCTTTGTGTGTACAAGAAAATACAGGTGTAAGTTGTCCCCTGCAATTCAAACCCATGTTGTTACAGTGTCAAAACAGTACTTTTAAAACATGCTGTTCTGCTGTTGGAGAAATGTTCTGTAAATGTCAATTAGTTCTCATTGGTTGAGAATGTTGTTCACATATTGTGAATCTTTATTTCCTGTGTACTTTTTCTGTCAGTTTATCTTGAGGGATATCAGAATCTCTTGAGTATAGTTGTGGATTTTCCTATCCTAGTAGTTTTTGCTCTATGTAGTTTGAAACTGTTATTAGGTACATAAATGTTAAGGATTATGTTCTCTTGAGAAACATCTTTCATTATGAATTTCTTTATTCCTAATAATATTCTTTGTTCGGATATTAATACAACCTCTCTAACTTACTCTTGATTATACTTAACATGTTATATATTTTTTTCTAGTGCAGTTCTTGTTGATAGTACATAATTTTGCCAAATTACCATTTTTTTAGTTATTTTCCTAGTGATTAATATAGCAGTTATCAGATAAATTGCTCTCACTTAGGGTTTTTTCAGATTTAATTTGGTAAAATATAGTAACTTGACTCCAGTGTAGCTGTATTTCCTCCTCTTCCTTTGTGCTATTATTATAATATGTATTTGTGTTATAAACCTAATATCATGTTATAATTATTGTTTTATACAATATTTTGTTTTTAAAAACAATAATAAAAGAGATGAGAAGAACTTAAGACGAGGTTCTAAATCTCACTTGAAATTTATTTCTCTTTCATGAATAATGCTTCTTAATTTGTTACCTGCCTGTGGTTGATTTCCAGAGCAGTCAGATGATTACTTTTGACAGTTTTGTTTAGCTTTATATTTGCTTTTGAGGAAGAGGATTTGTTGAATTATGCTCCACCACACCTAGAACTTTTCCCAGCATGCTTCCTTTTTTAGTTATTTTTTATTTTCTCAACCCTCTTTCACTAAGTAACAACAAAGGAGCAATTTATTTTACCAGAATCATGTGGATTGAAGAGAGTTAGTAGACTAAGAACTGAGGAGTAGATAAAAATAGCTTGTTCTTCACAGCTTCCTGTAGACGAATAGGAGAAAAGGAAGTTCTCTTAATAGAGCGAATGAAGGGTTTGTATGACAGCTGCTGTCATGCCTGCCCTTGGTATTAGCCTTGGGTCACTATTCAGCCTCGACATTTTGAAGCTTCTCAGGTGAGCGAATTTTCTGCATTAAGGTAGTTATCCTTACTTGAAAGGTGAATCCGAAAATAGTTCGTTTCTTGTAACTCTTCTTGGTTACTGCATTTTGGGAGGGACCAGTGCGCACATCTTCCCACTACTTGCCCCACACCAAGAGTGGAATGTTATTTCCATTGACACCCCTTCCCCCAGCCTTTCAAAAATGTTCTTCTCTCTCTCAGGAGAGAGAAGCTAAGTTTCCATGCAGAAATTGCTTACTGTATGTAAATATTCTCTGTGTTTCAGGGGTTAAAAATACTTGAACAAGGGGGAAATAGATTAGCCATATTTGTAGCCCCACCCATTTTTTACTTGAACATACATACACTTACAAGGTCTTTCTAGTGAGGTGATGAATACGGCTATGATCTGTTCTTTGACCTGATGACAAGATATCTTCATCCAGAGCTTGTGGCTGCCAGGCGAGGAGTTCACATGTCCCCAGGGAATAGGCAGCTCTCACTTGGCGGGGCTTTTCTGCCCTAGTCGGCGAACTCACTGTGGAGGCTAGATGATCCCAGTGGTCACAGTGGAGTGAAAGAACTGTTTCCTGTCTTCAGGGGATTCCTTTTAATGCCAAACATAGCAGCTCAGAAACAATTTTCCCAGAATCACAATATCCTTGCATTCTCTTTAAACGTGGCTTGATAACAGTTAATATCTATTTTCAGAAATTTCAGGCCTATATATATTTTTTAATTAATTGTTGAACATCATTACCTTAAACTAGTTGGATCATGGTTTCAGCGTGTGGTCAGTAACACTATTCAATCAAGTTTTTGGGGTTTTTTCCCCCCACCAGCTAATACAAGTTAGCTTTCTCTACATAGGTCAAGAAGTTACTTGTTGCACCAGTTCTTAAATTGCTGTTTTTACTTTTGTCAGTGTGAGTTTCTTTTAACAGTTAGATTCAGGACCTATAAATGTGAAAGATGCTCAGGAATGGTGGCCTCCTGAACAACCTGGCAGAGATCGGAACTATACACAGCAACGGTGGTCTCAGATATACTTGTGTGCCTTTGCCAACAGATGGGCTTGTGGAAGTGCTAGAGTGGTTGAGAGAGACTGAGGAACTTTAAGACAGCCTCAGGATCTCATTGTTCTTAACTAAGGATTTTGGCCGTCTGACCATTCTTTTCCCATTTAGCTCCCACTAATGACATAGAGAAATATGCTGGATATGGTAAAATGATTTGATTATCAGTACTCTGGGTTAATTTTAAGATAATTATCTGAGGGGTGCATTTTCTAAGATAAAATTTGGATACTTAATCTGAATCTGTGCCCCAAATTCTCAAATGTTGGCGAAATTCAGACTGGAGACTGCCTGGGGAAATCATGAGACCTGGCCTTCATTTCACAGGTGAGGAAAACTGCAAATCAGAGACGTGGGTGTGCACGCCCCAGCGTGGCATGTCAGCCCCCAGCGCCCACCCAGGTTTTCTCCTGAGCGGTCCTGTCCCCCCCCCCTCCCTCCCGCCCCCCGGCGGGGTCCGGGTACTTTAGCACTCTTCCAGGAAGTCAGCATTTTTATTATGAGTAATGCTGAGAAATAGAAATGAGATAAGTAACATTTTTAGGAGCTGCTTAATTTTACTGAAAGCAGAATCATTAAATTGTCTGGATCAACTAATCCTTATATATAACATTTCAGATAGTATGTATGGGCCTTTCCTTCCTTAGCTCTTGAGAAACCATTTCCCCCTGTGCTTTGCTATGTGATACTTGGGTAATAATATAGAGGAGCTAGAATTGGACGGGTTAATTTTATTATATATATGAGGCTTCTGGCTTTTCACAGTGAGTTTAGCCAGCAGTGACTCAGAAAATATAGGGTAACCTCTTCATTTATAGAAGCAGGTTATTTGTAAATATTTGTAAATATTCTATTGCTGTCTTATAATACATAAATAAGGAAAGAGGAGTTTACCATTTAGTACTCTGAGGAGGAAGAAAAAGAAACTAGTTTCTTTTCCAAATGGGTTCTTTATTTAGGAGAAAAAGTTGGTCTAGTTATCTACTGTGATACCACCCAATCAATGACTTTAAAACTATGATGACATTTAGTTGGTGTGAAGCTTAGTGGAGACAGTTCGTCTTTACTCCATTCAGATTATTTGAGTCACTAGAAGGCTGGAACCCTCTGAAGTTTCTGCCTTCATGTGTCTGGTTGATGACGACTGTGAGCTGAGACTTTCACTAGGCTGTAGCTGGAAACCGACTAGCACCCTCTGCGTGGCCAGGCCTTCCTCACAGTGTGCTAGCTATGTTCTCAGAGCAGTTGTTCCGAGAAAGAAGGCTAAAGCCCCCTTGCTTTTTGTAACCTAGTCTTGGAAGTCATGCACGCTCTCTTCTGCAATGTTTTGCTTGTCAAGGAGTCTCAAAGGTCTCTTTGCAGTCATAAGCAGAGAGGGAAGACACCACCTCTTGATGGGGTACAGCAACATTCTGAAGAGGCTATAGTATCAGAAATACTGCTGTGATCATTTTTGAAAAAGCGAATCTGCTACAGAGACTGTTGTCTCTTATTTAAATAGGTACAAAATCTAATAACATCACATGAACTTGGCACAGCCTTATAATGATTTTTTAAAAGCTTTGCCTCACAAATGAGAGGGAATTTGAGTAGAGTAGTGACAATTTGGTGAAGAATTCTGTTATGGTAAGCTGGGTGTGTTGGCCTCTGCAGGAATGTGCAGTGAATCACCTAGAAATTGAGCTTTGGTCCTGGAACATTCAAGGATAGGGCCCCTACCCCAGGGACACACTCCTGATGTCTCCGTCAGAAGCATTTGGACTCTCTCTGGCTCTGCAGGTTCAACCCTGAACTATATTCAATGGCAAAATTCTGAACACAGAATAATTTAAAACTGAAAAAAATAACCTGAAAACTGAGAACCTGTGCCCTAAATAAATGTGCATAGAATTTCTTTAAAAAAAAAAAAAAAAAAAAAAAGGAACTGGGCTCTCCCTGGTGACACAACAGGTTAGGATGCAGTCCTGCATGCTAGCAGCAGCCACTTCAGTGTAAGTTTGATCCCCAACTCCGGAGGTGACCCACCTGGCACAGCAGTCTACTCCTGTGTTGCCCGCTGCTCCCCTCAGCAGTGTGTTTTGTTAATCAGCCTGTTCTGCTCCCCACTCTGTCTCTGGTGAATCCTCTCACTGTCCCTGCACCTCTGGCCTATACCCCCGTTCTTGTGCATAAATAAAATATTTTTTAAAAAATTTTAAAAGGGCCCTCCCTGGTGGTGCAGCGGGTTAAAGCACTACACTAAGAAGCTTAAGCCACTTCCACATGAGTTCGATCCCCGCCTGCGCCGGAGGTGACCCCATGGCATGGCAGACCTCTCCTGACCCGCCCGCTGCTCCCCTCAGCAGTGTACTTTGTTGATCTGCCTGTTCTGCTCCCCACTCTGTCCCTGGTGAATCCTCTCACCCTCCGCATCTGTGGTCTGTACCCCAGTTCTGTATGAATAAATAAATAAATCTTTTAAAAAAAATCTTAAAAAAAAATTTAAAAAGGAACTTTGGAATTCCCTTTTTAAAAAAAATCGAGGTGGAATTGACATTTCAGAAAGTGCACATATTTATTGTTTACAGTTTGGTGACTTTGACATACATACCTGTAAATCTGTTTCCACACATGATGAGCCCATCTGTCTCCACAGAAGTTTCCTCCTGCTCCTTTGTATGCTTTCATCCTGCCGTTTCCCCACCACTACTATCCCTGAGCTCCAGTAACCAAAGATGTGACCGTAGTACTTGAATTATTTTGTATAAATGGAATCATAGCCTATACAATTTGGGAGAGATTCTGGCTTTTTCATTCAGGATAATTATTTTGAGGTTCATTAGTACTAATAGCTCGTTTCCTTTCTGAGTACTCATCCATCTTAGGAATATATCACAATTTGTTTGCCCGTGCAGCTGTTGATGAACAACTGGGTTGTTTCCAGTTACTGCTTATGTTAAGTAAGGCCAGTGAATGAACATTCACGTGCAGGTGTTTGGACATGTGAAAAGTGAAATGACTGGATCCTGTGGTCGGTGTATATTTATCTCTTTAAGCTTCAAATTGTCTTCCAAAGTGTCAACCACTTCGCTTTCCCAGCAGCGGTATGCTAGAGGTTCTTCACATCCTCCCCAAGACTTAAGTGTGTTCATTTTTAATAGGTGGGTAGTGAAATGTCATTGTGGTTTAATTTTGCAATTTTAGGAGCGCTAGTGGCATGGAGTTTCTTTCCCTGTGCTT
This sequence comes from Condylura cristata, assembly GCF_000260355.1. Taxonomy (NCBI): domain Eukaryota; kingdom Metazoa; phylum Chordata; class Mammalia; order Eulipotyphla; family Talpidae; genus Condylura; species Condylura cristata. Next base: position 56,262,134 of record NW_004567112.1, read on the forward strand.
TTTTTTTTTTCTTTTAAAGTTATTTTTATTTACTCATGCAAGAACTAGGGAGCAGGCCAGATATGTAGAGGGTGAGAGGATTCATCAGAGACAGAGTAGGGAGCAGAACAGACATATCTACTGAAACATACTGCTGAGGGGAGCAGTGCATAAGACAGGAGAGGTCTGCTGCAATAAAATAAGTTCGTTGTAAGGTGAACACACTATATGAAGTATCTCTTTCCTGAGATGTTTTTCCTTTACAAGTTACTGAAAGATCCCAGGCACTTTGCATACTGACTGCCTTGTGCTTTGGTGTTGTGGGTTGACCAGATACATTGCCTATGATTTCAGAAACAGGACGAGTCATGCTGGATAAGACCCAAGGTCATTCCAGGCCCTCGTTCCATTTTGGCATGCTTCAGAGGGCACTCCTGGTGGGCAGGGAGGCAATAGGCTGTTTCCCTCTGAAATGGAGTACCATTTGCATCCAAATGGGCATTTTCCATTTTAGGGAGTTGCCATCAGTCTGGTATCTGGATCTGTTTTGTTCTATGTTGAACTGACAACATACTATAGTGTTCTTTTTTGCATAAATTAGATTTTTCAAATTTAAGGTACTTAAGCGAGTCAGATACACTCTGTGTCTGTCCTTTATGCTTTATGAAGTGTTGTCTTCCAGTCGCCCCTATTTTTAGAAATTGAGCATTGTGTCTCTCCCAAGCCTGTCTCTATACTGACGCTTTTAGATCTGTTAGATTTTTTTTTCCTCTACTTTTCCCTCAGTTTCCTTAGGCCAGAACATTGCTCAGCATGTCTTTGCTGGATGCCTAGAGGATATGATATCTTAGACTTTTTACTCAGTTCTTGGTGAAAACAAGCCCAACCTTGAGGAGCTGTATGTTCTGAGAGTGAAACAAAGCCATATAAGTGCGGTACACTGTAGTAGGCTTGATGGAGACTCACAGCAGAAACCAGCTGCTCATACCATCACTGGCCCAAAATGGGAGGTGTCCTGAAGTTCAGGATGTTAACTAAAAGACAAGGATTAAGGACCCAGCATGGTGGTCTTCTGCTATTCCAAAGTTAGGGGAGCAATCTAGTGTTTCAGAGGGTAGATGCAGCACTATCTCCAGGAGGCTGGCTAGGGGTACAGGCTGTGCCCCCCTCCATAACTTACATTATCTTAGTGAGTCTTCATAATTGGGTATTGTGTCCATTTTGCATATGAGATAATTGAGACTCCTTTAAGTTAAATTGCCTGCCTGCATCCCAGTTAAAGACCCCAACATTCAGACCCCAAGTCCATGGGGCCCTGAAACCATGACACCTCTGCCACACGGCTCTGCTTGTCAAACGACTATCTGTAGAGAGTGGTTTTTGAATTGATAAAAAGAATTTCTAAGACTTAAAATGGAGGGACAGTCAGCCCAGTAAGGTAAGGGTTCTAGGAGAGGCTGAAGAGCCTTTTGTCAGAGATGGTACTTAAACAGGCTTTCCAATGAGTCTGGGCCGCTAAAATTTGGTGTCTCCAAGGCTTGTACCACCCAGACAGCTCTGTTTCCATCAATTTCAGAGCCTGGGGGCAGAACTGGTGATTTTTACCTAAGGAAAGGCCATGTCAAGGATGTTTGGGGATGCCTCAAACACTTCTTACCCCCAAGTCTTTCCCCAAGAGCACCGACCACAGTAAATATTACTTGAGGATTACTGTGTGTCCCCATTAGATGAAATTGCATTGTAATGACTAATAACCCCTGCCAAAGCTAAACTGAATCAGAAAGCTAATTCTTAAGCTGCTAATAAAACTGCTCACAACATGCCCTGGCTTCATAAGTCAGCTGTGACCCCACCAGCAGGTCTCAGGTCCCATCTCTCCCTGGTGGCAGTTTTCTGAATTTTCTAAAAGTAAGCATCGTGTTTCCTGTGTGGTATTCCATGAAGTCTTCCTTTATGATAAACTCTTAGGGTGACCTTTGCTGACCTATCCTGAACTGTCCCCCAAATAAGGTCATTTGACAAAAAAAAAGTTTTAACATCTTGAGCCCCAGACATTATTATACCTTAGATTTTGTCTTTGTGAAACTTCAGCATAGCAGGGGCTGTATCCTAGCATTGCCCTCACTCCCTGAAGCCTTTGAGGCAACATCTCTCACCAAATCACGGGCAGCTCTTTGCAGCGGTCACCCACTGATGAGATAGCAGATCCCTTTTGAATTACCAGGAGCTTTCGAGTGGTGGACAGAGCTGATCCTACCTGTACTCCTTGTTTATTTATTCATTTTTTTCCCTTGTTTATTTTATTTTTTTTTTTTAAAGACTTATTTATTTGTACATACAGAACTGGGGTACAGGCCAGATGCTCAGGGGCGGTGAGAGGCTTCACCAGAGACAGAGTGGGGAGCAGAACAGGCAGATCGATGAAGTACACTGCTGAGGGGAGCAGCGGGCGGGTCAGGAGAGGTCTGCCACGCCATGTGGTCACCTCCCGGGCAGGCGGGAATCGAACTCATGCGGAAGTGGCTTTAGATTCTCAGTGCTGTGCTTTAACCCGCTGTGCCACCAGGGAGGGCCTCCCTTGTTTATTTTTTAAGAAACTTTTTTTTAATTGCCAAAGCAAAGCCATGATAAATTCCCTTAAGACTCACTCATTGCATTTAAGCCTTGTAACCTCTGATTAGACACTCTGAAATAAGTTTCCTAGGAGGTCTACCTAGTGTACAGCATTATTGAGCATGTGCTACTTGAGAGTGTCTGCTTTTTTTTTTTTATTGTGGTAAAATATACATAATAAGACTTACCATTCTAGTCATTTTTGTAGTGTACACACTTCAGTGGCATTAACTACATTCACAATGTTGTTCATCTATCATCACAGTCTAGTTCCAGAACTTTGTATCACCACAAATACTCCCCAGTATGCATTAGCAATTACTCCTGGTTCCTGGTCCCCTGACCTCTGATAACCACTAATCTGTTCCCTGTTTCAGAATTTCACTGTTTTGAGTATTTCATATAAATGGAATCATCATATTTGGCCTTTTGTGTCTAGTTTTCACTTAGCATAGTATTTCAGGATTCATCCAACTTGAGTATGTCTTAGTACTTCATTCCCTTTTTGGTTGGGTATCCCACATGTGGTAGATATTCAGGTTGGCTATTATGAATGTGATGTTCTCAGCATTCCTGTGCAGTTATTAGTTTCATCACCCATTTTCAGTTTTTTAGGTTTATATTTAGGAGTAGCATTTTTGGATCCTATGGTAATAATGTGTTTTGTTGAGGAGCCACCAGACTTTTCTGTAGTGGCTAATCATTTCACATTCCCACCAGCAATGTGTGAGGCTTCTAATTCCCCCACATCCTTGACTGCACTTATTTTCCTTTGTTGTTGTTTTTTTTAAATATATATTTATGCATACAAGAACTGGGTTACAGTCCAGAGGTGTGGAGTGGTGAGAGGATTCACCAGAGTGGGAACCAAGCAGATGTACTAAAATTCACTGCTAAGGGGAACACCAGGCAACATGTGGGTCACCCCTCTGGTTGGGAATTGAACTCTTGATATAGTGGCTGCTGGTAGCTTCATAGTGTTGCACTTTAACCAGTTGCTTTACCAGGGAGGGCCCTCTTTTTTTCTTTTTTTTTTTTTAATAATCAGCATTCTACTTTGTATAGAGTGGTAACTCATTGCAGTTTTGAGTTGCATTTCCCTTATGACTAAGTTTGAGCATCTTCTCATGTGCTGTTGGCAGTTTATTTTCTTTGGAAAAATATGTATTCAAGTCCTTGATCTGTTTGGACAATTGGGTTGTCTTTTTGTTGAATTATAGGTTGGGTTGTTTTTAATGGAAATTTCCAAATACAAGCTAAAACAGTAAGAGTGGTAAAACGACCCCCTTGTACACACCCCCAGCGACAAGTCATCAGTGCGTCGCGTCCTCTCACTGCCACCAGCCTGCCCGCATGATTCTGAAGCAAATCCAGCCACTTAATATCATCACGTGTTTAGACAGAGTTCAAGATTCCCAGTTGAATCATGGTTTTACTGTAAATTTGCTGAATTAAGACCCAAATAAGGTTTGTACTTTGCATTTGATAATGTCTCTTTTAAATCTGTTTTAGTCTTCATATTCGCCCCCCCCCCTTCACTTTACATTGAAGCAAGAAATTGAAAGTCCTATTGAGCTTGAACAGCTTAGGTTTTAGTAATGACATCACTGCAGTGTTGTCCTGCTATAAATTGGTAGTTAGAGCTATTGGTTAGATCTGATTCCAGTTCAGAGGCCTGGCAGAAATACCCCACCTGTGGAAATGTGTCATCTGTCCAGATAGAGGTTATGACTCTACCTACGTTGTTACTGGCCACTGATAATTGTTTTTCCAGATTTCATGATTCTGATTCTGTCAGTCACTCCTCCTTTATCTGTTAGAATTTCTCTCACAGATGAACTCGTTCATCAGCTGCTGATTATATTGACATCCATTCTGGTCAGGAAAGTCCTAACAGGTGCTAAATTCCATCCTTTTATTTTCTAGCACTCAGGGCCATGGATTTCCAAGCTGGGCTGGGTGTGTTTCTGTGGACATTGGCATGAACTCATAGACTTAAACTTTTAGGTATGGCTTTTGCCACACATTACTCTTTCGTGTATCTTCTCTCTTTGGACTTTGGTGAGCCACCCTCTTGGCTGCATCTTCAGATCACTTGGGAACCTTTAAAAAAAAAAAAAAGATACCCAGATCAGCTGTATCGGTCTCTTTGGGTTGAAAAGGCTTAGGAGGGGCACAAGCTACAGCATTCATCTTCAGGGTCAGGTCGCCAGTTTGCTCACTGCTGCTTGCCTGGCTTTTTCCATCTTTCCCACATAAGCCCCAAACACCCGACCTTCCTGATGTGAGATGTAGACTCCGTGGAAAAACCCCTCTCCCCACCTCCATACCTACCACCCCCTCCTCCACCCCCCAAATGAGTAGAGTTTAGCTAAACTTCAGATGGGAGACAGCATTTGAATACTGAGGGCAGCACCCTTGTATTAGCAACCCCAGGCACCATACAGCTTCTCACTACTCCCAGGACCGTGTGGGGCCTTCTGAGTTTTATAATCAGTATCTGAAGGGGTAAAAACTGTATCTTTATGAATTTTCCCTCTTTTTGGTATTGTGTTCCTCCTCCTCACCCCACTCCCACCAAAAATGCACACACAAACCCCACTCAGCTTCCCAGACCACTCCAGACCCTGCCCCATGGCCTGGATCCGAGGCAGGTGGGCAGAGATTTTTTTAAAATAGTTTATTTTTACATCATTTTGTGCCTTTGTAATCCCCGTGGGCTTCCCATCACCAAATCACTCATGTGTCATCACCATAGTCCAATGCACTCCCTCCCCCCACCCCATTTTTGATCCCATTCGCCACTGCATCCCTGTAAAATGTCTCTGGTATATATTTGTTCATTATTATTATTATTTTCTCACCTGGCCCTTTATACTCTTGCTATGAGAGAAACCATCCGGTATTTTTCCTTTTCTTTCCGGCCTACATCACTAAGCATGATCTTCTCCAGCTCCATCCATGTTGCTGCAAAAGGCATGTGTTTTGTTTTGTTTTGTTTTGTTTTGTTGGTTGCTGAGTAATATTCCATTGTGTACATGTACCACATCTTTTTAATCCAGTCATCTACTTTTGGACATTTGGGTTGTTTCCATGTCTTTCCTATTGTAAATAAAGCAGCAATAAACATGGTGGTATAGGTGTCTTTTTCAATCAGTGTTTTTGTGTCTTTTGGGTAGATACCTAGGCATGGGATTGTTGGGTCATAGGGAAGCTCCATGTTTAGCAGTTTGAGGAACCTTCAAACAATTTTCCATAGTGGTTGTACTAGTTTGCATTCCCACCAGCAGTGCAGGAGAGTTCCTGTTTTCTCCACATCCTCACCAACATTTGTTGTTGCTAGTTGTTTGAAGATGTACCATTCTCATTGGGGTGAGGTAGTATCACATTGTGGTTTTAATTTGCATCTCCCTTATTACAAGTGATGTTGAACATTTTTTCATATGCTTGTTTGCCATCTGCATTTCCTCTTTGGAGAAGTGTCTTTATAGCTCTTCTGCCCATTTTTTGATGGAGTTGTTTATTTTTGTTGAGTTTCATCAGTTCTTTGTATATCTTTGTGATCAATCCTTTATCGCTAGTCTTATGTAAAAAAAATTTTTCCCAATCAGTGGGATGTCTGTCTGTTTTTTGTAATGTCTCTTTTGCTGTACAGAAGCTCTTTAACTTGAAATAGTGCCATCTGTTTATCCTTTCCTTCATTATTGTTGTATTGAGTGCTGTCTCTTCAAAGATGTTACTGAAGTGTATGTCGTGCGGTGTTTTGCCAATCTTTGCTTCCAGGTATTTTATGGTTTTTGTTCTTATGTCTAGGTCTTTAATCTACATCGAATTGGTTTTTGTGCATGGTGTAAGGTAATAATCTAGTTTCATTTTTTTGCATGTAGCTTCCCAGTTTTCCCAGCATCATTTGTTGAACAAACTTTCTTTCTTCTATTGTTATCTTATTTGCTCCTTTGTCAAAGATTAGCAGGCAGGGATTTTATATATGTATATATAAAATAGTGTATTTTTACATCATTTTGTGCCTTTTCCCATCTCAGTTGTAATCCCTGTGGGCTTCCCATCACCAAATCATCCATGTGCCATCACCATAGTTCAGTGCATTAACCTCCCTCTACTGTTTTTGATCCCATTCCCCACCCCACTCCCATAAAATGTCTCTGGTATATAGCTGTTCATTATAATTATTATTTGCTCGCCTAGTCTGTTATACTCCTGCTATGAGTGAAACTGTACAGTAGTTTTCCTTTTCTTTCTGGCTTATTTCACTAAGCATGATCTTCTCCAGCTCCATCCATGTTACTGCAAAAAACATGTGTTTCTTTTTTTTTTGGTTGCTGAATAATATCCCATTGTGTATATGTACCACATCTTTTTAATCCAGTCATCCACTTTTGGGCATTTGGGCTATTTCCATGTCTTTCCAATTGTAAATAAGGCAGCAATAAACATGGAAGCTAGTCCTTCCCCATGTTAGCAGAAAGGTGAATCATGGCTTTTGACGTCTTGCCCTGTGCCATAAAAGTGGAATTTCCTTAAATAGATCAGAACCTTAATAACTATTTAAAGAGCGTGTTGTATTTGAGAGTCAATTTTATGACCCTCACACTTAAGGCATATTAAGACATTAAACATTGTTTTATGACATTTAGTTTCTGTGTTCCAACTCTCAGTGCACACAAAGGCAGGCTGAAGCGAAACATCTGAAAGCCACAGACAGCTCAGTATCTAAAGTCATGGGCTTGAGAAGGGCTTCCATCCCAGGTCTGAAGTAGTGTGGGAAATGGCTGGCCCATCCTTCACAGGGTGTGAGGATATCAGGCGATTTTAGAAGTCGTGGTCTGAATTTTCACGATGGGAAGAGCAGCAAATGGCGCTGTGCTATGGGCTGTGTCACATGACCGTCAGTCCACTGAGTAGACATTTTCTGGACTGGAGGATATAAGCTTCTGCGGAAAATGTGGCAGAGCGCCTCGTTTGAGTCTGTGGCCAGGCTTCTGTGAATCCCTGTTGTAGCACATCATGTGGCTCTCTTCTTTTGTCCATGTAGTCCAGACTGACTTACCTTGTAGAAAAGCCCAGAATACCTGAAAATTCAATACAAAATCTGATTCCTAGCATGTCTTGCATGTCACTTTTAAAAGGAAAACTGTTCCCCTTCATAGGGAGCTTGACATCACTGCTGTGACTCGTGAGCAGCCAAGTCCTTCTCCGAGCAGGTGTGTTTCTCTCACAACAGTGAGTTGTTTGTTAGTTTTCAGAGTAGTTTATTTCAAAAGGGACAGGCAGGGCTGCCCCAAAAACCATCATTGCCTGAGTCAGGACCCAGTGGCATGAAAGGTCCTCAACCTGCAGTCACTTTATCAGTCTGGAGGGCAGAGGGGCCCTACTGCCAGGGAGAAGTGCCCTGGAAGATACTGTTTTACAGTCAAGGCCCTTCTTTGTGCAAGGAAAGCACCACTCAGAAAAAAAGAGAAAAAGTAGAATTTTCATTTCTAGACAACCTTAATGAAATAATCATGTAACAAGAGTATCTGTGTGCAAGTTCAAACTAATACTAACTTTGTTGATGTAGTGGCTTCTTAATTTATGAGTGATCTTCCTTGAATAATTTGCTATTGCTTAATCATGCTCTTGACCACTCTCCCCAGTTAACACTCTTCCTTTGGCTTCTGGCTTTTCTTTTATCTGACCTTCCTCTGTGCACCTCTGGATGCCCTTTCATGTGGGAGACCCAAGAGCCTGTCTGGGACCTCTTTTCTTCTCGCTGTCCTCTTTGACCATCCCCAGGACATTGCACCAGGGATGCTGCTTCAGCCTTGGTCATTGTACATTTATATACCCCAACACAGCTTGCCCCCACCATCTCTACCATGTTAGAACCCCCAAGTTTCTCCCTTGGGGTTTCTCAAAGGCACTGCAAACACAGTGGCATCAGAAGTGCAGCTCAGCCCCCGCCACCCCCACTGATGTTCAGTTCTGTCAGCAAAAACTGCAGTCATTTTCAGCACTGCACACACACTCCTCTTTGGAGACAGCCAGGTTAGTCTGCTTTAGCCCTCCATTGTTCCTGTAGTCCCCACTTCCTTCTCCTACCAGCCACCTCTCACGGTGACCCTTTAATTTACTGCTGAGCAGCCCAGTTTGGCGACACTTTCCCAGAAGCCTGACCTGAGCCTGGACCCCCATCAGCTGCCCTGTTGGGCTCTGTCCTGTAAGACACCCACTCTGTGAGATCTGAGGCCCAGTCTGGGGCTAGTCCCAGATGACGACTGCCACATGGGTGAAGGGTCAATAGCTCTTTTCCTGCCTTCTGCCCTGCTAGAGGTCTGCAGGTATCACCCTGGAGACCAGTGCCTGGCTCCGCCTCTCCAAGATCGAGGAGGCCTCCTTTACCAGCAGTGAAAGAACAGGAACCCAATACTGAGTGAGGCTTCCCTGCAACTACAGCAATTCTCAGACACAAACTGAATGGGTGTCCTGATCACCAAATTCCAATGTGAAGGAGGGGTTCCCCATACCAACCAACAGACAGTGCTCAGACACTAGCAGAGTGTCTGGGAATTCTACTCATTTCTGATACTATCTCCCTAGAAAAAGCATCAGATTCCATGGGCTTAAGAGCTCAGCTTTCCAACACCACCGCCACTTTAGATGCCAGTGGCAAGCCCAGGCTTCCAACCAAGTGACTGAACCAGAGGTGTTCATGAACCCATCCTCAGGTTCGATGAATTGACAGCTCATAGAACTCCGAGAAACCTTTTACTTCCTAGAACACTGGCTTGTTATTTTAAAAACAAATAAACAAAAAACTCCTAAACAGCCAAAATGGGACACATACATAGAGCAAACAGGAGAGAAAGGCAAAGCCTCCATGCACTCTCCAGGTGCACCGTCTCCCCAAATCTCCACATTTTCATCAACCAGAAACACTCTGATTCCCTCTTGAGTGTTTTATTATTATTTACGCCTATTTGAATTATTGGCTGCTGGCAACTGACACCAAGCTCTGGCCTGCTCCCCTCCCTGGAGACCTGGCCTGTGACTGGAAGTTCTGGTACTTTAATCATGGGGCATGAGCCCCCATCCTTAGGTGCTTCCGGAAGTTACCTCATTCACTTAACACCTTTACGGTTCTCAATGTTTAGAACATTCTGAGGGTTTCAGAAGCTGAGCCTGGAACTGTGAAAGATGACTGAGTTTATATTTCTTACAAATCCATAGTACAGGAACACATTGTGCCCCATAATGTGATTCTCTGAAACAAGGATTTTAGAGGTTTCCTCCCAATGTGTTCCAAGAGAATCCTGAGGAGTTGAGATTTTAGAAGTAGCCAGTTATCTGAGAATTCTTCATCCAACCCTTCGAGGAAAAAAGGGGCGCCACATCCCAAAAGCCCATATTTTTTGTGATGCATCATCCATTGAATGTCAGGTTGAGGTTTACTAGTGATATAATTACAGCTTGCTCGTGTGGCCAGGCCCTGCCTAGGGACATTGGGGTGCTTTTGTGCCTATTGGCACCCTTTAATGGGATGGGTACCATCTGCTGCAAAGTAACTATCTTCCCTACAATAAGTAAGCAGATCTGTAAAAACCCCTTACCTGTGTAGAGACCGCAGAGTCTCGCGGAGTATGAGTGATGGGCCAGGTCTGTACATTCACTTCACAGAGAGCAGCCGCTGCCTAGGACCCAGCATCTGGTGTCTGGCCCACCTGAAGGCTCTATACTGCTGGTGGTTTAGTTGTTTTCATCCAAGGCACAGAAACCTTAGCTTTTTTTCCTTATATGCCAAGACAGTTCAAGGCCATCTCTGTTCACCTGGCTCTCAGGGGCAGAGTCAGTTGATCATGTTATGGGAACCAGGAAGCCACAGGCAGACTTGACTTCACTCTGAGGCAGCAACAGGAAGTTTGGCCCAGACCTCGCACGACACATTCTTCTAGGGCCAGGCACTGGATAGCTGTGGGAACCAGCAAATGTCGGCCCCTGTGGGCTCCATCACTTAGGAAAACTAGCTTGGGGCCTGGGATCTGCCTGGAGTCCACTGGGCATCCTGGGGCACAGCTGGTGGCCTGTGGAGCCTGGGGTGTGAGGCGGGCCTGGCTGGGCTGTCCCAGGTTTGGGATGAGTAGTCTTCATTGATAGGAAAGGAGCCAGCGTTTGGTGGGAATGGCCATTGCTCTGGCCGTATGATTGAGTTTTGTACCTTCACTTGCATTTATTCCTATTAGTCCTGTCATAGTAATGGGTAATAATTTAAGAGCTCCAGAGAGGAAAGGAAGCCAAGAGAACTTTTTCCCATCTTGCCATATGGGTTTTCAAGCCATGCTTTTCAGCCTCAGAGAATCATCTTTGTTGTTTGTAGACTTTTCTCTGTTGAGTCTATTATATCAGATTTTTCAGCCCCCAATGTTAAGATCAGTCAAATAAAAGGTGAGGTGGGGAAGCGGGGTGCAGGCCAAGTATGAGTGATGGTAGTAGCTGCTGCAGCTTAGTCTCTTGGTGTGGGCTTCCCTACTGCCGATAAAGCAGCTTGTTTCAAGGCCTGGCCTGTTTCCCCCAGGGTCTCAAGGAGACAGAGGTTGAGTGTTGAGGGGGACGACACTCAGTCTCCACTGGGCTGTGTGCCTGTCGACCATGGTACCACTGTGTCTGTCCTCTGCCAGGTGGGGCACCTTGCTTGATTCCCCTTGAAGTGGCAGTGACCCTGGCCAGGCTGCCTTGGTTTGGGGTTTAGTTGTGTTGACTTGAAGGTTTGGTTGTCAGGTGTACTTAAAAGTTAACTCCCCCAGCCTGGAAAGCAAGGAGTCGATGTTGCCCTCCTTTAAATCACTTCCGCATGTTTTGTAAACAAAGCACTGCTCTGACTGGAGGTTCCAGGTTTAGGATTGGGTTTGTCTTGAGGAAGGGGGGAAGGCTGGGGTTCCCACAGCTGAGGAACTAGGGCGCAGCCATTTCCTCTGGAGCAGGAGCCGTTGCCGCAAGGCACGGTGAGGCCAGGCACGTAGGCAGCTCTGCCAGAGACAGCTGCCTTTCAGGGAGCTGGGGAAGGGGCCAGCAGCAACAGGAAGTGAGGATTTGTTTTCTTCTAGAAGTGAATGTGACCTTTGGGGGCAAAGGTTGGGAGTTGTCAATGGCCATGTGGCCTCACATGGGAGCTCAAACACATCATTTAAAAGCTTTCTGCCTGCTCTCCATGCAATGATACTGGTGACTTTGGCTCTTTCATCAGGGCAGTTAGTCACAGGACTGGTCAGATTCCTGGAAGTATGGATGGGCTTTTGGCTTAAACCTGAATTTGGTTTAAACCTTAATTTGAATAATTGCACAGACTCCTTGGTGATGTGAGATTGAATGATAAACTGTCTGACAAGACACTTGCTCTCCTCCCGGCTCCCATTCCAGCACCTTGGACAGGTCACTTCCCTTCCCAGTCCCAGTTTCCTCCCTGACAGCTGACACACACCCAGCTGGCTGCTGCCTGTGAGTCAGAAAAGATGAGTGGCAGGTGCGCCGTGGTAGTTATCAGCAGTGAAACTGTCCAGCGTTATTTGTTGCATGACGCCTTCAAGGAGTGCTGGCTGTAGTTGTTGGCCAGAGCCAGGGCCCTGTGGACATCAGCCTGGCTTTCCAGGAATGTGACAGGGAGGCTTGTCTGGACTGTGTCTTCATGACCAGGAAGTGTGGGGACTGAGGCAGGGAACATCTGCCGGGGCCTAGTCACATGTGAAGGGCCCAGGCAGCCGGCGGGTGCATTCTTAGATGGAGTCAGAAGTGGCATGCAGCCACTGCAGGTTTGCTGCGACCTTTCCCTGACTCTTGGCAGGTTTGCACCCCTTTGTGCCTTAACTGGTAACTTTCCTTACAGCAATGTATGAACAATACTCCCGGGCCAGATCAAGGAGACTGGCAGCAGCCGATAATCAGATTTCTAAGGAGAAATGACCTCTGGACTAATTCTTCACAGAGATGCTGACCTTTAGTGGTGCACTTGGGTAGAAGCCCCCAAGGAGGAGCCTTTGGGCATTCAGTCGAGGCCAGAGAGTTGGTTTTATGGTGAATCTTACAAAAGGTTATGTTTCTTGCTCCCCTGTATAAGCTGCTGCTTTGGTAAAGGACTACTGAGTGCCTGAGACTAGATAGACAAAGATGGTCTCCCCAGAGGACCCACCTGCCTTCAACACTAAGCCAGTGGTCTCTGCTTGGATTTGATAGCTTCTTAAAGCCAGGGATGGTAAACTTTGGAAAACTGCACAAATATAAAGAGTGCTATTTTGTTCTGTGATCACTTGTTCCTGGTACAAACAAGAGCCACGGCCCGGAGCTAGGTGCTTTGCCTTCGGTAATAAAATGTGGGCTTCGGCCCTCCCTGGTGGCGCAGCGGGTTAAAGCACTGCACTGAGAGGCTTGAGCCACTTCTGCATGAGTTCGATCCCCGCCTGCCCCGGAGGAGATCCACATGGTGTGGCAGACCTCTCCTGACCTGCCCGCTGCTCCCCTCAGCAGTGTACTTCGTCGATCTGCCTGTTCTGCTCCCCACTCTGTCTCTGGTGAATCCTCTCATCCTCCGCATCTCTGGCCTGTACCCCAGTTCTGTATGAATAAATAAATAAATCTTTAAAAAAAAAATGTGGGCTTCGTCAGTCACCTACACAGCTAACTCTGGATTCAGTATGAGGCTGTATAAGTTAACAGTGAAACAAAGCAGGAGTTGTTTGGGGGGTGCTCTCATTTTCAGTTTGTGATGTTTATGTAACATGTGTGAATTACTGACATGTGGAGTTTTTTCTTCAGCAGGACAAACTAATTGAATGTATCATATAGTAAATATTTTGAATGAGGCACTACTCTGTGATTGCAAATATATCTAATTTGCCTGTGGAGTGAGGTACCACTTAAGAGAAATCAGGTCGTTCCCCCAGAAGCACTGTGGAGGTCAGTGCATGGCCTAGCACTGATGGGCTTCTGCCTCCTAGTAAGGGTGGAGGTTGTACCGGAAGGTCCTGAGGTGCTGTCAGACTTCGCTTAGAGTCAGGCTGCGTCATGACTCCCCTGAACAGAGCTGCCGCTTGCTGATACCCTGCAATTCCAAGCAACACAAAACTGGCTCAGATCTTTCCCACTGAGTGGTGGCCATGTCCAGGTGGGGGTGGGGCGTAGTGAAAGGGCCAGTCCTTGACTCCAGCTGGTCTTGAGACACAGCCCCAGCGTGGGCACTGCTACATAGATCCTGTCCATGTGTAGTGGCCAGGCGGCATCTTAGGCCTCGCCCACCATCATCGGCTTCTCCTAAGAAGATGAGTGTGTCGCTTACATGTTTTTCTCTTTTTTTTTCCTTCAGAACATTGACATTACAAATTTCAGCAGTAGCTGGAATGACGGGCTAGCCTTCTGTGCTCTCCTGCATACGTACCTTCCAGCCCACATTCCGTATCAAGAACTGAACAGTCAGGATAAGGTAAGGCAGGCTGGGCAGTAACTCAGCATCCGCTTTACCAAGGGAGAGGGGCGGGTGAAAATAGAGCCACAAACTTCCATTATTGGTGTTTCACACCCATACTGCTCGCAGTGGTCCGGTTCCACCTTGTCTCATTCAGGGTTGTGCTAAGTCAGCCAGCCCCTGACCCACCTTCTGTAGGACATTTGGTCAGTTCAGAATTTCCCAAGTGATGGGCACAGTCAGTCCTTCCTGGATGATGACACTTAGTTGTATGAGCTTCACCAAAAACTGTCCTGAAGGGTTGCTCAAGACTTGAGTGATGTGGACAGCACCATCCCCTCTGGGGCCAAGACTGGCTCAGAGTCCAAGCCCCTGCCGAAGCTGAGGTTAGTGCTCAGGGTCAGGGGGCCCTGCCCAGATGAGCACTGGGGAGCAGAGGAGCCAGCCTTCCAACGCTGCTGTATTCCACAGAACCCCTCCGACAGCCTGTCTCCATGGGGTGCAAACTCATAGGGCAGGTGTTTCGTGTCAGATTTGGGGTTGTATATGCCTGTGGCTTAGGGCTGATGTGTCAGAAAAAAGCAAGTGTTTGGGGGCTCACCCCATGGCCAATTGCTTGTGGAGTGGGTGATAAGCATGAGAGCAGTGTGGTGGAAATTCTGGGTCTCCTCATGCAGACTTGTTTGGGATCACGTGGGTTGGTGTGTGCCTTCCCCGAGTGGCAGGTGTGCTCCCGCTGCCTTTCTCCCCACCTTGCTCCTGCCTCCAGTCACATGCTTTCTTTCACAGCGAAGGAACTTCACCCTGGCCTTCCAGGCGGCTGAGAGTGTCGGCATCAAATCCACACTGGTGAGCCTCTTCTCCCCCGAGGTGTCAGTGGTAGGGTCCCTCCTTTTTGTTAGGAAGAGCTTCCTTATTATGGGGGGTTCCTGGGCGCTCTGGTGGCCTGACCTTGAGGAGCATTTTGGGAGGGAAGCCTGCATCTGCCACGGAAGCATCCCTTCAGGTGTAGGTGCAAACAGAGCCTCACTTCTGGTATCCTTTCTGCCGCGCATGAAGCATCTCAAGGAAGTGCTTACAGTTCAGTGGGTTGGTTCTGGCCTCAGTCCAGGCAGCCCTCAGCCAGATTCCTCCTCATGGTTTGTCAGCTTCTTCCTTCTTTGAATCCTTGGGTGTAGAAGAAAAATGTTAACACGTTTATGTGTCCCCAGAGAGGCATAACCAACTGGTCTTTTGGCCTTTTATCAAACTGGAGAAAGGGTAGGTCTTGAGTCAAGGCAGGTGGCTTTAGAGATCAAATAAGTGGTTGCCACACTTCTTGACAGAGTCCACAGGAAACGGATTCTCCTGGAATGAGAAATGAGTTGTAGAAAGCTCACATCTTCTTCAGGCCTCCGCTCAGCGCCTGCAGTAGTTCTCAACACCGGTGCTTCTGTTAGGGCTTTCTCTTTGTCCCCAAGTCTGACTTTCTAGGACAAAACACTCCTCCGTAATCAAAGGCAGATCTTCCATAACTAGAGACACTTTCACCCCATAACTTTGTGTAAGCTGGAGGGTACACACTGTATCAGTGTACAGCACAAGGAGTCCCTCAGCCTGAAGCACTCTGGGGCCAGCCCAGGCCCCCCTCATATTCCTAGGACCCCAGCAGTTGGCCTTGGACCTCCCCCCAGCACCAGGTCACACCCCCCCGACTTAATATTTGAATCTCTTCGAAGAAATATTTATACTGCCAGTATGCTCGTGTAGAGTTCCATACCACTTCTGAATTCATAGAAACAGCTTTTTAAGAATACCTTCTACTCAGTTGTATAGAAGGTGAGTTATAAATACAGAAGTATTTTCCGTTGTCTGGATATTTTGCTTCACATGTAAAGTTCTAATACGTAAGTGGGTAGTTTTCCCACCTTGCAAAATTTCTGAAGTCAAGATTCTTAACGGAACGTATTCCAGCATATACTGAACTATACCCAGGTCACCACTGGGCGCCCTTTCCTTCCTGCTGGTGCCCTCACGCCTCCATGAAGGACCTCCTGAGTCTCTGTTCTTCAGACCAGCTCCCTCAGGAGTCATAGATGCTCTCCAGCAGCAGTGGGTCTCTTTTAGAGGTTTCGCCATAGGCAAAGACCAGGGTTTACCAAGTTCATGTTACTGTAGTTGTAGTGAAACATCACAGATGGCCAGTATTCTGAAAACCGCCAGTTAGAAAAGAGTGTCCGCCCTGACTTTAGGTGGCTGCTATGGAAGGACATTAGAATATTGAGCTCTGAGATCCTCCAGCAGATAGTGATGAGTGTGGGGGCGGGGAGCGGGGCACTCAACGGAAGTGACCATGAGGAGGGCTGAGGGGCAAGTGCAGGGGATGGTCCTCCACTGTGGTGAGGGGGACGTGACCCTGTTGTGATTTCAAGCAGGGGCGGGCAGCTCAGGGAGGAGGTGTGTCCCGGGGACGCTGGGAAGAGATGGAGCAGACACCGTGGCCGGAGCTTTGATGTGTGTAATCAGGCTTCGATCAAAATCCTTCAAGGTCCTCTTCACCCCACCTTAGTCCCAAGAGCCTGTTTTGTGAATTCCATGGGGGTGACCTGGAATTCTGACCAAGCCTTTCTTTTCTGTCAGGACATTAATGAAATGGTGCGGACTGAACGACCAGATTGGCAGAACGTGATGCTGTACGTGACAGCAATCTACAAGTACTTCGAAACCTGAGCAGCCCAGGAGGAACCCCCTGCAGTCACCAAGAGACACCACCACCATTAGCTATGCGCCCTGTAAAGCTTTCAGCGACTCTCTGGGCTGCCCTGTAGTGTGTGAGCCTTCAGCCTGGGGCCTCCAAGTTGGGAGAACTAGGGCCTGTGTGGCCCACGGCTCAGCCAGGCTCCTCTCACACACCCTGTCGTCTGCGATCAGTATGGAACCAACATGACACTGATGTGCTGCCAGTTTTCTTTCTGAAGAGAATATTGAACTACATTAGTGCTGCGAGGTGTAAATGAAGACTCCTCACAGTTAAATTTGGGAAAGGGGATTAAATTATGTGGACAGCTCACAAGAGTTGGTGAAAGCTTTAGCCCAGCACTTCTCGACTGCTTGCCTGTGTAGGTTCCTTCATCGTGAGAACCAGTAAGGAAAGCAGGGCCTGACAGGATTCTGCCTCCTGGCACTTGGCAGAGCAGGCCTTGGCCCCTCACATGAGCTTGTTTTGGAGGGGTGCATGTGACAGGGCTGTCCTGGCCAGCTCAACTTCGGTGTTTTTAACTTGAGCTAACAGATGATCAAAATTCATGTTCCTGGCTGTCAGGGTCTCCTGTGTGGAATGATTCATGCAGCTGCGCCTGCACAGACCGGAAATAGCTGAGGGGCACCCCTGACCCGATGTTCTTCTGACCAGTCCATCCATCAGCCTTGAAAAGACTTGGGTCCTCAGTTTTGACTTTAGATTTCTGGACTGGTCATAAGGAATCCTCCTACTTCAAAAAAAAAAAAAAAGGTGTTCTTCTGAGCAATATTGGCAAAAATAGCTCCTGTTTTATTAGTACCAAAGGTAAATTATTTTAGTAAGAATAGAGATGAAATACAAAATCTGGACATTAGCATGGTAAAAGCAAAGAATGAAGTAGGATCTAGCAAGAGAATAAACAACTTTAGGAAGCCCAGGGAGTGTAATTTAAAGTCATTTGTGGATCACTGAGACATAATCCTCGTAGGCCAGAATTGAAGAAAGTGCCTTAACTCTCCTTGCTAGAATAGCCACCATGCAGAGGGGCTTGAAGGCCGCGGCCCACCATGGCCACAGCAGGATGTCACCTGGGCGCCAGAGGTGGAGTTGAGCTCCCTGTCATCGCTGCCCTCCCCAGGTTCTGAGTGGCAGACACCTGAACCACACAGCCCCATCTGTGTGGTTTGAACCAAAGCCTTAGAGGTGTTTCTGTTGCACTGGCTCAGGCTGGGACTCGGCCCTTCTTGGAACTTGGAGCCCACGTGTTGTGTGTGCTGGCACAGTAGTCGTCAGTTTGAACAATGTCAAGACCTGTTGCTTCCAGAACACAACTGTTTTTTAGCATCCAGAAAGCCGAGGAAGAGGGGGCACCAGCGGAAGCAGGATCGCTGCCCCAGCCACGAGATGCAAGGACAGGACGCGGCATACTGCCCAGCCAGCTGTGAACTGAGGCCTCTGTCTTCAAGCATAATGTTCTAGACTAGGAGCTGGACGTGTCTATAGCCTAGCAATGAATGTGGTTGTTTCAGAGTGTGGCCTGCTAGCCTGAGGCTATCAGGTGGCCAGTAAATGTCCATCTGGCCCTGCCCAGATGTCCTAACCTGACAGCTCTGGCTACGGCCCCAACTAGTGGTTTTTAAAGCAGTGCCCATCTTCAGTCAGAGAAGAGACCAGGTGAGCAGAGCCCAGCCTGAGCACACCAGAATCAGAAACCCCAGTGGGTTTCTGTCCCTGTCCTCTGTAATCCAATTCTGTTCTTATTTCTGCTGCTCTGTTGACAGTTGCCCTTTGCTGTCAGCTGAATGACTGTTAGGATAAGATCATCATTTTTTAAATGTCTCTCCACTTCACTTTCCCCAGTCCCACTTTTGTTCTCGTTTGCCTTCACTGAGGCCAGTGCACCTGTCTGGTGCATCTGACCTGGGCGGGGAGGGCAGGGGGATAGGATTGTTTTGTCCTGTAAGGGGGCAAGCCTTTCCTGGGTGTGCATTCCACAACTTTGTCCTTTCCAAGCCAAGTGAGCCAGGCCTGGAGGCCCGTGGAGACAGGTGGCCACGCTGACGGGCTGCATGTACATGGCGATGCTCCCCACAGCAGGCTACACCAGGCTGCCTGGCTCGGCTCCTGTATTTGCTTGTGGATCCACAGGTGAGGGGATTCCAGAAGTACAGCGAGCTGCCTGTTCGAACAGGATCCTTATGACACGGTTGGCTTTATGGGACAGCTACGAGGGTCACCCGTGTATGTGTATGTGTCTTTGAGATAATCTGAGGTGCTTTTATTCCAGTGGCAATTGATGTGAAGCCTCCAGGAAGTCATTTTGCCACTTCTCCCTTCAAGCACAAGCTTTACTGCAAAAGGGCCAGTTGTGTTTCTATTTCTCTCAACTACAGGCTTCTGCTGACTGATATTTCTTTATTTTGTTCCATTAAATATTCTCGAATGTATTAAAATTCCTGAAATACATCAAGCTTGACTTTTCTAATTCGCCCTTCCCTCTGGTCCCTCTAACATGGTGATTGGGCGTGGCAAGTAGGACACTGCTGACCGGCCTCCACCCTCTGGCCACCTCTCCCCAGGGTGGGGAAATGAGCCGACTGGAGCTTGGGAGAGGCCCCCCCCCGGGCCAGAGCAGAGCCAGAGCCTTGGCCAAATACTTGCGTCTGTAATGAGGGTGGCTTGGGTAAGCCCAGAGGATGTGGTATGACAGGTGTGAAGACCCCAGAAACACGGCTGCTCTATAAGGCGGGACACCCCATCCTTCCCCAGTGTTAGCCAGATGTGCAGTTCCAGGGCAGGGGGTTGATGCCCAAGGTTTTATTTTATATATGCCTAGAGGTAGTTCTCTGAATGTATAGTATTACAGAGAAACAAAGGAAACAATCGCTATCGTACCCCTCGGGGGCAACCACTCAGGGAAGCGGTACTGCATCCTGTCACGTTGCACATGTCCTGTGCGTGGGCCCACAAGGCTGGCTCTGGAGCACTGTGTAAACAGCTCCTCCAGGGCCTGAGACTCCCCAGGGTCGGGGGTCCTTCCAGCCACTGACTTGCTCCCGGGGAGACAGGCACCCACCATCCTGCATTGAATTGTGTCCTGTCAGTTCTCAGAGCCCTTCAAAGGCTGCTGACTTTGCCCGGCCTGAGCATAGCACCCAAGTCCTTGGAATCCTGACCTGCGCATGGGGAGGCTGAGGGAGGGCACGGTGGGACCTCTGCTGCCCGCCACTCACCAGCTGTGGGCGCAAGCTGTGGGTCAGATTGGAGCTCTCCGCCCCTACTGCATGTAACCTGTGCTGTGTGGTAAGAGACTGCTGAGACAGGCATGTTGAGCCTGAATGCAGCAGGGACCGATCATGGTGGCGTCCCTGTGGCCAACGGGTTGAACACTCCCTGGGCCACAGAGGTAGCATGGACCGTTCTAGCTGCTACCCCACAGGTTGAGGGGGGAGGTGGAGGGTGACCTTCCCCAAAACGTCCCTCCTCCCTGTCATGCCTGCGCCTCAAGAACAGAATGACGCAGACCACCTAGGGACACTTCTGGAGCTTCACTTCCCAACCTGCTCAGACCCTCTTGGCCTCACAAGGCAGGATCCTCTACCTGACGGGGCAGCAAGCAGCTGGAGAGACCCAACTGCTGGTGGGGCCAACCCAAAGTCTCTACTTCCCTGAATTTAGCACAGACTCCACCTCAAGCAAGCACCCCTGGAAGGGAATTGGATCTGTCTTGACTTGGGGAAGGTTCTAGAACCAGGGGTGGAGGTAGGGGAGGGGTGCTTTTATATAATTGGAAGTTTGGTGAACAGGGTGGCCTGGTTAATTTCAGGGGATTCCTCCTCGAGCATGTGAGAGCAGACTAGGGGGAGGCTGTGACGGGGTGGGGGAGGTGGAGAGCATGGGCACCCAGGTCAGAGGCGTGGAGGACAGCCTGCATCAGGCCAGAGCAAGGCAAAGCCTTGGGAGCTCTGGAGGGGTCTCGTTGCCAAGTGTGTGTGAATCTAGGGTTCTCAGGGGGTGGGAGGGAGAGAGTCTGCTGTCCTGGGAGGCGACTGACCCAGAGGGAAAGGGGAAGAGCCAGCGTGGGCAGGCCACGGAATACACAGGGTTCCCCTTTCCCAGGTTATCCCTGCCCTCATGGAGCCCCAGACTCAGCCCGACTATCTGAGCTTCAGTTTCCATCTACACTGATGGGCCCACTTCAGCTCAGAGACATGTCCCCCTAATGGGGTTATTTGGTGCCCAGAAGTTGACATCTTCCCTGGGACCTGGGCAGGAAGCTGCTACTGTGGCTGCGCCCCTTAGGGAGCGAACGCTGACATTATCTGCCTGCCTTAGAGCATGAACTGGCACCCTGTGAGATCTCCCCACTTGCTCATATCCCTAGGAAGCGTGTGGTGACCCTCCCTTTGGGGGAAGTTTGGTGAACACTTCAGGGTGACCTGGCTGCTATCAGGGGATGCTGACTGGCCCCAGCACCTTGGTCCTGGGTCTGGCATTTCTCCCTGGATGTGGCCCAGCTGGCCTCAGAGCAAACAATCAGGGGGCCAGAGGCCATGCAGGTGCATCCTGGACAGGAACAAAGAGCCAGCAGGGGTGGGGTGGGGGTGGGGAGTCTGAGAAAGGAATTCTGCTGCAGGAGAAAGCCCAGCTGGCCCACTGTCTGGCCTGAGGAACCCCATCCTGGCTGGGCTGGACGGAAGGAAGGGCAGGCACTCACAGCCTTCAAAGCCTGCCTAGAGCTGGTCTGGGAAACCCAGGGCCAGAGGTAGAAGATGGGGCCTGCCAGGGGCATCCCCGTGCCCCACTCTCATAGCACCTTGAATCCTAGATAGTACCCAGGTGCCTGACCTGAGGCGCTCTCAAGGCTTAGAAGGGCACAGGGTGGCTGAGAGCATCCCAAGGTTAAGACCTAGTAGGCAGACTTAAGGTTCATGTGCTACGAGCACAGGCCTCAGCAGCAGAGGGCCTCCAGGAGGGCCTTGAGGGGTTTCGGTCAACCACGGGGGAGACCAAGTTTAAGAACACCCCCCCCCCCAACTCCATGCCTGCTTCCTGTCATCACTGAACTGAAGGGTCCATGGCATATGCAGTTTCTGGACATGAGTGAGTGGCTTCTCTGGAGACCTGGGTAGACAATGACAGAACCACTGAAGTCGCTTCCTCATTTCTAGCAGGTGCTGTAAGACCTGTCTGCCTTGGGGGAGGCTTCTGGAAGGCCTGGGGAGCTGGCACTAGGGCTGGAGCTGGGTCAGTCTCTGCCTAGAGACCACCTGGCCTGAGGAACCCACACCCATTGCCCAGAGAGCTTTGACAATTTGGCCTCAGAGTGCCAGCTGCAGAATGAAGCCTTTATTCCTTGGCACAGGGTACAGCTGTGGAAGACAGGTTTGTGAGTGACCAGCCACACGTGGAGAGATCTGGATGGGAAGGGTACTGGAGATGCAGGGGTGAGAAGAGTGGAAGCCCACATTGGGGGCTAGGGGACAAGAGTAACTCCAGGGCTGACTGTTGGCCTCTACTGCAGGAACCTCCATGGTCCCTTGTGGGTCACAGGTGGTTGAAGACAAGCTGTTCCTTGCATGTTTGTTGAATGAAAATTAGTCTAACAGGTATGGGTGTGGGGGGGGAGGGGCTGATCTCCCTATAGGAGTTTACCCCATGCGCCGGAAGCCAGGGTGGGAAGCCAAGGGCTGTGGGGAGGTGCCCCCACTGGAATTCCATGGTCTCTTTCTGGCACAGCTCAGGGGTGGCAGCGCAGAAAGACAGCCCCATTTTACATGTGAGGCCATGGGTCCCTCAGAGCTTGGCAGCCCCAGCTGGAGGCTCCAGGGCAGTGTCCTCATGTGGAGGGGGAGCTCCTTCATTAACACAAAGGCTCTGGGAGGGTGGGGGTGGGCTCATTCAGCCCCCTAGTTCCCATCAGAGGCCTAATTGTGGGAGGGGAGAGATGAACTGGGCAACATGGTCCTGGAGGTTGGACATCAGAGAGGCGTCTGGGGCAGGCAACGCTGGGACGTTCCCAGTTGGAGCGTTCTCATGTAGGCCTTGCCCATGCACAGCCTCAGTGGCTCCGAAGATTGTGTCCAGGTCCCGATCCCTCCAAGTGGTGCCCTCTTCGCTCACTACAACCTCACAGGCCCCAGTGGATTCTAGAGGACATAGGGACCCGATGCCACAGGCGCTAGAGCTGGAAGGAGCCAGGGAGACTGCCTCCTGGCTGGGCTGGGGACCGCGGCAGATTGCTCCTGCCC
Organism: Condylura cristata; assembly: GCF_000260355.1. Classification (NCBI taxonomy): domain Eukaryota; kingdom Metazoa; phylum Chordata; class Mammalia; order Eulipotyphla; family Talpidae; genus Condylura; species Condylura cristata. Next base: position 56,285,142 of record NW_004567112.1, read on the forward strand.
TGGTTTCAGACCCAGGGTCCAGCCTGACCCTTGTCAAGCCTTCTGTGCTGGGCCTCTCCCACTAGCCTACCAGCACCAAGAGGCTCAAGAATGCAAGGGTCCTACAAACCCTCAGCCCTCAGCTCCCCGGTAGTCTGGCACAGGCCATGCTGCCATACAGAACTGGAGCTGCTGCAACACTGTGGTCCAGATTTGAGATGACGGCAGGCCTCCTTGTATGGGTGGGTTGGGGCTATATGTGAGGTGCTTCCCAGTTGGAAATCTCCAGAACATGGACCTAGGGTTAGGGAAAGGGCAGGCTCAGAGATTGAAGTCTTTGAGTAAGACTGGCACTCCCGCCCAGAGAAATGGTGTGAGGGCAGGACCGAGATGCACCTACAGGCTGTAAGTAAGCACAGGAAGGACTGTGGTCTCGCCTGGGGGTGGGGGTGATGAGGAGGCAGCCGGTAGCCAGTTCTTTGCTAAAGGCAGCCTTGGAGATTCCACCACCAGCAACAGCAGCCTCACAAGGCAAAGCTCAGGAAGGAGGCAAGTCTGGGGGCCATTTCCCAGTCCCCAGGGACCTTGAACACTCGGGAAAGGAGGCTGGACTTGATCCTTCATGAAAAGGAGCGCTATGGAAAGATTTGCGGAAGCTGGACACTGAGCAGTTCCCGGGGCACAGGTGGACACTGGGGAAAGGGCGACGCAGAAGCACCCAACTAACCCATTTCCAAACAAACAGCAGAGGTCCTGGGGAGCAGTGTGGCGGGGGCAGGCCTGGGGGCTAGTTGGAGAGAAAGGAGCCGGTGGCAGAGGGCTTCACTGGGAGAAAGAAGGGGAGGGGAGTGGCGCTGGACGAGGTGGCCTCATGATCGCCAGCGGGCTAGAGCCACACGGTGGGGTCCCGGACAGAGGATGCGGCACGGCCCGGGCCCGCGGCGGGCTCTTCCTACCCGCGGGCTGGGGGCTCGGTTTCCCCGCGCGGCGGGGCGGGGCGGGGACAGCGCGGGTCTGGAAGCCGCCTGCAGGGGGCGCCCGTGAGCGGCGCCGTCCGAGCTGGAGCTGGAGCGGCCGCGGAGACAGCGGGAGCCGGCGAGCGAGAGTCAGGTCAGCTGGGGTCCCGGGTTGGGGTCCCCAGGGCCCCGGGAGGGCGGCAGGGCCGCGTGGGGCTCGGAGGCTGTCGGGCCTGGAGGAAAGGGCGGCCTGGGTCCCGCTCCTTCGGGGTCCCTCGCTGCCCCGAACCCCTCTTCTCGCCGCCCCGGGCGCAAGTTTCCAGGGCCAGCGTCCGATCCCAGCCCCTCGGGGGCGAATGCTTGGCGGGTGCAGGGGCGACTCGGGCGCGGCCGCACGTCCTAAGCCCTGTTGGGGGCGGGATGCGGACCTTCTGCTGTGCCCCAAACTCCACCGGAAGGTGCGCTGGGGTGGGCGGGGAGGGGAAGGGGCGCGGGTACGCGGCGGCCCGGGCGGCGGAGGGTGCGGAGACGCGATGAGGGCAGCGAGAGTCTGTCCGTCGGGCTGGGGCCGTCGGGACGGACTGGGGCACCCCCGGAGCTCCCGGCCAGTGCTTTATGTGGGCGGAGAGGAGCGGCTGGAGAGAGGGCGGGTCGGACCCCGGCAGGGTGCTGGCTTCCACAGGTGGTCGGCGGGGCGCAGGGACGTCGCTCCAGGGGGAGGGACGGCACCCGCAGACCCTCGGCATCCCGAACGCCCCGGGAACGCCGGGAACGCCGCGGGTGTAGAGAGCAAAGGGAATCTGGAACTCCGGACCCAGCGCGGGCGCGTCTGCTGGACCTTGGTGGCGGGAACCCCGTTTAGGGGGGCCAGGAGAGGCCGGAGGACGGCTGGGTGGGTGCACGCCTCGGAGTGAGCCTGACCGTCAGCCGGAGTGCGGTGAGCTGAGGTGGGAATGGCGGGAATGGTGGCCGCACTCGAGGGACTCGGCGCTGGACGGCCCAAGGGATCAAGGAGGGAGCCGCTAGCCCGCGGATGGAGAGCTCTGCCCAGGCCCCGAGAGCCGAAGTGGCAAGTTCTCTGGAGCACAGCCGCCCGGAAGGCAGGCGGGATGTGGGCTCCGGGGCTGCCTCTGCGTCCCGCTGTGGCTCGTCCAGCAGGTCTTGGATGGACCGGAAGACTCGACCCCATCCCAGGTCCCCGCAGGACCACAGCAGGAGCACCTCCCTAGGCTCCCCCGTGGCCACACCTCCTTGTTCTGCCTTTGTCCTTTGGGGTCTCTGGCTCTCCTAGGTCCTAGAGTCCCCGTGGCCAATCCCAACCTCTGCCCCTGCTCCCCCACCCCTCAGTGCACACCAGGTTCTGGGAGGAACACTGAGGAGCACTAGACCCAAGGAGGCCCAGGGCAACCCAGACGCAGCTGGCTGGAGACAGGCTCCAAGAAGTGCAGCCATGCCCTGGGTCCTGTCTCCTAGGAGAATCCAGCCTAAAAGGGCAAGGATTTGCCTCGAGCAACCCAATGGGCCTTGATCTGGTTTCCAAACCTGGTTCTAATGCAGCCTCCTGCACTCACTCCTTGAGGCAAATCCCTGCCTAGAATCTGTCTTGTCACCTGTAAAACAAGCGCAATGAGTAAAGCTCAATGAGTAAAGCATACCCCTGAACAGAGAACAGTTTGGGGAAACCCCGAGGGAGGCAGCTAGCCTTGCAGGGTCAGGGGACACCACAAGGGATCCCTGTTGACAGAGGGGTGTGTGGCAATTAGTTGAATTGAAAGCACATGGCCTTTATACATGACATCTGCAAAATTCAGGCCCTGGGAGTGGCCCTGGGCAGTGTGGCTGTGTGGGCCTCCTGCCCCTTGGCTCTCAGCAGTGACCTGCAGTCCTACAGTGCTCTTGCTTCCATCTGATTGGAGCCATTTACCCTGGAGGAGCTGGAGTTGCCACCCAGCTGTCTTAAGGAGTGTGTCACATCTACCAAAACCGAAAATGGGTGCTGGGTGCTGAGCCCTGCGCGTGAGGGAAGGGGAACACATATTAGGCGGAGTTTTGGAGTGTGGGGTGAGGATGCCGAGGAGACCACAGAGAAGTGCAAAGTTGAAAGAAGGGACGGCATCAGCCCCCCAGGCAGTGTTGGTAGCTGTGGAGGGAAGGTGTGGGCCTAGAGTTGGGGCGCAGTGCCTGAGGGTGCAGAACAGGCCTCTATTTCTTAAGTTGCTGGGCAGGAGACACTTCTGCTGGTCGAGCTCAGCTGTCACCTGTCAGTGGGCCTTGGAGAGCGGGTAGCAACACATTGGTGTCTCCCCGATGTTGGGATGGTGGTCTCTGCCCGGGGCTCCTAGGGCTGATATGGCCTTTAGGCATCATATCTGCAAAATTAAGTCCTCGGAGTGGCCCTGGGCAGTGCAGCTGTGTGTCAATAGGACATTTACCTGTGGCCCCTTGTTGGCCTGTGCAGAGCATGAGCTGGGCCCTAGGCCTGGCCAAGGAGCCTGCAGGCTCCAGCAACACCAGCCCCAGCCCTCAGACTATGCCTGACGTGGTCCTGCCCTCTCCTGTCCTCTCCCTTCAGCCCCAGACTGCAACATGGCACTCACCTCCCAGGGACCCCCAAGTAGGTCTGCCTCCCCCCTACCTATCCTCAGTGACCTTTTGGTCACTGTGCTCCTACACTCTACCCTTCAACAGGCCAGCTTTTGCCAGGGTCCTACCCCAGGCCAGCTAGGCTGTATTCTGAAGGTCACAGAGAAGACTCCCCTTTTTCTCCCCCGTGTTCTCGCTTCAGGAACCACCTTCCTGTCACCCTGCCATTGGAGTCCATTAGAGAGAGGGGTGGGTGTGGGTCATTTCGCGGTTCTCACATAGGAGGAGCCCCACACTGAGGGGAAGCTTCTTGCTCAACATCTCAGGAAGTGTGGGACAGAGCGGGAATGGGGCTCCAGCTGGGCTCCTACCACAGGTGGACACCCAGCACCTTTGGGTGAGGAGGGACCCCTTGGAGGGGAATGTCAGGTGAGGTGAGGGGGGCCGGCGCCAGTGGCCACCTCAGGATGGGAGGAGTGGAGGTCTGCAGCCTCTCTGGCGCCTGGCCTGGACACATGGACACTAGGAGGGTGATTGTGGGAGCCCAGGGAGGGAAAGGGAGCTGTGGCCCAGGGGCTGGTGGAGGCTGCTCTGAGAGCTGGGCTAAGCTCCACCCTGGTTCTGCCCACATCCTGCCCCCAGAAACAGAGCAGCACCCTACATCCCAGGGGTTGGGGGAGGGGCGTCCTGGGTGCCTGTCTGGCTACCTCCCGGGTCCTCAACGGCCTGGGAGAGAAGGGGCCATGGGGAAAGGCTGAGCACTCTGTGGTCGAGTGGTGGTTTACCTCTGGGCAGCCTCAGAAGACATTTGCCCACTCCCTCAGTGGATTTGGAGAGACCAGACATGGCAGCTAGCGCGGGCCTGTGGCTGGGCGCTGCGTGGAGCCCAGCTGTTCCCGTGAGACAAATGTGACGTTCCTCAGCCTGCCTTCCCGGTTTCTCTCATGGCTCTTCATGGCTTTGGTCTCTTCATGAGTTTGTGTGAGAGTTTCTGAGTGCTATCTTCAGATCCCTGATGGCCTCTTCTACTGTGTGCATGTCCAACCCTTAGGTGTGTTCTCTCTCTCTTTTTTAAAGATTTATTTCTGCATACAGAACTGGGGTACAGGCCAGAGGTGCAGGGGGATGAGAGGATTCACCACACAGTGGAGATCAGAACAGACAGACTGAACAAGTATACTGCGAAGCCCTTAGGTGTTTTCTCTTCAAGCCCCTGTTTTTCATATTCTGAATTTTAAATTATTTCTTGTTTGTTGTCATCTGTGTCTGTTTCTTTTCTGCCAGTTGGTTCATAGGTTTTCTTTCTTATTTATGGATGCTCTGCCTTTACCTGAAAATCCTAAATGCCTTTGAAAATCATTATCACATGATTACCTTTACCTCTCCTGGGGTGAGTTCATCTCCATATTTTGGATATTGTCCCTTATCTCCCTTAGTCTGAATCTTGCTCCTGTGCTTTGAAGTTGTGGTTTGCAGACTCATCTGAAGCGGGGCTGGGGTCCCGGGGCCGGGAGTGGCCTGCACGCCGGTAGCGGTAGTGGCTGCTCCCAGCTCGGCCTCCTGGGCTCCATCCTCCCGCTGTGATCTTGGACTGCGTGGGACCAGGCTTAGAGCTCCCTGTGGCCTGAGGTTGGGCTGCTGCCTGGCACCAAGTAGGTATTCGGGAAACATTTAGTATGAGAAGTGTTGGGGGGCGTCTCCAGCAGCATTCTGGAGCCCAGAGCGGGCCCAACGTGCCCTGCAGGTTCAGGGGGGTACAGCCACCCTCTGGGCATGTGTGCAGAGAGCCTTGCTAGTCTGACATGTGAGGAGCCAGGCGTAGCTGGGAAGTACGTGGGGTTTTGAGTAAATGGAGTTTTAATTAAAGTGACCAGGCCAGTGGGAGTGAGCGGGAAGGCTGGAAGAAGTGGCAATTTTGAGTCTGACTGCTGGGAACCCTGCCTGGGCTTGTCATGCGCGGTGGGGCATGTGTCTCTAGTGTCCAAGGGACATCTTCTGCCCTCTGTGCTGTCCCCAACAAGGGAAAGTGCATTATTGATATTTAATTTCCTCTCCTGGCTAGCAACAGATGACTCAAGGATTAATTAAATAGACATAGTCAACAAGAGAAGGATAGGAAATTGCCAGATCCTGCCCCAGCCCCCGGCCCCCTCCCCCTGGGCCTCCAACCTTCCTGTCTCTTGGAGGCCTCTGAAGGGAGGGAAGTGGAGAGGGCCCAGGAGGCCCCAGGAAGTCTTCCCGCTGCTGTGTGTTCCTCGGGGATGTCTGGGTCTATCCCACACTTCTGTGCTCACCCTAATGCTGGGAGAGATCATTTACGTCTTTGTGCCTTAGCTTCTCATCTGTAAAATGGGGTTCACAAAGCCAATAACCCCATGTCCTGCACCCTCATTTCCTGTGCTCCCAAGCAGACCACACTGCTATTTTAGAGGGCCAGAGCAGAGTCCTGGTGGCCAGGCAGGGTTGGAGCAGGTTTGGCTGGAGCCTGCGGACTGCAGTCCTCACATGACCATGTGGGTCGATTCCCAGGTCTGGCCAGTGACACATTAGTAGTTTGAAACTGGCCATAATAGGAGCATTTATACGAAAATGTTTGGCAAAGGCTACAAGTCAGAGAAGCCCCTCCCCAGGCAGATTTCCTCCACAGATCAGCTTCTGCAGCAGGCCCCCCCCCTGCCCTGCCTGCCCCGGTACCCTGGTGCCTTGGGCTGCCACTCCTTTTGCCTGCAGGACCAGGCCAGCCTCCCCTGGAACATGCTGGAAGAGCTCACTGCAATGAGGTAGGGAGGGTTGGAAGTGGAGGGGGTGACGTCCTCAACAGTCTTTTAGGACTTGTTTTGTCTTTATTTCCATGCGGGAAATAAAGATCTTTCTGAGTGGGCAGAAAGATCTGATGCATCTGGCGAGACCAGGTGGACAGTGTGAAGGTAGCTTCACTTTAGTCAGAAAGGGTACAGCCCGCAGCACAGAGGTGGTGGGACATCCGCTCCTGGGGCTACCAGGAGAGCCCACGAGGCGGAGCACTGGGCCAGATCCCCAAAGGCCCTTCAGCATTGCAGTCGCAGCCCACGTGGAGTCTGCCCAGCGTCCAGGATAGAGCTGTGTGGGGTCTGGTCAGCAGGGCTCTGGGCCAGGGCTGGCAGTCTGGCCTGAGCACCACAGCACGGGAGATGCATCTGGGTCAGGTGGATCTTTGCTGGCCCGACCTCAGCTCCAGGGCCCTCCGACTCTAGATGATTGTCAGGCTTCTAGACTGAGCTGGTTGGCTTACCAGATGCCCTGGCACCTCTCGATGCAGATTTCCCTGGAAGGGCCGAAGCCTGGGGAAGGAGGGCAGTGGGTATGGGGATCTGGGAGGCAGGGCCCCTGGGGCTCACTGGGCCTCACCAGCCCTGACTAGACAGCAGCTTGCTGCTGCAGCCGCTGCTGCTAGTATTGGGCCTGGGAGGCTGGCCTGGGGCTGTCGCCTCCCTTTTGCAGCTCCTGAGACCCCTGTGCCCTCTGTAGTGTTTAAGAGGGAGGGAGCAGGAGGAGTTGGTGAATGCTGCTCTAGACCTCTGCGGAAAGCACTGAGCCATACCAGGGGACCAGTCTTGACTCTGGAAAACTTGGCCTGGCCCCTCCCTGCTAATGTTACACCTTCTGAGTAGCTGGTGCTTGAGTGTCCTGTGCCTGGCAGGGCCGGGTGGGGCTTGTTCACAGCCCGAGTGATGGCTTCTGCACCTCCTGCGGGCACTGGGAGCTGCTTGGGCCCTTGGTGGTTTGCCTTCTCTCCTTTCCTCCCCTCCCTGGTGCTAGGAGCTCCATTCTGAGCTTAGTGGGCACAGCGAATACCCCTCAGGTGTGGCTGCAGCCCATGCCTGCCAGCTTAAGCCACATCGGAGTTAGAAGAAAACTTGGGCCTCCTCTGTTGCAGTCCACCTTCACTTCCGAAACTGGAGGTTGAGGGGAGTCTGATCCTTTGGTCATGGCCAAGGACCATGAGCAACTCTCTCCCCATGTCATTACTACTCCTTGGTCCTTCAGGAAGTGAAGCGGGGAGCCACACTCAGTCAGCTGAAAAGCAGCTTCAGGCCTTTTGTTCCGAGGCAGAGTCGCTGCCTGCACAGGGCCCAGGATAGAGGAGGGCTGGGTCAGGCTTTGCGAACCCCCTAGGGCAGCACATGTGAGTGTGACAAGGTTGGGGCCGACCTGGCAGGTGTGGAAACTCCTTCGTAGTTCAAGGGGTAGCACTGCGGTTTGGACGATGCCAGGCTTCTGCTTCTTTCTCAGGGGTGTCACTGACGCCTCACGACTCTAGCACGTCTGACTCAGGCAGCCCTTTCAGGTCTTTCCTTCTCATAAAAGTGGTGAAATAACCGCTAGAGCTCTTCTGGGCTCCAACCTCCTCATGGTATCTGTGGGGAAACTGAGGTCCCAAAAGGAGACTCGCAGCTCGCCTGATGAGTCCTGGCTGCGCTTCCTGCTTTCCGCCTGGCACCAGGCTTGGTTCACCTGTGCAGGCCCTCAGCCTGGCAGGGAGCTGGTGGGAGGGAGGTGATGAGGGGAGGGAGCAGGGCACAGCAAGGAGGGGGGGTGGGGGGGAGCGGGTGGCAGTTGCTCTGCCCAGATGTGCAGCAGCTGGCGGGGGCTGCCAAGGGGCGGGCCCCCTTTGTTCCTGCTCGGGGTGCTCCCCACCCTGTGCACACCACCCACCCACCACCACGAGGACAAGAGGGCTTGCTTATCTGCCAGCCGTGGGAAGCAGGATCAGGAGGCTCCCCAGATCGGAGCTTTAGGGGTCTCTGGGCCTCTCCTTAACTGCGCCGGCATAGGTAGGTGCTGGTAGCCACCCTGGGAGGCCGCTCAAGATAGGACCTAACAGAAGGCTGGCTGAAAGAGAAGGTGGATGGGCCTGAGAGAGTTTGAGTTCTGAGGAGTAAAGGGTCTTTCTGCAGGGTGGTAGTGAGCTCGTTCAGGAGACTGGCCAGGCTAGCACAGAAGCTTGAGAAACTGGGGATATGGGGCCAGGGCTAACTTGAGGGACTTAACTTTGGAAGATTCCACGCTCTCCTTAAAAAAAGACAGGGACTGGGGCTTATCTCTGGCCCTCTTTGGGGTGGGAGGGGCAAGGCATGGCGGACCACCCTCAGGCCCAGGCCTGGTTGGCACAGTGGTGGGGTCCCCAGGAAGGGTGGGGGTGATTCCAGAACTGAGCGCAGCTCCTGGGAGCCTGTAGCTGTCACCTATGTGAGTGGCCCGACCTCTTCATGAGGTTTCTCCCTTGCAGGGGTCACAGGAGCGCGAGTGGACCTGAGCCAAGATGCCGCCGCTGGGACCCTGAGAGGGCCCTGTTCCTGGACGCTCAGAGTCGGCGGTGACAAAGCGCCTGGGGAGCTGCATCGTCTCCCCCACCACGGACCCTCTTGGCTCCAGTGAGGAAGGGGCTCGGGAGCCTGGGCAGGACCAGCTGCGCTGCAGCTATGGACCGTGAGCTGGCCCAGCCGGCGTCCTTGCTGACCCTGCCCAACTGCGGCGATGCCCACCATGGACTTCGTGTACATCACAGTGGAGCTGGCCATCGCCGTGCTGGCCGTGCTGGGCAACGTGCTCGTGTGCTGGGCCGTGTGGCTCAACAGCAACCTGCAGAACGTCACCAACTACTTTGTGGTGTCACTAGCAGCGGCCGACATTGCCGTGGGGGTCCTTGCCATCCCCTTCGCCATCACCATCAGCACAGGCTTCTGTGCCGCCTGCCATGGCTGTCTTTTCATCGCCTGCTTTGTCCTGGTCCTCACACAGAGTTCCATCTTCAGCCTCCTGGCCATCGCCATTGACCGCTATATTGCCATCCGTATCCCACTCAGGTGAGCCGGGAGCTGGGGGGTGGCGGTCCTGTGTCCTCTTTCCTGGCACTCCTGCTGCTGGTGTTCATGTCTGGGAAAGGCTGTTTGTGCCAGGGTCTGGTCTGTGCCCAGTGCCACGGTGAACCTGGGGTCAGGTGAACCCAGGCCCAGAGTTTGGTCTGTGGTGTCAGCATGTTGAGCTGGGATAAGGCCATGGATGTAGTCTGGGGGCCACCCAGGGCTTGGCATAGACCCAGCAACTGTGCCCATCTAGCTAATCACTTTGGGCATGAAGCACCCCGCTCCTCCCTGGGTTCCCCCAGGCTTCTGTAGTTGAGATTATTGACAGGCATAGGCAGCCCAACAACCCACCCAGCCTGGCCCTGGGTGGGTAAGACAGCTCTTCTCCACACAGCATGTCGCTGGGGCAGGGTAAGGCATCATGGGAAACCACAAGCCTCAGAGCAAAAGCCTGACTCCCTTCTCAGCTCCTCGCAGCGTGCACATTAGGAAGATGACCCAAAGAGGGGAAGTGACTTGGTTAAATGCCACTGTGAGTCACGGGACCTGTATGCAAATGATAGGCTCCTCAGGTGACTAAGTGCTCATGGTTTTAGGGCCTATAACTGGGGAGGGGCTTGCGGAGGGGGCTAGTGGAGGGTTTTTAAATGGTGACTCTTCTGTGAAGTGACTTCAGCCATGTGTTGTGTAAATGAAGACTTTCCAGAGGCGGAGCTCACCTAACGTGGCCTCTCCACATTCCCAGGCCAGACTGAGGCTGTGAGGCTAGGCTGTGTGTCCTTTCCTTGGGGGGTTGCCACTACCCCTTTGCCCGCTCCATCCCTGAACTAGGACCCACAGTGGGTCACTGCCAGTCTGACCCACAAAGGATCCAGGAAATCCCTGTGGCAATTCTTTCAAACAGGTGGGGCACCCACCTATGAAATAGGCCCCAGCAGCCCCACCGAGGGCTGAGGGCACCCCCCCCGACACCCCCAAAGGAGAAGCAGGCTCAATGAGCAAATGGAAATTTAGAGTGTCAAACCCACAGGGGCCCTTAGAGGTCATTTCCTCTCATAGTCTGGATGGAAAATGAGGCTCAGAGAAAGGAGTCAGTGCTCAGGGCCACACAAAGAGTTGATAGCAGAGCTGGAACTGGGCCTGGGAAGAAATGTGGCCTGCCACCCACTGTGGCTTCAGCCTTTGGGGAGCTGAGTCACCCAGCAACCCCAGTCTCCTGTCACCTACCCGCTAAGGGGGAAGCAGGCCCCCTCATCATGGAGGTGTCCCAGCCTTGTGGTCTGTATGTTGGGAGAGCCTCAGACACCTGTCAGAAGTGGAGAGGACTCAGGCCAGGAGAGGACAAGCCTACCTGAACAGAGGAAACCCCAAAATCCAAGGCTGTCTAGCTCGGAACACAGAGGTCTAAAAGGGAATCCATCTGTGGGTTCCCAGGTGGACCAGAGAGCCAGATGGAAGGCTACTACTTCAGGCTGAGCCTACTCTGGCTCTGCCAGCCCTCACGGGAATATACAAGGGAAGCAGAGACTTTACTTTCACTTTCTTCCTAGACTCAAAGGAAAATGCAACTGGGGAAAGATCAGGGCTGCTCTCGTCTCAATCGAAAGAACCTTGCCTTCCTTATCTGTCTTCTTTCTGATTTCTGAGAGTCAAAAGAAAAATAAGACTCCCTAAGGTAGGCTGGGACATGCTACGTAACCATAAAAAGTCGCTGCCCCTCTCTGAAGATGTTTCCTCATCTATAAAACGGGATGTGCCTCTGAACTCATAAAGGTCTTATGATGGGAGTCAGTGAGAGCAACAGTTCCTGAGGGTGGCGTAGGGCAGGTGGACATCCAGCTTTTTCTTGAGCAGCTGAAGATTCTGGGCCAGGGTCCCTGAATGAAGCTGTGGATCTACCTCACACCCCCATGTGCACCCCTGACTCCCAGGACCATCTGGACAGTAACTTGTTCCGCCAGACCGTGACCACTCAAGCTCTGCATAAGGCTTTGGGAGACTCAGACTGGATCGCTTGGCTCTGGGAGCTGATGGGGTTGGCCCTCCCCCTTCAGAGAGTGTCACACTTGCCAAGGATGTTACCACAGCACATCCTGTGAGCCTCAAAGCCTGGCGTTGTGGCCAGGACAGACGTTACGATCCTCATGTTGGAAGGGGAGGCCAGGGCCAGGGAAAGAAAAGTGTCTCCTGACTCAGAGAGGCTATAGGGCTCTTCAAGTTCCTCCAGGCTCCTTTGGGTCATGCCACGTTTACGTTCGGCACAGCTCCTGAACTGGCAAGGGTTGGGGGGGGGTGTAAATCATGCAGAGATGCCTTTGGGGAGCTTCTGAGAACCAGCTGGGTATAGGGTACAGCTGATGGAGGCAAACCGGAACTGTTCCTACCCTCTTCCTTTGTCCCCTTCACAGCTGGAAGCAGCCTTTCCTGGGTGCTGTTCTTACTCCCCTCAGTAGGACTGTGTGGCTACTCTGAACTCCACCCTCTGACTGATGCCCCGGGTGGCTGGCCCCAGACATCACGATTGATTTCTTTTTTTCATTTCTAAAGAATTCCATTTCAGAAAAAAAACAAAAACAAAAACAAAACTCTGTTCTAGGAGTTCTAGGACAGGGCCTAGTCTGCCCGGTGGCTGCTCTCTCACCATGAGAAACAGGCTGAATACAGGGCAGCAGTGGGCACTGAGGCCAGAGTCATCCATGGTGAATTACTCTGTGTGGACAAGCCCCGACTGCTCTGGCTTCTGAGGAGGCAGGGTCACAAGAGAAGGCTCCCTGGATGAGGTGCTACTGGTGGGCCAGGCAGGGTGGGACTGTATTAGGAGCAGGTCAAGCCTGGACAAAGGCCTTGATAAAGGAATGAGCATGTGCACTCTGGGCCAGGCAGACCTGACAGAGAGGAGGTGAGCAGGAAGCGTGTGCAGCTGACTCAGGCCTGCCCATACCCAGGACTGAGTTGGATTCCCTCTGTGGGTCAGCAGCTCTTCAATTCTTGGATAACAGGATCCTCGGAGCAGTTTAAGAACGTTCTTCCCTCTGCTTAGTATAGGGCGAATGCACAGGCAGCCCTTCCTAAAATCGTGGGGTTGGGGGATTCTTGGACTATAGGGGGCCCAAGAAGGGCCAGCCTATGAACTGGCTGACACAGGTACCTCGATGTACTGGGCAACTGCTTCCCCCCACAGCAGAGTGTATTGCTGGACGGTCACAGCTGAAGCCCAGGGGACCCTGGGACACGCCCAGGGGACACTGTTTTGGGCTGTGGGCCCACCTGGGCCCTGAAGCTCTTCCAACCCCACAGAGGCCTCTCAACCCCTTCTTCTTGAATACCAAACTTAATGTGGGTGAACCAGGGATTTTCATGCTGTGTCCCCAACAGCTTTTGGGCTATAAGCTTGTGTCCCCACCAACTCATTTATTCATTAACTGGATACTGAACCCCTCTCCTCCTTGATAGGTCCATATCTGTAGTCCCCAGGGAAGGTGTTCAGGAAGGTCTCTGCTGCTGGAGAGCAGTTTCAGAATCCCCAAAGCAACTGGGCTCTGGGCTCTGCAGCCGAGGTGGCATCCTCGTAACTGCTGGCCCTTGTTTGATTCCTCATACGCAGACACTCACTGCTGCTCAGGCAGCCTGTTTCTCCTGCAAATGGCTCAGCTGAAAAGCTTGTATGTACCGGGTTGGTACATACAACCCGCTGGCCTACGTGCGGCCCTCACGGAGCCGTCCCACAGTGTCCAGATTGTAAATGAGGAAACTGAGGCTCAGAGGGGCAGGGTGACAGAACCCTAGGAGGTGTACCAGAGCTGGGGCCGAGAGAAGGATGTGCTTTTCTCTAGAAAAATATAAAAGTTAAAACAGCTTCGGCTCTCCCTCGTGGCGCAGCGGGTTAAAGCACTGCACTAAGAAGCTTAAGCCGCTTCCGCATGAGTTCGATTCCCGCCTGCCCCGGAGGTGACCCACATGGTGCGGCAGACCTCTCCTGACCCGCCCGCTGCTCCCCTCAGCAGTGTACTTCGTCGATCTGCCTGTTCTGCTCCCCACTCTGTCCCTGGTGAATTCTCTCACCCTCCGCATCTCTGGTCTGTACCCCAGTTCTGTATGAATAAATAAATAAATCTTAAAAAAAAATCTTAAAAAAAAAAAGCTTATTTAAAAAAAATTAAAACAGCTTCTAGTTCAGTGAGATTATATAAATGCTTAGTTGGAGAATACTAAAAACAATGCTTGTTGCAGAACAAATGCTATGGAACTTAAAAATGAGCAAAACAAAGTCTATGCTTCCACGGTTGGGGTTCTAGAACAGGTAACAGGGCAGAGCAGGCTTTCTGTGGGTAGAAATTTCCGGGTAGAAATGGGCAAATCCATGACCCTCTTCCTGTCAAGTCCTGCCCCTGGCACCCAGCTCCCTGCTGAGTGGGGTGCGGCCTGCCTGAGAATGGCCCTGCGAGTCTGCTTAAGATCAGAACAGACAAACTTATCCTAACCCAAGTTGCCTCTGGGCTCCTGGAATGTCCAGAGCAAGTTCATTCCTCGCCTTGGATCTCAGTTTCCCCATCTGTAAAATGAGGGGCTTGAACTAGATAAGAGGCCAGAGACCACCAGGTTGTTTTATCCTTAATTTAAGATCATTGGCAACATTTAAACCACAGAAGATTTTACCCAGAAAATCAGCTCCCCAGCCCCTCCCAAGAGCTGGAAACATGGGGCACACTTTCCCCACGGTGATGGGTCTGAAGGCATTAACTGACACCTGCCCCGCCAGACTGCATGGCACATTTCTCACTGGGGGCCCTGAGTTTGCCATTCATGCACTAGGCCATGTCTATGGATGCTTAATTCTGGCACTAAGCAAAGCACCTACTTTGTGCGTTGTCTCCCTGGTGGCCATACAGAGATGGAGGCAGGAAAGCCCTGTCCCCAAGGGGCTCCTAGCCTCGGGCCTCAGCTGGGTAGTTAGCCAGGCTTCAACAGGAACCTTCTCTGAGAAGAATCTAGCCTGAACTGAAGGGTAGGTAGGGTTTAGCAAGTAGAGGGCAAGGCACTTAAGGTTTTATTAATTTATGCACATAACACCTGGGTGAAGGCCAGAGATGGTAGGGGGGATGGAGTTAAGGGGACTCACCAGAGACAGAGTGGAGAGCAGGACAGGCAGATGGACTGAAATACACTGCTGAGGGCAGCAGTGGGCCAGACAGGAGAGGTCTGCTGTGCTCTGTGAGTGGGGATCAAGCTCGTGCTGCAGGGGTTGGGTATCTTCATAGTGCTGCGCTTTAACCCCTTGCGCCACCACGGAGGGCCAGCACTTTGGTTTTGCCAGATTTAAAAGCAAAAGATGACCCCTCAGAAATCACAGAGGTCTCCTTCCTCAATCAGGAGATGATTTTTTTGAGTGCTGTTCTTTGAATAAAATCTTCGCCACCTTCTAACAGGACTAGGATCAACTCCCTGACTATCAATCAGGCCAGTCCCTGAGCCTGGAATGAAGCCTGACTCTTGGTCACTGAATGACTGCAGGCAGAGCTTGCTTTTCCTTCCTGCAGTGCATGTTGTCCTTTCCCCTCATGGATGCTGACTGCTATCCCATTTCTCACCAGAGGGTTGTGGATGGGCTCTGAGGTGACCTGGTATCTCCACCCCTCTTTTCCCTCCTGTGCCGCCTCTTCTTGGAGCTTCTGGGACCCCTAAATCAAATGGTGAAGGGGGAGCATAGAGTGAAAGATCTGTGGGTCCCCTATAGGTTCCATCTGCTGACTGCCCCAGCCAGTGAGCTCACCCTCCAATCCCGTTCCTGCTCTAAAGGGCACTGTCTTCTAGCACCAACCAAGATCAGCATGAAGGCGCTGACTTCTCTCCCTCCCCCAGTCACTTATTAATCCCCTAAGTGCCAGGTCTCCTCAGAATACTATTCAATGCCCACCTGACCACCTGTGCAGTGGTTCCCTTTTCCACCTCCTGTGAGAAAAGGCAGGGCTCGGACCTCTGCTCAACATGGGAAATACGGTGTCTAGAAGGCAGAGAGTGACTGGTCCAGACCTCTCAGTCAGTGAAGGAAAGACCAGGCCAGCTCTGGGTTTCTTGACTCTGCATCCTGCCTGACGCTAGTCTCTTGTCCTCAGGTACAATGGCTTGGTGACTGGCACGAAGGCCAAGGGCATCATTGGCGTCTGCTGGGTGCTGTCATTTGCCATCGGCCTGACTCCCATGCTGGGCTGGAACAACTGCAGTCACCTGGAGGTGAACAAAAATAACTCGAAGAACTGCACGGAGAGCCAGGTGGCCTGTCTCTTTGAGGACGTGGTCCCCATGAACTACATGGTCTACTACAACTTCTTCGCTTGCGTCCTGGTGCCCCTGCTGCTCATGCTGGGCATCTACTTGCGGATCTTCCTGGCTGCCCGGCGACAGCTGAAGCAAATGGAAAGCCATCCTCTGCCAGGGGAGCGGACTCGGTCCACACTACAAAAGGAGGTCCACGCTGCCAAGTCCCTGGCCATCATAGTGGGGCTCTTCGCACTCTGTTGGCTCCCCCTGCACATCATCAACTGTTTCACCTTCTTCTGCCCTGAGTGCCAACACGCCCCGAGCTGGCTCATGTACCTGGCCATCATCCTCTCCCACAGCAACTCTGTTGTGAACCCCTTCATCTATGCCTACCGCATCCGAGAGTTCCGCCAGACCTTCCGCAAGATCATCCGCAGCCACATTCTGAGGCAGCAGGAGCCCTTCAAGGCCGGGGCCTCCAGTGCCCGGGCCGTGGCTGCTCATGGCAGCGATGGAGAACAGATCAGCCTCCGCCTCAACGGCCACCCTCCTGGGGTGTGGGCCAACGGCAGTGCCCCCAACCCCGGGCGGAGGCCCAATGGCTATGCCCTAGGGCTGGTGAGTGGTGGGGGTGCCAGTGAGTCCCATGGGGACATGAGCCTCCCGGATGTGGAGCTCCTTAGCCATGAGCTCAAGGGTGAGTGTCCAGAGCCCCCTGGCCTAGAGGGCTCCCTGGCCCAGGATGGAGCAGGAGTGTCTTGATCGACTGAGTTAGTTCCTTCCTGAGGGAAGGAAATCTTTCTTCCTCTGGTCGGTGGAACCAGTTGTTTTGGGAAAAGAGTGAGTTTGCTAGGAGCCAGGAGACCCTCTGGTGGCTGACATTGGACTGAGAGATGGAACCCCAGCTGGAGCAGCATGAGGTCCAGCAAAAAGGGTTTGGAGTCTGAGAGAGTGGACATTTCATGCTGATAGGCCCTGCACCAGGCCAGAGCCACAGCACCAGCAGGCTGAGCAGGGCCCAGTCCCCCATTCCAGAAGCATCTAGAAGGACACCTTGTCTCCACAGAGCAGGCTGGCCTGTTCCTGAGGCTGCCAGCAGGCTCCCTCATACACACACACCACCTTCCACCGACCTTCCTGGAGACTGGGCACAGGTGTACCCAGAGGTGGAGTTTGACTACAGTTTTTTCCAGGAGAAAATGTATTTTGTTTTATTACCTCCTTGGATTCCTGGTCTGCTGTCTTGCTGCTACCAGGCACCAGGAACTGGCCCAGGGAGGCCTGAGCAGCCCTCTCCCACTGCCGTGAGCTGCCATGCACTTCTCCCCTTGTCGTCCCAGAGCAACTCTCGGAGCTGCAATGGAGTGACGCCAGAGCGCGGGCTCAGAGGAGTCGGGCAGAACTGACTGGCCACGCGGTGTCTTGGGCAGCTCTGGGCTGCCCAGGCAGAGGCCCTGTAAAACTGCCTTGCTTCTGTAAGGAATGTTGTTTTTTTTCCTGAGACAAAATAAAAATGAGCCACATTGTGTTGTAAGCCTGTCCAGTTAGATGGTGTCTGAGTTCCTTTTCTTACCCCATCGCTAGGCCTGGCACACATATGTAGGTGTGTATGACTGTGTGAAAAGGTGTGTATATATGAAGACAGACAGACAGACACTGTCTGCTGGGGTGCAGGTCCCCCCTCTGGCCTTGGGCATCCCCACAGTGTGAGAACAAGGCTCTTCCCTCTTTAACCTTCCCCGCCTCCTACTGCCCCATTCTACACTTCTGCTGAGGGGCCGTGTGGAGAGAGCTCTGGATGTGGGCCAAACCGCCTTCCCCTGGAGTCAGCTTCCTCACCCTCCAATGAAGGACCCCATGAGGAACTGTGTCTCTTGCTCTGACGCCTGTGGCCCCAGTCTCCTTAAAGAGGCGGTGTCATCCTTCTGAGGTGGCAGTTTGAGCCCAGGGGGAAGTTAACACCCTACCCGTCCCACAGGCCTATCTGTTCTCGAAGACACCTAGGAAGGGACTGGGAACAGGTGTCAGGACTTTGCCGGTGATGCTCACGCCACCCTGGGAGCCCCATTCTGTACATGCATGAACAGACTAAACAGACCTGCACAGGTCAAGTCCTGTTCCAGATCACATAGCTAGTCAGTGGCAGACATGCGCTTATTACCCAGGTCTGTCTGACTGCAAAATTCAGATTCTCCCTCCACTAACTCGTAAACTATTTCAACCTAACTAAAAAGTGTAAAATAATGCTGTGTCCCCACCACTGTACTCAAGAAACGAAACACAGTAATCCCAGTAGAAGCAGCTGAAGCCTCGCCGCGTTCTTGCCCTGCTTCCTGCCCCTGGAAACGCCCCCTTTTCTGGGTTTCGGTTCACCTCATTGTGTATCTTAATTTTTACTACACAGATGCATATCTAAGTGTCTCCAAACCAGCAAGATTTGTTTTAGCTCTGTTTACTGTGACATCAGTCAAAGAACAGAAGGAACACCAGGGTGTTCTGAAACCTGAGCCCCTCGCCAGGCCACAGCGAATCCCTGGGAGTGTGTGGAACACCAGGGTTAAGAACCACAGAGCAAACCCACAACCCACCGTGTCACCCCAGCTTCCTCCTTCCCCTTCCACACGTTGGTCTTGCTGGCTGTGACTGAGGGCAGAGCGGAGCTAGGCTGTGCTGAGGAAGCCAAGATCATGCTGTCAGTCCCCACAGCCAGTTGGTGAGAAGAAGCCAGGCAGAGAAACACAAAGATAGGGAAGGAAGAAATACCATCTCTCCAGCCTTTTCTGGGGTGTCAGAACCAAGTTTTGGGTGCTGGGCTATACAGGGGTTGCGCAGGGCGAGGGACTCAGGAAAGACACAGCTATCCCCTGCCTGCCAGTCACCCCAGGCAGTCTGGCCCAGCCCTGGAGCCCAGGCCAATGTGACCCTTAGGCCCCCAGGGCATCCCATCTCCACCAGACCCATCGCTCTCCCACGGTGCTCACGCACAATCACAGATGCATGGGTCATTCCCTGACAACGGAACACGCGACTGTAACTTGAACAGGCACAAGCCCACCTTGTGGATAGATACCCACAGCTGAAGCATAAGTAGACTCGAAGACAGCCCAGCCCTGCTGGATATAAATGGTTGTTGGCCCAGGCAGCCCAGGGGTTAGGCTACTGGGGTCCCTCCTGGGTTGCCCCAGGCCCTGGGGCTCTTTCCAAAGGCCCCTTGTTCTTCCCAAAGGGCTACCAGTAGGTGGCTCCTTTCATTCAGGCCTGTTTCAAGCACAAAGGCCTCATCACAGAACACGTCCTGGAGGTTGCCCTCGCTCCTCTCCATGGCTGGCCCCCAAGAAGGCCTGTGAGCCTGTCTCAGGCTGCATTCCGGCTCATCACAGGACCCCATGTGAGACAGGTTCTCTGTAACACAGCCCCGTTCCCTGCTCCAGTAACCACCTCTCTCAGTCACCTTTGCAACTCTCCCCCTCCGGATGACCACCCTTTGCCGGGGATGTCTTAGACAAGTGCTCCTGGGAACCCACTTGGGGTGCGGGGAAGGGCTTTGATTCCATGTATCTGACAGGGAGACAAAACAAGCTCTGGAGACATCACGGCAGGGCGGGACGAGGGGTCTCCTGGGGGAAAGAGGATGAGAGTTTCGGCAAGACCTGGATCTCCTGGCTGGGGTCAGTGCCCAGAGTTGGCACGCTGACCTTTCCATCGGTGGCCAGGGGGCTCTTGGGAGCCAACTTCTCAGAGTGTAGGGATGTAGGGGTGGCTCTGTGTGGCCTGGCTCCATTTCGGTGCCCAAAGGAAAGGCTCTGCAGGAAGACACACCCTGTCAGGGATGCCTTTCCCTCCTGTCTTGCCCCTCTCACCCCCCAGAGCTGCTGCTTTTGTGAGCTCCTGCCCCTCTCTCCCTGAGCTTTGACTGCTGACAGCGCCTCCTGCCCATCTTGCTGGGGAGAGACCTGTGGTGTGTGAGGCAAGCCTCTGGCCCAGGTCCTCATCTACTGGAGCCAGCAGAGGCTCTCTATTCCAACCTCAGCCTGCCGCCTCCCCCACATCCCCATGCCCAGCGCTCCTCAGTCCTGAAGCCCCTCTCTGCAACAGCTGCTCATCACTCGTTGTCTTTTAGGGACAGCCGCTGAGTGCAGAGCCCAGGAGGGACAGGAGAATGTGAGAGGACTCAGCCTCAAAGGAGTGAGACAGACACACAGAACACAGAACCTAATATGCCACCAGAGGCATCTTTCTGGATGCTCTGACTCTACCCTTATCGCCAGAGGAGAAAGAGCTATTCTGCAGAGCTTCCCCAACAGGTCTCCTGCCCTCCCACTGGTCAGGCTTTGAGGACAGAGGCCCAGCTGGAGCATCAGCACGGAGCTGGCTAGGTGACCACAGTCACTGATGCAGCTACCTCTCAGGGGGATCTTTTACCTGCCTCAACCACTTATAAAGTACCACCCACACTTCTTTGTCCAGGGAAGTGTGTGTGTGTGTGTGTGTGTGTGTGTGTGTGTGTGTGTGTGTG
>NW_004567112.1:56305379-56313238 GCF_000260355.1 Condylura cristata
GAGAGAGAGAGAGAGAGAGAGATTTTGCAGAATCGGACTTCTGGTCTGGCACCTAGTGACCAGCTGAGCTCTCAGAGAGGGCGCCATTGGAACAGAGCAGGCTAGGACTTGAGCCCCATCTCCTGGCTTGCACTTTATAAACGCCAGCACTTTATAAACACCTGCTGGTGAGTGCTAGCTGGGAGGGGGACGCACAGGAAGCCAACACCCAACTGCAGAAAGTCCGGCAGATACAGCCTGTTGGGCAGCAGGAGGTGAGGCATGAGGGAACGGAGGCTCTGGGGCACAGAGGAAGACTAGGTCTCAGCCCCCTGGGGAGCCTGGCTGGCAGGCTGACGTCCAGTAAGCCCTTCATTGGCCAGCTCCAGGGTCCTGCTCTTCAAGGTTAGGGGGTGACAGTGAGGAGCTGAGCAAACGTGCACCTGAGTTACATCTGCCTACACAGAATTATGCCATCCATTTGCAGGCAATTTTCAAGTTAAAATGTTGTCAGAAGGTTGTCAGAGTTTTGATCTTTCCTTTCTGTTCTTTCTCAATCCACCCACATTTTCTAGTTAGAATGGAAAGGGGAGAGAGGGGGATAGAGCCTGGTTTAGCTTCAGAGGATTTTGGAATCTTTAAAGTTAGACAGCACTTTTACAAAGTATCTAGTCTTCACTTAGGCAAATTCAGGGGCACAGTCCAATGTCACAACTGTTCTGTCATTTGCACAATGGCTGTAGGGATAAGAGTCCAGGCCAAGATTCTGCAGTTATCACCAGAATAACTTCAAGGTTCAGCTTGATTCTCTTTCCTGCCTAACTCAGAAATGCTAAAGAATCCTATCGCTTGCTCCTTTTAACTACCAGCATTGCCAACCTCTAAATAAGAGAAGTCAACGCCCAGCTCAAACTCTGGCCTTGACTCTTTGCTCCCAGCGGGCTAGTCACTCTCCAAGCCGCCATGCCCACTTTTCGATAACACAGGATAATGAACGTGAAAGTGTTTTGGAAAATTTTGTAACATAAATGCCCAGGATTATTATTATTATTGCAATAACAGGCCATTAGTGGTACCAAAAAAGGGCAAGCAGTCAGAGCTCTGATGTTCTGGAGAGTTGGAAAGAGGACGAAGGAAGATAGAAGTGGGGAAAGAGGGCTGCTTACCTCGCTTCTATATTCTGCTCATCACACAGCCCTGTCTGCCAGATAAAGGGATGTGGAGATGGTGAATTTAATCAGGAACCTAGAAGCCACTGGTGTCTGGGGGCCAGGAGATGGCTGTGAGAACTGGCAAAGGCAAAAGGCACAGTCTAAGGATCATTTCCTGTCTTCAGTCTTCATCCTGTCTCATATTTATGAAAGTGTCAAGTCTAGAGCAGTTGGGGTTTATCAGAGACCTGAACAAAGTGGGAACATAGAGACTATCTGGGCTGACCATCAGGACTCAGAGGACCCAAGGGGGCTGAAAAGATCCAACAGAGCAAAGATGAGCGTAAAGTCCTGCTCTGAGTTTAAAAGAGCAAATGTGGCAGGACAGGTGGGAAGAGAAAGGGCAGCTACCACCATCAGCTCATCTCAAGCAACAGAGACTTCAGCTGCTGAGTTGAGCACTGGCTAACAGTGTGGAAGTATCCAAGCATCACACCACAGTTACAGAGGCCCCGAGGTGCTCATGGGGTCTCAGGACCAGAAAACATCGTCAGCGAACTGAAATGCCCTGTAAAAATGCCTGCCACCCGGCAGATTAACACGTGGTCAGCAGAAGGTCATCAAGATAGGGAGGGACTGGAGATGGGAAATTGACAGTGGCTGGGAAAGTGAGGCTGGAAATGACAGGTGAGATAGTCAGGAGAGGGCCAGTGTGCGTGTGCTCAAGCTTGGCGTGACAGAAACGCCCATCAGGGCCGGGAGTGGTGAGAGCTCTGGGAATAAGTTTATTTGGAGGCCATCAGGCAGCAGTAATTCAGCACACCCCAGGAGCACCCGGGCTTAGAGGAGAGGGGCACTCATCGGCCTAGAAGAGGCCTTGAGGGCTTACCCTGAGCCATGGGGCACAAGGCCAGATCAGGATACTCATCTTTCTTGGTCATGGGTTAGCAGGGTGGTCCCTAGGAAAAGGGGAGGTTCCAGGTTCCCTGCCTGACCTAGAAGGAGGGTGGAGCAGAGCAGGGAAGAGAAGACTCTGGAAAGAAGACTGAGGAGGAAGGAAGCAGGATGGGGAGCCAGAAGGAGACCCAAGGGAGGCACGTGGAGCAGAGACATGTGAAGCGGCTCTTGTTTCTTGGCCTTGGACTGGGTGAAACAGATGTGGATGAGAGGCCCATCGGGAGGTTCACTATGGCAGCGTTTATCTTGATTTTGATTTTTCTCTTTTCCTCCCAGACTTGTTTGGCCATTTCTGACCCTTTTTCATAGGCCCCTACCAGAGTTGGCAGGGCTTCGGGCCTTGCTTTGGGCCAATCCCTTTGGATAGATTTTACCCACGAGGGGGATGGGTAACTTTGGGTGACTGATTTAGAAACTATATTCTTTGTCTTCTCTGTATTGTACACTCTTCGTATTAAAGTTCCTTTCCATTAAAGGTCTTATATGCCTTGTCTTGACGCGGCAGATGGCAGAACCTATTTAGAGCAGACAGGTTTGGGGTCCAGCCATGTCCCTCTCCCTCTCCTGTAACCCAATGCCCTCTATGAAAAGACTGCTCCCCAGGTCTGAAATGCTTTCCACCAGTGCCACCTGCAGTGACAGCAGTGTCGCCCTCTGAAGTGCACTGCCTCCTGGTGGAAGTGGAGACTGACCGGAGGGGCTGGGACGCAGGGTAGAGGCTTCGTGCAGTGCAGGGTGAAGCAGTCTTTGCCAATATTATAAAGTCTTCTCACCCAGTGAGTGTCAGTGGAGAAGTACAAAAGTGTCCCCATAACCTCCACTTCCAAATTCCCTAATCCCTGTGTGGGGAACTTCTTACCTTCTCAAGTGCAATCCTTGCATTGTTATTCTTTCCAAAGCCTTGAATCTGTTCCCGCCACACAAGGTGCCAGTAACTATCCCAAAGTCGTGGTGCTAGCTGAGGCCTCCTCGAAGCTCAGCCACCTGGAGAAGCTCCAGCTCCACCTCTCGGTGTTTCTTTCTTTACCCCAATCGACTGAGCCCACACAGTCAGATTCCCGAGGCGTGCGGAAGCACCTTCTAGTAGCTCCCCTCCCTTCCTCCAAAACATTCAGCAAATCCTAAACACAAATCAGTCAGGTCCAGCCTCACCTCCTGCAGCATTCAAGCCCACAGCCCTAAACTCTGGCCCTGTCTCACCCACCCCCTCGCCCTCCCTACCACCCTGGCTAAGCCACACTGCAGGCTTCTGCCCGCTAACCCCCTCCACTGCCTTTCACTTTTCGAGGCCCCTTTGTCTGCAATGCTATTCCTCTCAACAACCCCCCTGGAAGCATCTCCCATGCTGCAGAAGCCACCTGAAGAGACACCTCTTCTATGGGATCCTTCTGAAAACTCCCTTTCAGAGTCCTGAAGTAGGTAGCGTCTGGTCTACACTGCAAGCGTGTGATCTGCTTCCAGTAACATCTCTGCTTCTGCTAAGAATGGCTTAGCTCAGAATAATATATTGGTTTTCGCCACTGTGTTTCTCTCTACCTGGAGCATGAATTTTTATCTCAGCCAGAGACTCCCAGAAAGTGGAGTGGGAATGGTGTCTTCGCCACTCAGGGCTACGTGCAGTGAGCACCTGGTGTGCTAAGTGATGTTGTGAAGTCAGAAAGACCCGGTTTTCCATGTCTGCTGTCACGTGCTGGTCATGTGATTTTGGGTGCATTGGGCAAGTTTTCTTCCTTGCAAAATGATGAAGCATGCCTAGGGCCTGACCCAACCCTAGCCCTAACTAGGGAAGGAGCAAGGGTTTGAGGGAGGGAGAGACAGAGATAAGGGGAACTATTAGCTCTGGAGGAAGGAAGGACATGCTAATGAGATAATTGGATCATCCGCAGAGCTAGGGGCTGCTAGGCTACAGCCAGCTGTTAGAAGCAGACACAAACAGTACAAGCCAATCAACGGTGCTGGTGCAGGAAGCTTGTGCTGACAAATACAAGGGAGGGGGCGGTATGGCCCAGAGGTGGGGAGAGGGATGGTGCAAAACCAGACCCCCTTTCTGTAGGGATGTTGATGACAGGTCCTTAGGGGTCATTAGGGATCATGGACTTAATGCTGTGACAAAGACTCCACTTAGGGGCCTTGAACCTATTTGTGTATTAGGAACATTCTTAGAGACTATGAACTTATCCTGGCCTCAAAAGTGTCTCTCTAGCAAGGTGACCCTTGTAGGCCATGACACCCTCATCCTAGCTCTTTGAGGAGCCAGCTATTCGAAGTGCCCATAAACATATTGCTGGACTCTTGGAGACAGGTGACCAGCCCCGACTAAGGATTAAAGTTATCCAAGCTGGGCTTCAAAGTCTGCCCTATGCCCCTGGTTTAGCTATCATGACTGCCAGAGGGATAACTACAGACTCCTCCTTCTCCACCAACCATTATTCTGTTTCCCCCTATTACCTACAAGGACCCCTATGAGGTCAGGAGCTGTACCTGGTCCATCTTGGCAGAGACGGTATTCAGCCAACACAGAACTGAGCCAGAGGGCCAGCCTGTGTGTCTTCCTGCTGAGACCAAGCTCTGTGCCGAAACGAAAATGCTCACAGGGAAAATGTCTGATGGGCCCCTTCCCAGAGGATATTGGGAAGTCCCGCCTTTGCCTTCCCCTCACAGACTATGTACTTCTTCAAACAGTCCCCTGGGGAGCGAGGGCAAGCCAGGGGAATGATGGTATAGGGCAGCGAAGGGAGGAGCAGCAGCTGGGAGTGTGTGCCCTGGACCTCACTCCCTGCCCTGACTCCTCGGCTGTGGCCCAGAGATTTCACTCTGCCCCGTTTCCGGGCCTGGAAAGACAGGTGGCCTGGGGTCCTCAGAGACAGGCCCAGCACCAAGAAAGGCTTTGAAGTTGAGCAGGTTATATTATCTCCCTTTGCTCATTTTAGAAATGGATTTAAACATATAAGAATGGATAAATATTTCCCATTCTCTTGCTTCCGAGTTCTATTAAAAATCAAATGTGAATTAACTAATGAAGAATCAGAGATTCAGTGTGAAAATGAGTGAGAAGAGAAAGGCAAGGCATCTTTGGAGGCCCCACCACCACCACCACCCCCCGGCTTTCCTGCCTGCGACCTTTCGGCCCCAACCAGCCTGGACGTCGGCCTGGCTGCTGGGTGCCACCTCGGGTGGCCCTCCTCTCACTGGGACCAGAGGCGTGAGGACAAACACATGGGAGGCCTTGCCCTCTTTCGTGACCTTTTATCTACACAGGATTGTTTTCTTTGCCAAATAGACCAAAAGGAAGGAAGGCCAGCAAGACATAGGTTCTTTTCTTAGCTCCAAAGTGGCTGACATTTCAGGAAGTCAAATTCTGAATGGGGCCAGAGGGGATTTCAATTCACTCTGCCAGTCTGTAGGCAGACTCCGTCTCACACAGGGGCTGCACTGCACAGGGTGTACTCTTAGATCTTGGGGGGTGGGGAGGTGAGGAGGGAATTCCTCGTTCAAAAATCTTTCCCAACTGATCTGCTCATGCTTGGAAACTCACCCACTAGAGCTTTATTTCTTTGGAAAAAACCAACTATGGACTTTGTCCAATCACACAAACCACCCATATAACATCGTATTTGGTCTCTTCGGTATGGGCAGAATGAGCAGGTCCTTTACTAAGAGCAGGCTCAGATGGAGAGGAGAAAGCTAGAGCAATGCAACCTTAGGCTGGGAGGGAGAGACAGGAAGAGAAAGGATATAGAGGGAGACAGAGCTAGTGAACACTTTCCCCTTGGGCAGTCAGGCATAGCCTCCAAAGCCCCTGGGAAAACTAAGGGTAAAACAGCCAGACAAAATATAGATCACTCTCTGTGATTCCATTTATATCTAGCAGATGCTGGCCACACTACTAATCTGTGGTGTCCGAAAGTGGATCAGTGCTTGCCCGGGAGGGGCTGGAGGGAGGCAGCGGGGAGGGAGGGTAGAGGGGTACGCGGGGGCACCCTGGGGAGGGTGACCAACATCTTGATTAGTATAATAGATTCAGGAATGTACAGGTGTTAAAATGCAGCAAATGAGACACTTTAAATATATGTGTGTTTATTCTACATTAGTTGTAACTCAATAACACCTTTTTGGAAAAGAGTGGAAGGAAACCAGGAGCACTACCTGAGTACAGTGTGCTGGGCCTGTCCAATATCCATCTCACGCACCCTGATAAGTCCTGAGTTTTCCAAGAAGTAAGCTCACCTCTCAGAGAATCAGGTTTTCTCTCTCTAGGTTGAAATGTCTGAACTAGGAGATCCCAGGTCACACCTAGATAACACAGTTTAGATTGAGAGGGTCATATATGTTCACTGATAGGAAATGCTTATGAAAGCTTAAGGGCTTTGATATAAATGTGAGGTATTAATTATTCAATAATTAGAGCATATAGAGATCCTGGATAGAAACAGGGAATTAAAATATGTGAATCTAATTTCACCGCATCTAAAACTCTAGTGAAAGGGATTATTTTCCCCAAGGGCAGAGCCACAATAGGAGTGCTTGGAAAAAAATGGAACATCAGAAACTAAAAACTTAATGGAGGGATTAGAAAACAGATTGAGTAAATTTCCCAGAAAGAAGAATATAAAGACAATAATAGAAATTAAGAAAGAGCAGACGAGAAATTCATCCCAACAGCTGAATAACAGGAATTTTAAGAACACAATAAAGGAGATAAAATTAGTCAAAAATAAAAACGCTCCAGAATCAAAGGACATGAGTTTTCAGATTGAAGGGGACACCAAGTGGCCAACACAATAAGTATGTCATGGTGAAATTTCTCAGCCCTGGAGACAAAGAAATTCTACAAGGTCACATACAAAGAAAGCTTTGGCCTCAACCTCATGATCTGCTTTTTCCAAACAAATACAGCTTCCTGGAGAAGCCAATAGAGTCACTCTATAAAAATTTCTAAGTCAGGACAACTTCTTATCTCCAATTCTACACTTACAACAATTGGATATTTTCAGACATGCAAGATTTCAAAAAATTTCCCTCTCATTCACTCTCAGAAATATCTTAGAGAATATCAGTTATCAAGAGGAGAGGATAAAACAAGAATTGAGAGGTTCACATGTTCCAGAAACAGGTGCTCCAGCCAAGAAAAAGGCACTGTAGCTCCCCCCAGCAACAGAAAGGGGCAGTTTCAGGAAGCAGCAGAGGCTGTCAAGCTGGAGAGAAAGCTCTAGGAGACTTTTCCAAGAACACACTGAGAGGAGATTTGGATAACTGGCAACGTTTAGGGTTAATTAGAGATAATGTCATAAAAGCCTATTTATGTGGAAAAACAAAACAAAACAAAATAAAAACAAGACAAGCAAAACAAAAAGATATGTGGGAAAGGAAACCCAAACATAGTTGACTACATGGCTTAGCTGTGAGTGGCATTTACATTGGTACAATAACAAGTACAACTAATTATTGATCGACTAAAAAGTACACTAGAACTCTACTGGGAACAAGGGAGCATGGGAAGCATGAGCAGGTGAAGAGGGGGCTAGAGGAGAACAGGGAGCTGAAGGCTCATCTCTCACAGCGGGAAGTCCATAGACAGGGCCTCAACTCAAACACCAGGAAGTAGCAATACAAACATGTTATTTATAGATAGGTAAAAGAATTAGTTAAACAAGTTGCAAATGGTCCCTCTAGGGAAGGGAAATGGGGGTGGGGTGGGTGGAGGGAGCCTGAGGTCTGTTCTTTGTCTTTATAAGACTTGGAGAACTAGTTAACTTTTATAACTGTGTGCCT
>NW_004567112.1:56314397-56325203 GCF_000260355.1 Condylura cristata
TTTTTTTTTTTTTTTAACATGTGCTATTCTCACTGGTGTAAGGTGGTATCTCATTTTGGTTTTGAATTTCCCTAATTACTAGTGATGTTGAACATTTTTTCATATGCCTAAGAATAGAGCTTCTATCGATGCACAAATTCCACTCCTAGGAATCTACCCAAAAGAAACAAAAACATTAATTCAAAAGGACACCTGCACCCTTGTATTTATTGCAGCACTGTTTATGATAGCTAAGCTAAGGAAGAAACCCAAATGCCCAAAAATAGATGACTGGATCAAGGAGATGTACTATATTTACACAATGGAATATTACTCAGCAATCAAAAAGGATAAATGCATGCCCTTTGCAACAACATGGATGGAGCTGGAAGGGATTATGCTCAGTGAAATAAGTCAGAAATAAAAATAAAAATACAGAATGTTCTTACTTATAGGAGGAATGTAGAGGAATCAAATAAGGGATGGTATGGGGGGAAGGAAAGAAACAAAATAAAGTAAAAATAAAAATCATCAGGCAACTATAGATCAGAAACATGCTATTGGGGAATAGGAGGGAAAGGATCAGGCCTGGAGTGGGAAGAGCACAAGGGACTATGGTGATGGTGTACAAGTGAACTGGTGATGGGAATTTCACGAGGAGATCATGTACTGTACAAAAATGAAGGATGATGTAATAAATATATTTTAAAAAAATCATGTTTCAGGAAAAGTCACAATACAAGGTACAGTGTAGAAGAAAAATATCCCAAATGAAGAAAAGAGCCAGGTTCCCAACTTTTTCTCTGACACTTCTTGTTTTGTAATCCTGGGCGAGTAACCCACCCTCGTGGCTTATTTTTGTCTTCTGCACAAGGCCTTGACTGGAAGCTTTCAAAGGTCCTTTCATGACACATATAGAAAGCAAACTCATTGAGGTCAGATCCTGCATCCACCTTGTTCACGGACCTTTCCCCATTGCCTGGCACAGTGCCTGGCACATGGCTGGTGTTCAATAAATGTTTGCTGAATAAATAAAATGGAAAATAAATAAAATCAGTTGATTAGGCTCTTGAAATTGTAAAATGACCCCAGTCAATGAAATTCATCATAGATGAAGAAAGAAAAGCGAAAGGGAGAAAAATGTGCTTGTGATCACCACAGCTAAGCAGGAGTAGAGCTTGAGATACAAGTCCCAACACTGGGTAGTCAGGACAGAACAGATGGTGACAGAAGCAGCCACCTCTCTGAATATTTAGAGAGAACTTCAGAGTAACAAAATGCTATTCTGAGCTAACTGGTAAAGTTTGCCGTGGAGTGAGATATAGTAAAAGGAACACACAGCATTTGGTTCAAGTCCTGCCTCACTACTTATCTGTGTGGTTCTGGGCTAGATACTTCACTGAGCTTGAATTGGATTCCCCTAGGGCCGCTCTTGAGTCTTTAAGTCGGGACCTGGAGTACAACCTCCCTGGGAGAGATCTGAGCCCGAAGCACCCAGCTAAGCTGTACCTGGATTCTAGACCCACAGAAATTGTGAGATAATAAGTGCTCCTTGTTTTAAGTCACTAAAGTTTTAAACAATCCATTACTCAGTGAAAGAAGCCAATAAACGGTGGGTTAATTTCTTATAACCACAGAAGATAACTAGAACACAAGACTTGATTCAAATTGCTCCCCTGAATTTTCTCTGACCGAGTGCAGCCCAAAACAGCCTCTTGCTTCCTTAGAACTTGAAGTTGACCTGTTCTCCTTCGGTCATTTCATACTTCTGCAACATTAGTTACCACCTATGCTCTGTGATTCTGGTCCTTTCTGAGAAATGCATGGTTAGTATTTGCTTTTTTTTTTTTTTTTTTTGTCCCTTTCAGAGCAAGCATTTGGCAAAGTCGAGAATGGAGTTTGAGAGATTAGAGATTAGCAAAGGGCTCTTACTTCATATTTGGTGAATGACTTGTAGGTGGAGGGACTATCGTTTGAGAAGAGTTCGTTTTTTGGTCTTCAAAAAAATGAGGTATGAGCAACCAATACTAACAGGCAGCCCTCCTGTAAATTCTTTCTGGCAACTTCCTTCTTATTGTGTAGTGACATACTCTGGTGTTGGCAGTTGTGACAGGGAACAGAGAGGGCGGCTCTGGGGCACTGGGGTCACTTCAGAGGAGGGAAGCTGATTGTTTTCTCAGGGCCCTTCTCTCACGTTTACTCTTTTCAGGGCCTCTAGCATGACTGTGCTGGAGCCCTGTTTCCTACACGTAGCACCATTTATTGAAAACACCCACCACATATACACAAAGAGCAAAGTGCAAAGGAAAAAGGAGGAAAAAGGGTGCTGAAGACCAGAGTCACTAAAAGTTCAGGCTAAGAATAGACGAGGAACTCTGAGAGCTGCTTGGCTATGTGACCTCTTGCAGGGGCTTGGCAACAAGCCCAATCCGGCTTTTTTTTTTTTTTTTCTACATCTGAACAAAGAAAAGGGTACAAACTTGTGAGTCAGGAGACCAGGGTTCTAGGCCTGGCTCTGCTAGTTTTAATTCTGTCACCTTGACTGAGTCCTTCCCCACTCTGGGCCTCAGTTTCCCACTTGTAAAATGAAAGATTGGGCAGACTCTAGGACTTTCTACCTCCAGTATTAAGAGAACATGAAGGAAAATAGAACGACTGGCCTGGAAGTCAGGAGACATAAGTTTTTAATCCTAGCTGTCACTAAGAAGCCCAACCCCTTTGGGATTCTGCTTCCTCATCTAGGAGACAGTTGATACATTCATGCACCCAGTCCACCATCTAATATTTCTTGAATACCCACTATGTGTCAGGCTTGTGGCTGGATATACAAAGGGGAGTGAGGAAAGACATGGTCTATGTTCTAATGGAAATTCTAGTCTGTCTGGGTTGGAGGGGAAAAGAATTAATGGCAATCAATTGCATGAATGAAGGTACCATTAATGCCAAGATAAGACAAAGGAAAGATCATACTTTTTCTCAGTAAATTGGAAGGATAGTCACAAATTCCACCAGTTCCGATGCCCTGTAATCCTCTAGTCATCTCTGCTGGCAGGTGCAACACTCTAAATCCTTTGAAAAACTCACACCTTATATTATAGTAATTTTTTTAAAAAAGATTTATGTATTTATACATACAGAACTGGGATAAAGGCCAGAGGTGCAGGGGGTAAGAGGATTCACCAGAGACAGAGTGGGGAGCAGAACAGGCAGATCGACGAAGTACACTGCTGAGGGGAGCAGCAGCTGAGTCAGGAGAAGTCTGCTGCGCCATGTTGGTCACCTCCCTGGCCGCAGATCAAACTCATGCTGCAGTGGCTACAGAGAGCCTCATAGGGCTGCACTTTAACCCTTCGCACCACCAGGAAGGGCCTTATAGTTTTGTTCTGTTTTCAGTTCCGTTCTCCCAGTCAACCAACCAAATCCTGGGCGTCTGTTGTAAGAAAACAACCCTCCCAATTCCTGTATTCCTAGAGCTGATACCAGTGAACAAAATGGACTTATAAATTGACATAGCTATACAATGTTCCACACCATTCTTTGGTTGCCAAATTATATGTTTTAAATAAGAATCAAGTGGTATAGTGGTCTGTGGTAAAGGACTATGGTTCCTGGATGGTGGGAATGGGGTAACATGCATCTGAAAAGTTATGAACCTATTTCTCTAACTCTTATGCAGTGTTGTAAACCAATGTTACCTCAATAAAGGGGGTGGGAAAGAACCAATTCAGATGCACAGTGGCAATCAGAGACATTTTCTTATGAGTAGAAATTAAGACAATATTTGTAAGTTTGCTGCCTAGTTTAGATAAACAGAAAAGATGACATCAGGGTACACTGGCCCCATTCCCTATTACTAGACAGTACAGAAACAAGAACACACAAAAGAGATCTAAAGTAGGAGGCTCTTAAATCCTCTTTTCATCGGGAAGGATTCAGGCTCCACTGTTTGTCAAAGAGCAGAGTGACCCCTTCTATGACCTACTCTGAATACCCTCCCTTGGTTTGAGAGGTCTGCTCCTGGTGGGCTTCCTGACTGGGGTATCGCCTCACCTCTGAGAGCCTATAATCTCAGTCAGAAAACAAAGGTGTTACATGATATCCAACATCCCTTACAGAATCCAAAAAGATGGCTGACATCTGATTCTTTGTAAAATATTTTTTATTATTTTACAGTGAAACTAGTAGTTGCTGCCAGGTGTATGAGGGTGTGGGATCTTAGATAAGTTGTTAAGTTTTCTACACCTGCTTTACTTCTTTTTACTAACTATTTTTAGAATCTATGCATGTGCTTTTTAAAAATCAAATACTAAAGATGGTCACAGAGTGAAGCTGCTGGGCTTACCTAAGCCACATATTTACAACTAAATTGAAATAGAGCAAAGTCAATAACCCCTGAAAGATAAATGGACAACTACAGCATCCAACAGGAGCAAGAGTCTAGCAGAAAGAGGTAGGTAAAATGGTAACTGAATTGCATTTACATCAATTCTGGGGCATTATGACTCAGGAAAAGGAGGTATGGCTGCCCTCCTCCTCATTACCTCGGGGGTCCCATGCCCACATGAGAGACTTTGGAGACTTGGGACTTCACTGTTTAAGGGGAAGCACAGAGTTGCATCCAGGATATTGGTGTAGGGGTGTAGGGATGATCTCCCAACATAGAACATGGAGCCTAAACTGGTAGCCAGGATGGATCACCTGTGTCTCCTCATAAACAAAGTCATTACTTGCAGCCTGAAGCTGTGAAATTCTGAATACTTGCCTTACGCCTGCCCTACAGCCAAAACTAAGACAGCAGCTGAGGGCTTTCACTAATCAGAGTTTAAGCATCTGAATATTAACATGTGATCAAGCACCCCAGGGTAAGACTCTGTACTGAAAAAGCAAAGACATCAACTTTCCGCTATAATATGTACTTGGAGCTAAAGTGAGTGCTCAAACATAGCCTAGTTGAGACTGGCATGAAACATGAGACATTAGGTCAAGGAACTGGCCTAGGGGAAGGGATCACATTGATCCAGCCATACAGCTCTGGTGCCCACAGTGCAATAAGAAGCTTAAATCCTTCAAGTTCCCTGGAGGCAAACTTTCTCAGTGCTCCATGGTCCCAGTAGTTCCTTTCTACCTGATACCGCTTGCCAGTACCACGTTTCTGGTGATCAAAACAGGTGCAAAGGCAGAAGTCTGAAATGTTATCCCTATTATGATGCATAAAAACTAAAAATGAAGAGACAGAAGAGCATATCATAAATGCTAAGCAAAAGCAAAAAAAAAAAAAAGCCAAGCTAGCCTCAATCTAGCAGATCTCAGAATATGCCTGACAAAGAGCTTAAGGTACAGTTATAACAATGTTGACTGAATTTTAAAAATAATAATAGGATACAGGAACAGAAAAATTATAGGAAATATAAGATTGTTTTCAGTTAGAACTGAATCTAAAAATATTATAGCCAAATTAAAAAATGTAATAGCCTCAACCGCACATAAAAGGAAGTAATGGAAAGAATTAGTGAGCTTGAATATACAAATGAAACAACAAAAAGAATATACAAATGAAACAACAAAAAGAATAAAGAATTTTAAAAAGTGAAAGTAGTATAAAAACTCTTTGGAATAATCTAAAAGAAATGACATGTGTATTATGAAGGTTCTGTAATAAGAGAGAAAAGCATAGACAATTTATGTAAATAAAAAATTGCTAAGTTCCATCTCAATCTGGGAAACAGACCACACATTTTGGTCCAAGAGAACCAAAGAGTTCCAAATAAAATAATACCAGACTGCTATACTCCAAGACACATTATAATAAAACTGTTGAAAGACAATGACAATGCCACAATGTTAAGAACTTAGAGATAAAAAAAGAAACCTATAAAGGAACATCACTTACACTGTCAACAGACTTTTCAAAAGAAATATTACAGACAAGAAAGGAATGGCAAGAGATCTTTATGGTACTCAAAGAAAAATATTTCCATCCTAGAACCTTTTACCTGCAAGATTAACATTTAAGATTAAAGGGAGAATAAGGATCATCAACGAATAGCAAAAATGAAACAAATTTATCAATACTAAGCCACATGTGAAAAAAGTCTTAATGGAGTTAAAAAACATCTAGGTAACAGACACCTAATTACACAACATGAAGGAGGAGAATAACAATGTGGCCCATCAGAACCAAAATGCAAGTAATGAAGAGAATTAGTGAGCTTGAAAGCACAATATAAAAGAATATCCAAATAGAACAACCACATAGTCAGTCATATATGAAGCTCACCAAAAATTTCAAACAAAAATCAATAACCGTAACACATAACAACACAGTAGAAATGGAACCTAAACAAAACATGAAAGGGAAGACCTCAAAAAATAAAAATGACAAACTGCAAAATATATATATATATGTATATACATACATACATATATATGTATTATATATATATATATATATTTGTAAATGGGCTGAAAGGTCTGAATTATAAGACATTGAGTGGTTACGTGGACTTCAACACAAAGTCCAACCTTCTACTCACAGGAAGCCCATGTTACCACCAAAAAAAAAAATACAGACTTAGAGTTAAAAGCTGGAAGTCAGTCATGCAACCAAATGGCTATTTTAAAAAGTCAGGAACAAAAATGGTACTTCAATAAAAAAGTTATAAAAAATAAAATAGACTTCCCATTTAAAAAGGTAATAAGAGATGGAGATGGACATTACATTTTGATAAAGGGCCCAAGATATTACGAAGAAATAATACTCATAAATATTACATGCATCAAATGATGGAAAACCAAGATACATAAGAACAATTCTAAAATAACTAAAGGGAGATATTGTCAACAAAATACAATGGGATTTTATATCTACATATAACTGGATAGATTAACAAGAAATAAAATAAACAATAGCCTTAAATAAGCAGTTAGACCAGACAGGCTTATTAGATATTTACAGAACAACCTACTAAAGATCCACTGCACACACAGTTTTTCAAGTGCATTTGGAACATGTTCTTTTTCTAAATGATTTATTTGGTATTAATTATGCATATAAGCACTGGGGTGTAGACCAGAGGTGTGGTGGGTGGGTGGGAGAATTCACCAGAGAGTGAGAAGCAGAACAGGAAGATCTACTGAAATACACTGCTGAGAGAGAAGCAGTGGGCAAAATGGAGAGAGATCTGCTGCACTGTGTGGGTTTACTCTGGCCAGGGACTGAACTCATGCCACAGTGGAAGGTGATAGCTTGATAGTGCTGAGACTTTAACCAGGGAGGCCCATGTATGGAACATTTTCAAGAACAGACTATATGGTGGGACACAGGTCAATTGTCAATAAAGTTAGGAAGTTTGAAATCACCCCAAATGCTCTTTCTGACCATAATTCCACAAAGCTAGAAGTCAACTATTTGAAAATAGAGAAAAAATCATAAATACATGGAGACCAGATCATATGCTGCTCAGTATGTACTAGATAAAAGGGTAAATTAAAACATGTCCTAAAATTCCTCAAGACTATGGAAAATGAGGATACAAACTAGCAGAATCTATGAGATGTTGCAAAAGCTGTCTTAAGAGAGAAGATAATTGCAAAATAGGCCCACATTAAGAAGCAAGAAAAAAAATCTTGAATTGTTTTATTACTATACTGAAAACTTAGAAACAGGAATAAACAAGACTAAAAGTTGGTAGAAGGAAGGAAACAATAAAAATAAGAGAGGAAATAAACACAAGATCAAGAAAAATATAAAAGGTTAATGAAACTAAGAGTTGTTTCTTCAAGAAGATAAAATAGATAAACCTCTAGCTAGACTAACAAAGAAAAGAACACAGAAAACATTAATAAATAGAATTAAAAATTAAAGGGAAATTGCCATGAATGATCTAGAAATGTAAGGGTCATAAGAGATCCTATGAGTAATTATGGACAAGTTTCTAGATCAATATAGTTTATTTACCAAAGTTGGAAGAAACAGAATATTTGATTAAATCAATCACAAGCATTGAAATTGAAACCTCAGTAAAATATCTCTCCCCAAACAAAAGCTCAGTGTCAGATGGCCATACAAACAAATTCTACAAAACTTTAAAAGAACTTATGCACATTCTTCGTAAATTATTTCTTAAAACAAGAAGAGGGAACACTTCCCAATATATTTTATGATCCCAACATTTCCTTAATATTGAAACCAGAAAATTACAGGCCAATATTCCATGCAAAGATCATCAACAAAATATTAGCAAAGAAAATCAGTAGTATATCACAAGGATTATATACCATGATCATATAGGATCTATCCCAGAGATACAAGAATTATTTAGCATACATATATCAATCAATATAATACATTAATCATATCAACAAAGATAAAAATCACATGATATTGCTATGGTAGTGGGAGAATTGTAAGTACTACACCTGAGGGGAGAAATCAAATATTGTTCAACTATTATCAACAATGTAAGACAATGAATACTTTTTTAATGGTAAGAAAAATCACAAGCTAGCATCAATAAATATAGAGAAGGCATTCGACAGATTCAGCACCCATTTATGATAAAAACTCTAAACAAGATGGAACAGAAGTAGGCTATCTCAATCTAACAAGGACCATATTTTACAAACCAACAGCCTATGCTAATAGTTAGTGGTAATAATCTTAACGACTACCCCTGAAGATCAGAAACAAGACAAGGATGTTCACTGTCACTATTTCGTTTAATTTAGTGTGAGAGGTTTTGGCAAAAGCTATCAGACAAAAATAGGAAATAAAGGGAATCCCATTTGGAAAAGAAGTGAAAGACTGTCACTATTCACAGATGATTAGATTAGATAAAAAAAAAAACAACCCTAAAAACTCCACCAAAAACCTATTAGAAACAATTTGATACAGCAAAGTGCCAAGTTATAAAATCAATATACAAAAATCTGTTGCATTTTTATATAGAAACAATGAATAAGAAAAGGGAAATTAAGGAAACAATTCCATTCACAATTGTTTCAAAAAGAATCCAGTATATTGCAATTAACAGTATATTAACAGTATATTGCAATGAGGTAAAGAATCTGCACAGTAAGAACTACATTATGTTATTAAAGGATTTAGATAGGTCATTAAGAGATGGAAGACATCCCATGTTCACTGTTGGAGAGAATGAATATGGTCAAGATCAAATATAATCCCCGTCAAAATATCAACAATATTCTTCCAAGAAATTGAACAAAAATATGGAAATTTCTATGGAACAGAAATGTCCTTGAAAGCAACCCTGAGGACAAAAGAGGAGAAATGGAGGCATTGCATTATTTGCCCTTAAATATAGAACAATAGTAATTAATACAATATGGTACTGGCATAAAAATGGAGCGATGGAACAGAACCAAAATTAATCTACACACATATTGATACTTAATTTATAGTAAAGCAGCCATAGCCATACAATGGGCAGACAGAAATATCTTTAATAAGTGGTGCTGGGGAAACTCAATAGCCACATGTAAAAAAATGAAATTGGATCTCCATGAACAAAAATAAAATTCCAAACAGAGTGAAGATTTAGATATAAGACCTGCAACAATAAAATATGTAGAAGAAAACAATGATAATATATTCCATGATATCAATGATAAAGATGTTTTTGGAGACTCAAATTTTATAGCAAGGGGGATCAAAAATAAGTAATTAGGATTACCTCAAGTAATAGATTATTACTTGAGAATAAGAAGACATACTACTGAGGGGGGGAAATATTCACATATTAAACAACTGAAAGGGGTTAATATTCAAGATGTATAAAAATATTATGCAATTCAACAATAAAAACAAGAAGAGCAATTAATAAATGGGCAGCAGATCTGAACAGACAATTCACCAAAGAGGATATTCAAAAGGTCATTAGATACATAGAAAAAATGTCCATCATCACTTTTGATAAGGGTGATGCAGGTAAAAACCACAATGAGATATTTCACATCCATAGAGAGGCACATATTTAAAAAGAAGAAGAAAAATTGCTGGAGAGGATTTGGAGAAAGAAGAACCCAGTTAAAATATTGGTGGGGATGCAAACTGATACACCCATTTTGGAAAGAGATCTGGATTTATTCTAAAAAACTAAGAGTAGAAATACCATATGGTGCAGCATTTCCACTCCTGGACATTGTTCCGAAGAACATAAAGCCATCAACAAGAAACAGTGAGTTCTACAATATTTATTGCAGCACTATTTACCATAGGTAGGGCATGGAATGCCCACCGATAGGCGAATGACTAGATCAAGATGTGCGGAGTTTCTCCACTATGGAATACTATTTAGTCATAAGAAAAGATGAAGCATTGCCAGTTACAGAAAAATGGAAGGAGCTTGGGGGAATTATGTGTAGTAAAGCAAATCAGAATGAAGACGGGTATTGGACCATTTACACAGAGGATAACTAGAGAAAGTAAAATACTTATAAAAATTAGCAGTCAGTAATAATAAAAAGTGAGGTTTCAGAGGTTAAGTTAGGGAGAGGGAGAAAGTCTCAAAGAGAGTAAAATGGATGGTGGTGGGAAATATGAATTTATTACATATGATTACTTCAAACATAAAATATTAGTATAGCAGGGAAAATATCAAATATTATGAAAGATTATGCTGTATTACAGAGTTTCTGTTTAAGGCATAAAAATAATGGTTTGGGGCCCTCCCTGGTGGCGCAGCAGGTTAAAGCACAGCATTGAGAATCTAAAGCCGCTTCCGCATGAGTTTGATTCCCGCCTGCCCCGGAGGCGACCACATGGCGTGGCAGACCTCTCCTGACCCGCCCGCTGCTCCCCTCAGCAGT
>NW_004567112.1:56326623-56327741 GCF_000260355.1 Condylura cristata
TGCAGGAGAGTTCCTTTTTCTCCACATCCTCACCAACATTTGTTGTTGTTAGTTGTTTGAGGATGTGCCATTCTCACTGGGGTGAGGTGGAATCTCATTGTACCACAATTTTTAAAAATTAGTAATGGGGACCTCCCTAGTGACCTAGGGATTAAGTCTCAGAGCTATTACCACTAAGGCCTGAGTTCGATCTCCAGCCAGGGCGCTAACCCACATAGCACAGCAGACCTCTCCTGTCTCATCTGCTACTCCCCTCAGGTCTGCCTGTTCTGCTCCCTACTCTGTCTCTGGTAAGTCCTCTCACTCTCTGTACCTCTGGCCTGTATCCCAGTTCTTCCGTGCATAAATAAATAAATCTTTAAAAAAATAAGAAGTAGGATGGCCAGGGCAGGAGAATTCTAAGCCTCATTTTCCTTACCTGTAAATTGAGACAATAGTAACCCCTGTTTCAAGGACCACTGAAAGAATTCAGTGAGATTATGTCTAATACATAATAGTGAACATCTCATAAATGGCAGCTATTGTTACCATAAACAACCTTACAACTGTGGAAACTGTGGCTTAGGAGGGACAATTTGCCTAAAGTCCCAAGGAAAATAAGTGGTTGGGTAAGAACCAGAACCTCCAACTCTGACTCGCCATGGAGTTTAATTTCAAATATACCAAAAGTACAAGGATGTCCTCTGTGGTTGCTAGTGCACAACATGACTTAAGTTGAAGAGCTCTCTGAGAATGTGATTTTTAACATCAGCAAGAGGGAAGGACAACATGGGAGTACATGAGGTCCTTCTTTAAGGAGAAGCAGGCCAACTTCACTCGGAACTAAGGCTGGGGTTTACTCACAAGACATTCAGATCCAGAATGATGTTCTCAGCCAAAGGCAATAAGCTTTCTGGCCGCTGCTAGCCCATCTGCTCTGATGAGACTCTCCCAGACCTTGGTCTCCCATTGGTTTCATTCCAAGGAATCTCCTGGAGAAAAGATAATCAGCAGTTAAATGACAGCTGTAGAAATAATTCCTGGAGGAGTACTTGTGACTGTTCAGCTGGGTGAAATGTGAAAGCACGTCAAATATATGGTGGTGGTCTTTCAACTGCACCCTCTTTTCACTCTGTGTC
>NW_004567112.1:56328537-56330109 GCF_000260355.1 Condylura cristata
TTTGCCAGAATAACAAGAGGAAGAGTGAGAAACATTCAGTTAAAGGGATCTTGAACTCAAATTTAGGAAAGTGACCTAAGAATATTTAAAAGATCCTTGAGGATGTTTCTGCTTCTGTTTATGCTTCAGCCATCACATGAACAGATGCAGCTTCTGTGGTGGCAATTTGAGAAAACAAAAGTTTTCAGTACTTAACATCTTTCAAGGTGTAGTCATAATCTTTACACACATAGAAAGAACAGCATAAAACGTGTTATCTTAAGATTTTGAATTCAGAAATCGCTGGTGACAGTCATTACATCATTGTCCCTGCCTGGAAAAACAATCGGATCCCCCAACTTCTCTTCTCTGATGCCCCGCAGCTGGGCTGATAACAAACTCTCACCAGTTTGTGCCTTGCAGCATTACTGGTATAGCAGAAGCCATGCAGACACTGAGTACATTAGAGGATACATCCAACAAGCCAGTTCAGACATCCCCCTCCTGAAGGCTCCTGACAGCGTCAGACCTCCAGGGTCTGCAGCGCTTTCTAGCAGAGAAACTCTAAAGGAAGGGTGGCGCTGTTTTCACGGAGTCTTCAGTGACTTTCCACTGAGCTGTGGGAAAATTTGACAGTGGATTGTAACTGAATCATAACCCAGAGGTCCTGACCACTTAGATCTGTGAAAATTCCTTTCATTCCTTTCCCAAAAGGGGAACCTGGTAAACTACAATTGGTAATTCCATTTACCTTCTGTTCCTTGCAACTAGATATAGGTGCTGAGTTGTGTGCTCTCACTGGTGGCAAAAGGGTATCAGGATAATAGCACCTACAACTTATGATTATAGTAACTTATATTTATCTTATATTTAGTATTATTAGGATTTTTTTATAGATTTTTTTCATTGACTCTTCAGAACCACCTAGAAGGAAGTTAATTATTCAAACCCCTAGTTTGCAAAGAAACAAAGGTCCAGAGAGGCTAATAACCTGTCCTTGGTCACACAGACACTAAGCTGAGATTTACCATAAGCGTTCTGGAGTCCATGCTCCTGACCATAAAGCTATACTGTATCCAAACACCAGGACAGAAAACTCTGAACTCAAAGGCACTTCGGATATTGCAGATCAACCACTA
This sequence comes from Condylura cristata, assembly GCF_000260355.1. NCBI lineage: Eukaryota > Metazoa > Chordata > Mammalia > Eulipotyphla > Talpidae > Condylura > Condylura cristata. Next base: position 56,329,656 of record NW_004567112.1, read on the forward strand.
GGTTTTGCAGCTGAGAAAACAGACCTAGTGAGCTGATGGGAACTGCCTGGTGACAGAGCCAGAACTTAAGGCAGGTTTTTTCACTCCAGGGTTCAACGCTTTCTACTATATCAGGCCTCAGGTTCTCTGCATCATCTTAAGAAGCCAGAGTTGATAACCTATCCTATGTTCTCAGAACTTCAATTTAGATAAATCTAAAAATACCATCATAGAGTTTTCCTATAATATACTGATCCCCCAATTTGGTCTTCTCCTTTTTTGGGACTTAAAGAAAACAAACAAACTTGGCTTCCTTTTGCCTTTGTTTTAAAAAAAAAAAAAAATCTCAAGAAAGTGAAAGCAGTTTCAGATAGGATATTTTTTCTTCCTTATTATCCTCAAAGTTTATTCTTTCTTCATTTATTTGTGTTTGTCTTTTAAAGAAATTACTGACATATTTTTAGGAGAAATGTGG
>NW_004567112.1:56333489-56334055 GCF_000260355.1 Condylura cristata
TACATTTGCCATTAGGGTCCTTCTGTATTTTTATTCCTTGTTTTGAACTGTTCTTGTTCATTCTTCTGTTGGATTTGGTTTGAGGGCTTCTTGTAGTATTTTTTGGAGTGGGGGTTTAGTCATGACTAAATTGTGGAGTTTCTGGTTGTCTGAGAATATCCTTATTCCTTCTTCGTAGAGGAAGGAGAGCTTCGCAGGGTAGAGTATTCTTGATTGGCATTTAATGCTTTGGAGTTTGTTGAGTATGTCCCTCTACTCTCTTCTTGCCCATAGTGCTTCTTTGGAGAAGTCTGATGTCATCCGGATCAGTTTCCCTTTATAGGTTATTTGTTTCTTCCCTCATGTCATTCTCATTATCTTTTCCTTGTCTTGTATTCTTAGAAGTTTTATAATAATGTGTCTTGCTGTTTTTCTCCTCTTATCATGTTAGTTTGGTGTTCTTCTTGCTTCTTGGATGTCTACTTTCATCTCCTTCTTCATATTAGGGAAGTTCTCTTCTATTGTCTATGTGAATATTTTCTCTATTCCTTGGCCTTTCTCTTCACCTTCTGGGATACCTATAACTC
>NW_004567112.1:56334641-56389361 GCF_000260355.1 Condylura cristata
GTGTTGCTATTATTCACCAGCAATTTTTTTTTTTTTTTGGATATTCTTTCTGGAATGGCTGAGGGACTCCCAGACACTTCAGTTGTGGAGGGTATTCTGAGTTGTGTTATTTTTCCCAGTCCCCACTGTGTGTAATTGTGTCTGTCATCTCAGCTGGTAACAGTCAGGGGTCTCTTGTGTTCAGCCTCATCTAGTAACATGTTGAGTCCCTGTTTGTGGAATGTGTCTGTTGATATTTGTAGCCTTCGGATGTCCCAGGTTCCCACAATGCTTGGTGTGCCCGTGGTGGATATGATGTATAAGAAGTGTTGTAGGTCTCCCTGGAGATGGGCCTTTGGCTGAGTCAGTGGCTGGCTTTATTTACTCTCTAAGTACTGTGAGCCTTTTTGATTCACAAGTCTTCAGGCCGCTGCTGTGGGGGTGGGATCTCCCCCTCCCCACAGGAGTGCAGAGGAGTGCCAGAGGGCTGAAATCCTCCCAGCTGAGCAGGCTGCCGGTCCTCCCTCTGAGCTTTCAGGGTTCTTTGTTTCTAGTCCAAACAGTCCCTCCCTGAGCAGTGCCTCCCCACTGCCTGAGGTCCTCTCACAGAGCCCAGCTGTATCTCTTTAACTCCAGGGTTTTACCACAGATTTTGTGGGTAGATGCAGTAAGCAGGTAGACCCTTCAGCAGGTCTCCTCATTTGAGGAACTTCCTAGGACCTCTCTATGTTGAATATGCCCATGGAAGATTGTTAAAGTTGTTGCATTATCGTAGGGTTGGGCCTGTGGGTTGGGTCCTGTCTAACTTTTTCCCCCCTCTTTAACTCAGGGGCTTTTTGAGTCTTGCTGATCACGCCTTAAAAATGGCACCAAGGCCCTCCCTGGTGGCGCAGTGGGTTAAAGCACAGCACTGGGAAGCTTAAGTCATTTCCGCATGAGTTCAATTCCTGCCTGCCCCGAAGGTGATCCATATGGTGCGGCAGTCCTTGCCTGGCCCGCCCGCTGCTCCTCTCAGCAGTGTACTTCGTCGATCTGCCTTTCTGCTCCCTGCTCTGTCTCTCCCTCTGCGTCTCTGGCCTGTACCCCAGTTCTGTATGAATAAATAAATAAATCTTAAAAAAAAAATGGCACCAAGACCTGACCAAATCCTAACATTGCCTAGTCTGAGATCTCTGTTTTCAGGGCAGGAGATGTGGGTAGAGTTTGAGGGGCCCCAATTGCCAGGTCCTCCTCTCCACCTCCTGGGCTCTAAATAGAGCAGGTTTTCTTTTTCCCCTGCCCCCTGCAGCAGCTTGGGGTCCGCTCACCTAGCTGCGTTGTCTCAGTTTATACCCAGGGCTTTGTCAGGGCTGCTGTGGCAAAAAAACGGCAACACATCTGACATGTATCCTTGCGTCTGGGCACTCCTGGTTCCGAGCTACAGTCTTTTCCCACAATTTGGTTTCCTCTCCCTAGCCGGGTTGTCTCAGCTTATCACCAGGGCTGGGGCAAAAAGCTGCTGCTGCTGTGCAGCGCAGCCACAGCTGCCGCCGCCATCAGTCTCCCTCTGCAGTGTCTCCCTGACTGTAGCGTTTCTGGTTAGGAATTCCCTTATGGGGACTCCCCAATCGCCAATTCTCCCTCAGTTATCTTCCTTCTAGTGAGTCCAGGGTGTTCTCATTTTGGGTTGAAACTCGTAGCATGTAAGTCTATAGTGCGTTTTTATATATTCCCGTGCGAGCTTGGACATAGTTGTCTTGGCATTTTTACTCTGCCACCATCTTGCCCATTCCCAAGCTAGTCCAGATAGGATATTTTTTTAAAAAGAAAACTTCAAAACCTTTTAACATTCCCTCCTTTCACCAAAGATTTAAAAAACTATCATTCAGCAATGATTTCTAATTGCCATTCAATTAACTGTTTTTTAATCGCCTCTTGCTACCCTCCTCTGCCCTTCCTCTTAGGAGATGATAGGCTAAGGCTCAGTATGTTTCTTCAGCTCTGGTGTGTAAGCTTCAGGGCTTACGCACAGGTTCCTCTTCACATCAGCCTCCTGTCCTGGAGTGACCCATAAGTCCCCTGCTGACATTGGACTCATTCTTTCCCACCCTTTTCTATATCCAGACCAACAAATTACAAAGAGGTGGATAGGGTCTGGATATAGTAGTATGGCAGAGTTTAGTCTTGTAGTCAAACAAATCTTCACCCCTCTGGATAGATTAGTTAACCACACAGTCTCAAGTCAAATGGAGAGGAAACACCACTTCAAGGTGATATGAAAACTAAATGAGAGAATGTGTAAAGAGGCATGATATGTACTGCCCTCCCTTCTCGCCTGGCTCCTTCCTTTTTCTTCACAAAAAGAAAGTTCCAAAGAGATTCATTTGTTAAAAAGGTCTATCTTATTTTCAAATAGTAAACTGTTCTTTCTCTTTCCTGTCCTTCCAACTGTATTCAGAGTGCTCACATTATTGGTCCTTTCTTCCCCTATTCAATTCATTTCAGTTTCTACGTATTAAGCTTCTCCTAGGAACTCACTTGGTCCATTTCAGTACTCTGCTGAACACTGAAAGCTGCACCTAACTACTGCCTAGCACTCTGATCTTGATGGTCTGCACATTTCTGCATCTCCTTTAACTTTTGAATGTTTCTGTCTTGTTCACTTCCTACCTCTCACACTTCTACATTCTGAGTCTGTGTGACCTTTTCCATTCCCATTGATCCAACAATCACAATTTGCTTAGATTTCCAATTCTCACTGTCTCTAATCTAAATTCCAACGTAGATCCCAGACCTGAATTTCCAAATGTTCGTTAGACTCTCTGGAGTTTCTATGAACATCTAAATCTCCAAGTCTACTTTTATTCTGATGGCTTCTATTATCTAAATGGTTTCACTATAAAGCCAATGTTCTAGCAAGCTACCAGAGATCCTGGAAAGTCCTTGTCTTCTACACTTTGCACTCTGTACTTGAGTGGGCATAAATTATTTTGATTTTTGTTGTCACAACATCTCCTGAATTCATCCTTTTGATTTCCAGTGTCTTAATTCAGGCTTTTGTCATGTCTCAGGTAATGCTTCAGATTGGATGTTCTTGCTTCTAATCATTCACTTCATGCATCTCCTACCCATGATTTATCTAATTAGTAGATCTAAGCATATTAATAATCTACTCTAAAATCTTCCATAGCAGTGCCATGGGTAATAGAAACAACATAGTTCCTGTCTTTTAGGAGCATATACTATTTTTGGAGAGACAAATAAACACAAAGAAAAACTAGTACCCAAACTGAGATACAAAGTGTAAGTGCCAGAGGAGCTCAGAAAAGACAGGTTAGCTAGAATGCAGGTGGAAACTTCACAGAGACTGCCTCAGGATCTTGAAGGATGAGTGGAATTTTTGTAAGCACAGTGGAAGAAGCAGGATGCTCCAGGATGGAAATGGCACACAAAAATACAAAATTTTTGCCAGGCAGAAGGAACTCTAGCCAAGTGGGAGTGGGAGATTATATTGAGGTATGATGTGACTAACCTGAAGAGGTAAGGTTGGCCAGAAAACAGAGGTCTTCAAAAGTCAGAAAAAAAGGAGTTTCCCTAGAATAAGCAATAACTTTTTTTGATGCTCTAAAAATGCAAATACAATCACATAACAAAGCTATCAAAATACAAAAGCCACTCTGACACACAGACATACACATTCTTTTCTTTCTTTGTAGTTATTGAAGTAATGTTTATTTATATCACAATATAGATCTTCGGGGTGTAGGTTTACATCTCTACAAATGTATGATATTTTGCCACACCCACCATCAGAACCCCAGCACTCCTCCAACTAAACCCTTTCTCCATTTTGTTCCCACCCCATCACCCTTGCTTTCTAGTAGCTTTATTCAGAGTTCACTGTGCTCTTCCCCCTCCCGTTTTCACCCTTCCTTTCTCCCTTCCTCCCTTTCTAGATGCCTCAGATCTACAGTCAGCTTTTAAGGTGATCAACCTTTTGCTTGGTTTCTCAATCATGTAAGGTAAACCAGATTAACCTTTTTCTTTTTGACTTATTCTGCTTAATATCGACTCCTTTCATGATGCTGCAAATGGCATGAGTGTTTTTTGTTGTTGTTGTTTGTTTGTTTTGATCACTGAGTAGTATTCCATTGTGCATATATACCACATCTTGATTCATTTGTTTTGGGTCATTTAACTTGTTTCCTTATCTTGGCTGTTATAAATAGTGCTGCAAAAACAGGAAGATAGGTTTCTATTTGAATTAGTATTCTGGGATCCTTAGAGTAGCTAGCTAGGAGTGAGATTGCTGGTCATGTGGCAGATCCATTTTCAGTGTTTTGAGGAATTTCCACAAGGCTTTATATAAGGGCTGAATTAGTCTGCATTCCCACCAACAGTCTAAGAAGGCTCCTTTTTCTCTAAACCTCGGCAGCACATGTTTTTGTTTGTTTGTTTAATATGGGCCGTTCTCACAGATATGAGATGGTTGTGGTTTTGACTTTCATTTCCTTGATCATGAGTGATGATGAACATTTTTTTCATATGTCCATTGGTCAAGTGTATGTCTTCTTTGAAAAGCACCTACTTAGTTTAGCCAATTTTTTTACTGGGTTATTCATTTTGTCTTCATTGAGTTGTATGAGCACTTTGTAAAATTTTTTTAGCACTTTGTAGATTTTTTATATCAACCCCTTATCAGATGCATAGTGTGAAAATATTTTCTCCATTTAGTAGGGTTTCTCTTCATTTTGGTTACTATCTTTTGCTATACAGAAACTTTTTAGTTTGATATAGTTCCATTTGTTTATGTTCTTTTGTTTTCCTGGCTACCTAAGGTGAATCCTCAAAGATGTTTCTGAAATTTATGTCATGGAATGTTTTTTCAGTTTTCTTCTATATGTTATATGGTTTCAGGTCTTACATCCAGTTTTTTTTATACATTTTGTGTTGATTGTAGTGTATGATATGAGTCATGGTCTAGTTTCATTCTTTTGCATGTACCAGGTTTCCCAGTACTCTGGTGTAAATACTTCACTCCTTTATTATAAATTAGTTGTCCGTAAATATGTAGTTTTATTTCTGGGCTCTCAAATCTTTTCCATTGGTATGTGTATCTTGTTCCCCATATCATGCTCTTTTAATTATTAGAGTTTTATAGTATATTTTGAAGTGTAAAAGTGTGTTACCATCATCTTTCCCCTTTTTTGACAAGAGTTCTTTGGCTATTCAGGGTCTTTTGTGACTCAATATGAATTTTGTTAATATTCATCTCATCTCATTGAAGAATGCATTAGGATTTTTTTTAAAGATTTATTTATTTATGCATACAGAGCTGGGGTACAGGCCAGAGGTGCAGGGGTGGTGAGAGGCTTCACCAGAGACAGAGTGGGGAGCAGAACAGGCAGATCAACGAAGTACACTGCTGAGGGGAGCAGTGGGCAGGTCAGGAGAGGTCTGCCACGCCATGTGGTCTCCTCCAGGGCAGGTGGGAATCGAACTCATGTGGAAGTGGCTTTAGCTTCTCAGTGCTGTGCTTTAACCTGCTGCGCCACCAGGGAGGGCTGCATTAGGATTTTTATTGGAAATGAATTGAATCTGTAATTTCCTATGGGTAGTATGGCCATTTTGAAAATGTTGATTCTTTCAATTCATGAGCAGGAAATATCTTTCCACCTCTTTGTCTTGTTCTACTACTTTTAACAATTGTTCATAGTTTTCTTTGAGTAGTTCCTTCACCTCCTTTTATAAATTTATTCTCAATTATCCAGTTTTGCGTGTGTGTGTGTGTGTGTGTGTGTGCTTTTAACTGGAATGGCTTTCTTAATTTAGTTCACTAAATATTAGAAGGCAACTGATTTTTGTGTGTTGATTTTGAATCCTGCCCCTTTGCTGACCTGGTTTATTATTTTGTCTAGTTTTTCTATGAAGTCTTTTGGGTTCTCTATGTATATTATATCATCTGTAAATAATGATAATTATACACCTTCTTTCTCAATTTAGTTTCCTTTTGTAGCTTTCTGTTGCCTAATTGATTTAGCTAGGACTTCTGATACTATCTTGAATAAAATGGTGAGAATGGACACCTTTGGCTTGTACAAGATCTTAGTGTAAAGGCTTTCCACTTTTCACCATTGAGCATCATATTAGTTGTGGGTTTATCATATATGGATTTTATTATATTAAGATATGTCCTATTTATCACAAGTTTTTCAATAGTTTTCCTCATAAATGGATGTTGAATCTTATAAAATACTTTCTAGGTATCTGTTAATGTGGTTTTTACTTTCCTTTTTGTTGATATGATGAGTTACACTGATTGATTTTTAGATATTGAAACACCTCTGTATTCCTGGTATAAATCCCAGTTGGTCAGGATGTATAAACCTTTTAATGTATTGTTGGATTTGTTTTGCGAAGATTTTACTGAGGGTTTTTGCATCTGTGCTCATTAGGGAAATTGGTCTGTAGTATTATTTCTTTGTGTTTCATTTGATTTCAGTATTTTTTAAAAAGGTTTTATTTATTTACGAAGACAAGAGCTGGAGTGTAGGCCAGATCAAGCAGATCCACTGAAATACACCACTAAAGGGAGCAGAAGGCAAGACAGGAGAGGTGTCTTGCACCAGCTCTTTGGCTGGTGACAGAACACATGCTGCAGTGGCTGTGGGTAATTTCATATTGCTAAGATTTAACTCCTTGTGTCTACAGTGAGACCCTGATTTCAGTATTAAAGTAATGTTGGCCTCATAAAATATACTTGAGTATTCCTTTCTTTTCAACTTTTTTTTTTTTTTGAAAGCATTTGTGCATGGTAGGAATTAGTTCAACTTTGGAAGTTTGTTAGAAATGGCTTGTGAAGCCATCTGATTCTAGACTTTTGTTTTGGGGCAGAGTCTTGATTACTGTTTCAATTTCCTTGCTTACAATTGGCTTGTTTAAGGTTTCTATTTCTTCCCTGTTCAGTCTTAGATGACTGTATAATTCTAAGAATCTGCCTATCTCATCTTACTTGTCAAACTTGTTTGTATATAAATATTTGTGGTAATCTCTGATTATTCTCTGAATTTATGCACTTTGTTTTAATTTCTCCTCTTTCATTTTTAGCCTATTAATTTGAGTTTTTGTCCTCTTTTCTTAGTCAGCCTAACTAGAGATTTGTCTATTTTACTTTTTCAGAGAACAAGCTTTTGGTTTCTTGATATTTTTAAACCGTCTTTTTTCTGCTCTGTTTTTTAGTATTTCCTCCATTTTATGGACTTTTGCATATTTTTGTTCTTCTTTTTAAGTCCCTTAAACAAGAGACAAGGTTGTTAAATTGGGCTCTTTCTTATATCTTGTGGGTCTGTATTTCCCTTTTAGTACTGTTTTTGCTGTGTCCCATGTGTTGGAAGGCTATGTCATAACCATTTGTCTCAATATAATTTTTTATTTCTTCCTTGACTTCCTCATTAATCCAATGATTGTTCAGTAGTATGTTGTTCAGTCTCCATGTATCAAAGGATTTCCTTGTTTTCTTTCTGTAGTTGATTTCTGATGTGATACTTTTATGATCAGAGAAGATAGCTAATATAATTTCAATATTCATCATCAATTTGGGTCACACTATTTATCTTGTGAACCAATAATTGGTCAATCCTGGTGAATGATCCAGGTGCACTTGAGAAAAACATGTATTCAGCTTTTTGGGGAGGGGGCGGGGGTGGCATGCCCTACATATGTCTATTAAATAAATGCAATATATTTCTTTGATCTGTCTCATCGATCTGTCCATTTGGTGAAAGTAAGTTGATGTCTCCAACCATATATGTATGCTGTCCATTATGTTTTCAGATTTAATAGTAATTGATGTATTTTCGTGCTCCTTCATTTGGTGAGTATACGTTGATGAGTGCTGTGTCTTTCTGTTGTATTGTTCCCTTAATCATTATATAATGTCTATTCCTGTTTTGTTACCTTTTAAGTTGAAAGTCAATTTTGGAAAGGTTTCTTCCATTAATTCTTTAGTTTTTCAGTTCCCTCTCTCTCTCTTATCCTGGAGTACCTAGAATTCTTTACCTATCCTTATCTAGGATTCTTTCTGCATGGTATCATATAATTCACAATGTTTTTCAATGTTTTTCCTTTGTGTCTTTCTTTTTCTATTTTGAATCTTTCCCCATTTGTATCTTTGAGTTCACTGATTCATTCCTGCATTTGTTTTATTCTTATTTATTTTTTAAAAGATTTATTTATTTATGCATACAAGAACTGGGATACAGGCCAGAGGTGTGGGGGTGAGAGGATTCATCAGAGACAGAACAGGGAGCAGAACAGGCAAACTGACTGAAATACACTGCTGAGGGGAACAGGAGACAGGACAGCAGAGGTCTGCCATGCTATGTAAGTCACCTCACTGGCCAGGGATCAAACTCATGTAGTAGTGTCTGTGAATAGCTTCACAGTTCTGTGCTTTCACCTGTTTTGCCACCAGGGAGGACCCCCACTTGGTTTATTCTTTGGCTTTCTCCAGAACTTTTCATCTCTTCCATTGATACTTTTTCCTCTTTGTATTTCTATTATTCTTTTGAAATTCTTATTTCAAGTTCAATATTTTGTTCATTAATTGTGTTTCTCATAGCATTCATTTGCTTTCCTGAGTTTTCTTGACTATCTCTAAACTGAGTTTTCTTGGTATTGTTCCAATTCCTTTGATTTTCTTAATTATGGTAGTTATTAATTCTATATCTGATAGGGAGAATAGCTCTTTCATGTCTTTGTTTTGAAAACCATGACCTGGTTTTCAAGATATGTTTTCTCTTTGTGGTATATTTTTATCCTGGGGACTTCCTTGGCCATTTATTTTTATTTTTCTTTCTCCACGGTTTGCTTTCGATTTGTTCTGCCACAGTTAGGGGTTTGTTGAGCATTTACTGGTTGATGGGCATGGTAGTCAGTGCCTCTGGGGTTTATTGTGGTGCTAGGAGTAAAGCAGTATCACAGTGTCCTGGATTGGGCAGCAGGTGGGCCCTGGCCAGAAGAAGCCTTGCAGCTAATCCCAAGATTGGTCAGGGCTGGTATCTGGGCAGTCTGGCTTTTAGTGCTGGGCAATATATTCTTCTAATGCAACAACCTATAGAAATACAATTATCCTAATTTTTCGAATAAGGATATTGTGGCACTTTTTGTTTAATAACTTGCTGGAGGCCCACAGCTTTGTGCAAAACCCTATATTAAATATTAATGGCACAAATAAATTTTCTGCCTCCAAAGATCTCAAAATTTAACAAAACAAATTAAGACCTTATAGACAATTATAAATCAATGTTTTAGGTACTGTAACAAATATATATGCAATAGGGTAGTGTTATTTTTTGAAAATTAATTTTAAAGTATTAATCTAAAACAATTCGTTGGAAGACAAAAATATTAGAATTGGAGAAATTAGTTTCCTATACAATACAACATACTTGCTAATTAATGATTCAGTCAAAATCTAGTGATAATGGTCAACACAGTAATACTGGGGAAAAGTACAGATTGTAAGATATTTCTAAGGCAGAAATAATTGTAATGTGTTTACTGTAAGAAAAATAACACAATTAGTTTTTCAGTTTGGGAAATTAAAGAAGGATATTTGTAGGATAAAATAAGTTCACTTGATGGTATACAAAGTTGAAGACAAAGCAGACATTGGAAAATATATCAATAATAAGCCTTAGTATAGTATGATTCAGAAATGAAATTTAAAATTGTTAGCACGCAGGTTTGAACTGTATTAAAAGGAATTTTTAAAATAATATAATAATTTATTTTTACATCATTTTGTGCCTTTTCTATCTCAGTTGTAATCCCTTCTCATCACCAAATCACTCATGTGACATCACCGTAGTCCAGTACACTCCCCCCACTATTTTTGATCCCATTCCCCACTCCACCCCCATAAAATGTCTCTGGTATATAGTTGTTCATCATTATTATTTTTTTTCCTGGTCCTTTATGCTCTTGCTGTGAGTGAAACCATCCAGTATTTTTCTCCTTCTTTCCAGGTTATTTCACTAAGCATGATCTTTTCCAGCTCCATCCATGTTGGAAAGGCACGAGTTTATCTTTTTGATTGCAGAGTAATATTCCACTGTCTATAGGATCTTTTTAATCCAGTCATCTACTTTGGGGCATTTGGGTTTTTTCCATGTCTTTCTTATTGTAAATAAAGCAGCAGTAAACATGGGGTTGCCAATGTCTTTTTGAATCAGTGTTTTTGTGTCTTTTGGGTAGATACCTAGGAGTGGGATTGCTGGGTCGTAGGGAAGCTCCATGTTTAGCAGTTTGAGGAACCTCCAAACAGTTTTCCATAGTTCTTGTACTAGTTTGCATTCCACCAGAAGTACAGGAGAGTTCCTTTTTCTCCACATCCTCACCAACATTTGTTGTTGCCAGTTGTTTGAAGATGTGCTGTTCTCACTGGAGTGAGGTGGTATCTCATTGTGGTTTTAATTTGCATCTCCCTTATTATGAGTGATGTTGAACATTTTTTCATATGCTTGTTGGCCATCTGCATTTCCTCTTTGGAGAAGTGTCTTTTTAGCTCTTCTGCCCATTTTTGGATGGGGTTGTTTACTTTATTTTTGTTGAGTTTCATCAGTTCTTTGTATGTCTTTGTGATCAGTCCTTTAAAAGGAATTTTTAAAGTAAAGGAACACTGCCAGTAGGAGAGCCTCTATGTATTTTCAAGTTTTGTTTTATTTTCTTTTCACTTTCTGCTTGCCACTATTATCAGTGCCATTTTGCATCATCCTTTCCACAGAAATGAGGTGTGACTATAATGTAAAAATGCTGAAGTCTAAAATACAAGAACTACTCAAAATGGATCTCAAAAGTTATGACTTTCAGAAAGAAAAAGAAAAATACTGGATGATTTGGCTCATAGCAAGAGTGTAAGGGATCAGCAAAAAAAAGTAATTGTAATAAAGTAAAACCTAAAATCAACAAACAACTATAAACCAGAGACATTCTATGAGGGCATAGAGGAGAACAAGATCAAAACTAGGGTGGGAAGAGCACACAGGACTCTGGTGATGGCACATTGGTAAATTGGTGGTGGGAAACCCATGGAGATTACAACTGAGAAGAAAAATGTACAAAATGAAGAATGATGTAAAATATATATATATATATATATATATATATATTTAAAAAAGAAAAAAAAGGGCTTTGCTCAACATTTTTCTGGAACTTCTCTGTTGTAGTTACTTTCAGGGTCCATCTATAATCCAACCTTGGTAGCTTCTCTGATGGCTTAGGGGTTAAGTCTTAGGGCCATTACCATTACAGCCTGAGTTCGATCCCTTGCCAGGGAGCTAGCCCATGTATAGCACATAGTACAAACATAGTAGAGTTGGGACTTTAAAAATGTGATTTTGCAACTGTACCACACTGTCTTTTTGGGCAAGACATGTTTGTTTATTTTAGTAATTAAAGCATTAAATGACAGTTTTTATTCTCAATATTACTACTATTACATTCATTATTCTTCAGATTGCTTAGATTGCAAAGATTAAAAACTCAAACATAAAAACTGGAGATTAAAAACTCAAACATGAAACTTGATAATATCTACTTACTAGTCCTGGAACGCAATTTTAACAGGAAAAATTTTACTGATAATTCCTGTGATGTGAGTAGAACATTATCAAAAGTGATTATAAGGTGGTCAATTGTGTAAGTCAAGGGCCCTCCCTGGTGGTGCAAGGGGTTGAAGCCATCCACAGCCACTGCAGCATGAGTTCAATCCCCAGCCAGGGAAGTGACCAACATGGTACAGCAGACCTCTCTTGTCTTGCCTGCTGTTCCCCCCAGCAATGTATTTCCACCAGTCCACCTGTACTGCTCCCACTCTGTCTTTCATCGCCCCCCCACCCCAACTGCACCTCTGACCTATATCCCAGTTCTTGTATGTATAAATAAATAAATCTTTTTTTTTAATCTTGTAAGTTAAGAGCTATGGTCTTTGACCCATTACTCAATCCAATTTCAGATCTGATTAACAGTTTCCTCTAAAGCTGGTACAGTATTTCTTCCCTTGTAGGATGCTAAGTTCTTCGTGAAAATCTTGAAAAACATTCTCACTGAATATTTTCTTTTAGTTTCTTCTCATTATAAGCCCTTGTTTCAAGCCTTTTCTACCACACCGTGTTACCTCTTTTTAGCACAAAAACCACACGAAACTGCTATTCAAAGAAGAAATCATAACGATGGTAAGCAATAATAACTTTACCTTCTTGCATCTGTTTTTCTAACTCATCAACTATCTTCATCTAAAATGCAATAATACTGTTCATCATAGTCATCACATTACTGTCGTTTTCAAGCTCAGTCACCCACACTAAGGTATTTCAGTCCTGATCTTTGCCTAGCAGGGTTTTTCCATCCCGTCATGACCTGGCCATCTAAGACACACTTCCTTTGCAGGGTGTGAGACAGGGCACAAGGTGGGGTCAGCACTGTGAGTCAGGAGGTGCTCTCGGTGCCTATGTCACTTACTCTTTTGGCAGTTCCTGTCCCTTGGGGTTTCTACCATGGTACTTTTGCTAATTTAACACTGCTCCACAATGGATGAAAAAGTTATTAATTAAATGTGTGACACTATATAACACTGTCTCATATTGCAATAACTTGAATACTTTTTAATTTTTGTTTCCCACCATTTTCTGTAACCAGTTAGTTCATCGAAATACTGAAGAACATGTGAACAACAAGTAATGGAAATTTGTCATAGATTTGGAGTTAGGTCTACCTTATAGAGGTATAGAATATTAATCTAGAAATGTCTTTAAACCATGAGGTCTGATTTTCTCTGATTATATTATTATATGATTTAAGGATGTCCTAATCCAGTTCAACAAGCAAATAGTACTTCTTTCCTTATACGACATGTTAACTGAGCTATAATGTATTTACCATCAGGGCCTTATTCACGCACTCTCAGTTTATACAGACAGTAATTTTTACTCATTTTTCTTTTAAATTCTACTCATTCACCACTGGACTATCATATACATTTATATATAGCAGACACACTATCCGAAACTGGGTTGGGAGTATGTTGGCTTGAATTATTTAAGAGAAAAACATTTCCACTTGTCCTGCCAAACACATTGATCAATGCTCACTTAAGTGATGTAATCATCCCTCATTTTGTAAGGTCTACTCTCTCTTTTTAGGTGACTAAGCAGTGTGCAATCTTCCTTCCACTTTAATGGGATAATTTTCAAGCTTGCTTTATCCTTCCGGGTTTTGTTTGGTTTTACAATCTCATGCAATCATTTTCTCCTGTGAATATGATAAAAGGTTTCATGGTTAGAGTTTTTCTTTTAGCACATGTGCCACTAGAACTCTTTAAGTATGCTTCCTTTACATTGATGCAATGTAAGCCTTTATCTCTGATGTTCCAGACAGACTGGCTACACTGCAACAACCATCTTTTTCTGCTTGTAGTCCTGCTTTTCCTTCTCCTCAGACTGACCTTCCTATGTCCTCCACACATCCTTCTGACTCAGATGTTTGTTCTCCTACCTCTGGACCTGTGTGGCACTTTTGGTAATGTTATCATCTAACATTGTAAACACAGCTACTGTTTATTAAGCACCAACCATGTGCTATGTCTGAAACTTTATGTACATAACACAAATTAGCTAGCTTTCTTCCTACCCTGAGCCATGTACCTCCCGTCCCCGTAAAGTCTGTCACTATGTACAAGGCCTTATACATAGCAGGTATTCAAAAAAATAGGAGCCTTTGTTATCATTGTAAGAATAAGCACCATATGACTTGTTCACATTTGATCCTAGCGCCTGACACAACATCAGGCTCATTCAACAAATGTTTATACAACTAACCATGAAGAAGAGAACAAATGTTATATGGCTAGAAGATCCTCTGAAACAAGTTGTGTAGCATACTAACTGCTAAAACTAACTCTTCTGGACAGTAAAAGCACCCAGTTAATAAAGATTGGGCTGAGGCGGCCAGAAGCACAGCTGGGAAGTCCAGCAGAATGTGTAGCACCAGGTTCAGGAAGCTAGTGCTTCCATAGAGCCTAAGTGACCATAGAGCCTGAGAATGAAGAAGACTTTCTGTTGATTGCTCTGGACACAGGCCAATGTCAATTTGGCTCCCCAGGTGTAGATGGTAGACTAACTTCCTTGGATCAGAGAGAAACTTAGGACTTAAAAAAAAAGCTGATGATGAAGGGAGTGCCTGATTTTTATAGAATTGAAGCACCCACAGAGACCCAAAGGTGAATTTTGGAGACCTGGGATTTAGCAGTGGCAATCTAGGAGGTAGTCTGTATTAGCATCTGGGCAAGAGCTAGCAGGGCCCAGAGACCAAAGTGAGACTCAAAATTCACACTCAAGTATTTGGTGGCACTGAGTTTAAAAGGGATGGAACACTGGGATGTCAGATAGATCTATATTTAAGGAAATAAATATAGATCCAGTTTCTAAACTGAAGTGTAGGAAGGCTAATGCCTTAAAAATGGCAGATAAGTTGTTAGTTTAGAACACTGCTTCAGCCATGTTTGCAGCAAGGTTGATATCTGAAGCAGGACTCTGATTCTGGGACTAAGGACAGGAGTTGCCAGTGGTAAGGTTGTTGGTGATGGCACAGAAGTTACTACAGTAATAGCCACCCAGGATGGATTATTAGACACAGAGAACATCAGGGTATAAAATCTACTTTGTTCCAGTGTGAAGGATTTTGAGATGCCAATTATCTAAAGATGATGAGTACCATAAGCAAATCTGTTTGGCTTTTTAACAGATATCTAATGATACTTATTTCACCTCTAGATTGTATATAGCTGTGTACTAACTGGACCTATCCTTCCCTCCCTGCCCCAACACAGTGACATTCCCCCTAATTAAGAACCAACTACACCACTTCCAAATTGAAATTGCTCTTTATAACTACAAGATAGTTGTTTCATTCTCTGTTCTGGGACTATTAACTGTCACTACTAAGTCTCAAAACTTTAGGTCTACAGATACTAGATAATAAAATGTTTCCTATTCCTTTAAAACCAATCAAATCAACCACCCCCCAAAAAAACCAATACAGTGCTGCTGCTACTGCTGCTGAAAATAATAAAATCTTCCCATTACCTGGTTCTTCAGTAGGATTCCACTTTTTTACTTTCACGTCTTCAGATAACAAACTGCCTATCCTATATTAACCTGTGGTCTCTTTATGTTTCTTTGTATTTCTTGGTCCATATTAAACCTTGGTCCAAGGTTTCTTGGTCCATGTTAAATCAATATACACAAACAATGGACTACCTGGTTCAACTACCTATGTAATGATTTCTTAACTTTCTTCTATAACACTCCCACCAAGTGGTCACCTAGACTGTCCTTGAATACCCTGAATGACTGAGAACTTAACCTCCTGAAGATTCACCTTTCAGTCCTGTTGGAAAGAACTGTTTGGGGCTGAAATATGCCTCCATGAGTTCCCATCCAGTAATTCTAACTCCTCTCCTTAGGATCATGTGGGGCAAACATAAAAATCTTATATACGGCCCCTTCTGATATCTAAATAAAGTGACAGTAACTTCCCTAAGTTTGTTTGCTTTGCTTTGTTGTATATATTCAAGATGATTGATATGCCTTCTATCTAGCCCAGAGCTAGATAAATTTCAGGTATGTGCTGCTTAACAGAGAAGACAATGGGACAGTGACCTCCCTTGTGTGCTGGATACTGTATCTCATAATACATACAACCTTAGACTAAAACAGCTTTTGTGACAGCCACAACACACTGTTGGCTCACATTGAGCTTACAGACAACTAAATACCCCTCACTGCCATATATATTGCTGTTAAGTTCATTGCAGATTTATGTAACTGTTTTAGGGGAAGGAGGCAGAATGAAGGTTTTGTAACACATTGATACTTCATGAAATTTGGGTCCCAAAATTCAACCTGGGATTTTGTATTTACGGTGATACACAAGTCTCTGCTTATTTTCCTAGCTCAAATGATTAGACAAATTAGTTGTGAATCATGGACTAGGCTTCTACTTAAGCTAGTCAGCTTTGCTTTATTTGACAGCCTCAGACTGTTGCCTTCAAATTTACTCAAATTTATATAGAGAAAAACTGGTAGAATCAGTGCAAATGATTCAATGCAAAGGCATTAGCATAACTGGAAAAATAACTCAAAGAAAAGTATCCGGTGCATTAAAAGTGTTATATCCAAACACCCTTTCCTTGATTAAAAATAGTATCTTATAGAAATAATCCTTAACAGACTTTCAAAGATGTTTCAGCTTAGGTTGAGGCTTTCAAATCAAAGAAAATGAAAATGGGTATAACTGTCCTCTTTTATAGACAAAAAAAAAAATGAGTTCCAGAAAAGTCACAACATATCTATGGCTACAAGACTAAAAAGCTGCAGAACCAAGTCTGAACCCCTGGTCCTTGAACTTCTAGTGCAGTACAGTTTCCAGTAGACCCATGGCATACCCATGCCAGGCCTTAAGCAATTAAATACCAGTTCTCCTCTAAGTGTTAGACAAAAATTTGCTCTACTTGTGCTTGCCCTCCAAATAAATAAGCAAAAAAAAGAGAAAGTCTCACCGGAAACAGCTGCTGCAGTGCTGACCAAATGCCAAAACCTAACCATACAATCATAGATTTTATGAAAATTAATCCAGTATCTTTAAATTTAGGAACTAGGAAAAGAGGGTAACCTTGTGTCATACATGACAAAAACAATTTAAAAGTGAGTGACATTGAGAAGGAAAATATTTTTGTTCAAAAGTGTTTCCAGGGCCACACCAGGGAAAAGGAAGGCAAAGCGCAAACTGGGCCAAATCTCCATGGTCTGTTTGGACAAAAGGGTCAGGCCTTGGATTTTCTTATAGAGATGCCAACAAGAACAAAGATGTCACCTAGGAAGAGGACACTCTGATGGAGTATTTGGAGAGTCCCACGAAATACATGCCTGGAACAAAAATGATCTTATTCTTTTTTTCTTTTTTTATCTGAAAGGGCAGAGATGACAGCTTATCGTAAAAAAGCTACTCATGAGTAATAGTTGGCACCACCTTATTTATTACAAAACAGAAATACTTCATGTTAAATATGGTGTGTGCCATGTTTAAATTGATGTCATACAACAAACTTCAGATCATGAATGGCTGATAGAATGTTTTAATTAAGATTCTTTAAATAAAACTGGCTTATGGTTAAGTGAAAGAAAAACAACAACAATTAGGAAGAGATATTAAGTAATTTACCTAAAGCTGCAGTTACCTAATATCAAAACCAGAACTAGAATCTATTTATGTACTTTCCAATATAATCCAATGACTTTCTATTCTACTACACTTTTTCTCAAAATAAGCAGCTGTTCCCTATAATTAGGACATTTCTGGAAATGGGGTCTATAATTCAAGAAATTTAAGTCAAGGACTCCAACTTCTAATCCAAGGAAATATGGGCCAGAATACTAATCAAGTAGGAATAAGCCATAAGATATTGAAACTGCAACTTCCAGTAAGTATATTGTGTCACATGAAGCACTCCCTGAGGGTGGATCCCCCACTCCATATGTTCTGTTGTTGTGTCATTTAAGGACTTAGACTACTTGAGTCCCATATGATCAGGGCACAAAGACAGCTGAGAGTCTAACTGAAAGAAGGGAACTCTAAATCTGCTTCAACTAAGGGTGGTCTTTTTAAAAAGTAGGCTAGGAAATGCAAATTAAAACCACAATGAGATACCACTTCACACCAGTGAGAATGGCACATATTAAAACAACTAGCAACAACAAATATAGGCAAGGATGTGGAGAAAAAGGAACTCTCCTGCATGGCTGGTGGGAATGCAAACTAGTACAATGCAGCTTATACAGAAAGCTGTTTGGAGCTTTCTCCAACTGCTAAAAATGGAGCCTCCATATGACCCCCCAACCCCAACCCACCAACTCCTAAGTGTCTACCCAAAAGACACAAAAACATTGATTCAAAAGGACATCTGCACCCCTCCCCCCATGTTTATTGCTGCTCTATTTACAACAGGGAAGACATGGAATCAGCCCAAAAATAGAAGATTGGACTAAAAAGATGTGGTACATACACACAATAGAATATTACTCAACAATCAAAAAAGATAAACTCATGCCTTTTGCAGCAGCAACATGATGGAGCTGGAAGGGATCATGCTTAGTGACATAAGCCAGAAAGAAAAAGAAAAAAACTGGATGGTTTCACTCATAGCAGGAGCATAGGGGATGGGGGCGGGGGGAAGCAATTGTAATAAAGTAAAAAAGAAAAACAATGAACAACTATAAACCAGAGACATTTTATGGGTGGAGAGGGGAATAGGATAAAAACTGGAGTAGGAAGAGTGGCCAGGACAGGTGAATTGGTGGTGGGAAGTCCATAGGGATTACAACCAAGATTTTAAAAAAAATGCACAAAATGAAGAATGATGTAAAAAATAAATAAAAATAAAACATTTGTAAATACTTATATGGTGCTATTTGTTTTATAAATCACTTATTGCACCATTTAGATGCAAAAAAAGTGTAGATTCAAAGACATGTCATACTTCTATGCTGAAGAAATTTAACAGATTTCAACATAAGGCAACACAGATGTGAGAATGAAGGCAAGCCTGAAGGTGCCAGGAAAGGCTTTATTAAAGAGGAGACACTTAAATTAAACCTAAAGGCTTGGGTAACAAGTATCTATTGAATAAGGAGCTAATCAAAGACAGAGGCTTGAAATAGTGTGGAGTATTTATGCAACTGGAAATTGTTTAACAAAATATGGACCAGGGAAGAGTTATAACGTGATGAGGCCAAATCAGAAAACCTTATGCTATGCCATCTTAGACTTCAGCCTAAACTAGTGGTGGGGTGGGGTGAGGAGAGAAAAAGCACTGAAAAACATCACCTTAGGAACCAAGGCCAGGGGGTATTTAACATTGGGAAACAGCAGGACTCACTAAGAACTGGCCAAAGTAATCTAGGAGCTGATGAGAGCTTGTGCAAGGAATGTGTAAGTAGTAATAAGAATAAATGCACCAGATAAGCCATAATCCGGGGAAAAGGAAGCTACTGAAAATACTGTCTGGGAGGTGGAATCTCCTCATCTGAGTTTTTCTCCCAGGGTCACTCTCATGCCTGATACTTACACCATCAGAAGTTCTTTCTCTAAACACTTTAAAAGTCCCCTACTAAAACGGAACTGGTTAATACATTATAGTGTTGGTTAGCTAATGCTAAGATGGATTATTAAAGTTTACTGCAAGTGAAGGCAACTTTGTAGGGAGGGGTAGGGCCAGTCATGAGGGGAGAAGAAAGGGACACAAAGCAAAAACAAGCACAATGAGTTCAGGTAGCTAAAAGGGAGGCAAAGTAACTTCCTGTGTCACCACTTTGGCTAGCCTGGCTCTGCTCTACTATAAAGCCCATTTTCTGTCAGCTTGAGTGCTCTATGCCAAAACTCTTTCATATGAGACTACATAAGCATACATAAGGATGTCTATTATGTAGGCATTACAGCTATATAAGGATAAGAACAATAAAATAAACCCTAGCAAAGAAAAAGAACTGTGACTTCTAACTAAGGAACACCATGCGGTGACAAGTTAATCCAGAAATTGTGCCCTTAGGAAGTTGTTTAGAAATCGGGTCATCTCAGATGGAAACCCTTTGACTATAAAGTGAAACACTGGCTCCTATATTTTCATTTCCAGTAAGTGTGAGTGTCATGTTTACCTTGGAACTCTGTCAAATACCAAGATGCTCTGCCCCATAGTTCACAGTATTTATATAGAGGGTCAAATGGGATAAAAAGAGGCAAAAGCTTTGTTGTACTATAACTGTTCCACGTGAGCATAGTAGCCTCTCTGACTCATAGGAGAAAAGAGGACAGGTGGGATCTCAGGATCAAGCCTTGCGGGGACTGCTCATCAGTGATGGTCATAAAACTTGAGTGCTTTGAATGCTGATAAGCAGTATCCACAGTACCTTGAGTACCTAAGCTAAGAGATTAAAGTTAACATACACTGTGAATTTAAAAGTAACACCAGAGAACAAACATTTTAAACAAGAACTCTTATTATAAAACCAGCCTCTAAAATGAAACTCTTTTGTCACATTAAACACATAAAGAGGAATTTATATATGACTAATTACTAAAATCATGTTTTAGTAGAATTAGGAAGGCCTAGATCATTTCTGTAGACTAGCCTCCTCTCCTCCCCCGCTTTTCTTACAAGAAGAAAACTAAAGTAATAGTGGAACATAGTCTAACCTGCAGTTTTCCTGACTCCAGGTCTAAGGCTGTTTTTTTTCTAAAAAATTTATTTTAATAAAATAACTCAAACATAAAGAAAAGCATAACAACAAACATCCAGGTTTTTAAAAGATGTTTATATATCATATGTTTTAGATCTTTTTTTAAATAAAATACTATATAAATCAGGTGATCCTGATCCCTCTATCCCATTCCCCCACCTCCCTCTCCAGAGGTAAATAGCATACTGAAGTTGTGGTGTGTTTCACCCTTCCTGCTCATGTTTTCATACACTTACCAAACAATTATATATCCCAGAAACCCCACCATGCCATGTTGTCACAGAAAGAGATGACCCACAAAACAAGGAAGAGTCCCTCACTCTAGTATGTTTATAGGCAGTTTAAACTTCTGGGGTTTGGCTAAATATTGCAAAAAGAAACTAGGACACAACTTAAAATCTTTTTTAAATGATACCTACAAAAGGATCTAAAGAAGTGTTCCATTATTATTTAAGAGTGAAAAATAGATTGAGCATATTTAGAATGTCTAATATTTTTATTATTCTTCTCTGGTGTTTCATATTTGTGAATCACTTGTTTATAATGACTTAGTGTGACATGTCACCCAACAGTAGGCAAGATGGATTAAGCAACTTAACATGTAAGAATAGTTTCTGCTTTAATGTTCGGCTCACAAGTTGTGATTTAATGAATATTAAATGGAGTGGAGGAGTCCATCCCATCAAAATTATACTTTATGAGTGCCAAAGCCCTGTTGATACAAAAGTAGACAAGACCCAGATCTCAGCAACAATTACACAGTAGGGGCCCTCCCTAGTAGTGGCACAACTGGTTAGGATGCCACACTACAAACTAGCCATAGCACTGCCCCGAGTTCTATCCCCTGCTGGGGGTGGGGGGTGACCCACATGGTGCGGCAGCCCTCTCCTGTCTCACCCACTGCTCTCCTCAGCAGTGTACTTTGTCAGGTAGCCTGTTCTGCTCCCCACTGTGTCTCTGGTAAATCCACTCACCGCACCTGTGCCTCTGGCCTGTACCCCAGTTCTGTATGCATAAAGAAATAAATCTTTAAAAAATAAATAAATAGGGCCCTCACTGATGGTGCAACGGTTAAAGTGCAGCACTGCAAGTCACAGCACATCACAGCAGCTTTAATATTTAGCTCCCCTGTTGCTCCCCCCAACAGTGTACTTCCTCAGTCTGCCTGTTCTGCTCCCACTCTGTCTCTGGTGAAACTACTTACCATTCCTGCACCTCTGTCCCAGTTCTGTATATATAAATAAATAAATCTTTAAAAAATAATAATTACATAGTAGTGCTTGATAAATGTTCTAACAGAGGTGTCCATAGAGGGGTTAGTAAAGTCTTAACTTTTTCTGTGGATATTGTAGAAGACTTTCCAGAAGACATGATGTTTGAGTTGGAGCTACGTTGGAGGATGAGTAGGAGTTCTTAAAACAGAAGATGGAAAGTTATTCCAGATAGGGAGACAATGAATGAGAGGATACAAAGGATGGTAAGATACTTGTGTTAAAAAGACAACTAAGGGGAGATACTGGCGGTAGAGAGATTAAGTTAGATGCTGGCAAGAATTCAAGCAAAAGATAATGATTGCAGGCACAAGGTGACAGGGGGAAGAATTTTAAACAAAATTCAGGAGATAAATTTAGCAGAACTTGATGCTTGATTACAAGCATCAAGAAAGAACATGGAGGAGTTGGCGATGACTCCCAAGGATTTGGCAAATGAGTGGGTAGTGAAGTCATTAACTAAAATAGGAAATACCTCACACAAGATAAGAGCAGGCCTGAGAAAGTTCCCTTTAAGGCACTTTTAGTTGTCAAAAGGCCTGCAAAAGGCCGTCATTGATTTTCTTTTTGTAACCCAGAAATCACCCTTTCCTCTGAGCTGCATGGCATATGGTATACTTTTTCTGTATCTCTTAAATCTGCTGTTATTCATATGCTTTTCAAACTTGTCCCTCCCTTAAATCATGGAGAAAAAGTACTGGGTCTTGATCATTTGTGCACAGCCCTTATTGGAGTCTCTTATTAGATGCAAAAGGCCTTCAGTTAAAGCGGGTTTTCAAATAGGCAGCTCCATCAGATACTCAGAAACTGCCAGTTAGCATGTATCAAAACAATTCACCAAATTTTGTTAGTGGCTTACAGAAAACATCTGAAGTATTTGACCCTGTAGCACCCACTTTTACAATAGCTAGCTCCTGTTGTGCTTATCTTTTAAACAACCTTGCAAGGTAGCAGTATTCCTATTTTACAGATAAAGCAAACGAAGTCCAGAGTGTCTAAATAATTTGCCTGGGGTCACAAGATTTGCAAGTGGCCAAACCAGAAAAGGGAGAGATTTGTTCCCTTACAGTGCCACCTTGCTAGAATTAAGCACGGAAATAGTACTGAAAATAGGCCAGAGAATAGGACTTCTGACTTGGCTGTAACTACGAGGGAGCGGCCTCGGATCATCTCAACCACAGTCTAAAGCCCCCGGGGCAGTGCTGGGCCCAAGGTCCACTGGGTGGACGCCCGGACATTTTGTAGAGTTAACTGGGTGAAAGCGGTGTCAGCGATCGCGTCTGTGGACTGTGGTCAGGCCCCCAAGCTAGGAATCGGGGGCGCCACCGCAAGGCATCGGTCAGGCCCAGTGCAAGGGCTCAGAGCTTAGCCCCTTGGGCTTACGAATTTTCGGAAATGCAGGTTACTGGAAGACGGTGGAGTTACCTCCGCCCGTAGGGACACTGAAACACCCCAGGTACCTTCCTGTGTGTCTTGAGGTGTGCAGGGCCATCTTGCAGCCCCCACTCAGCCGACCAGACACCGCAGTTGTGGCAGAGAGCGAACCAGCCTCCAGGCTGTGGAGGGGGGAGGCGCAGCCCGGAGGGCGCCCCAACCGAGCGGGAATGCAGGTGGGCCTTTTACCTAGACCTCCAGGAGGCCGCGCCAGTTAGGGCTCAGCGCCTCCGCCCCGACCCGACACCTAGGGGCCTATAAGCGAAGGAACCTGAAGGCGAGGGACTGTGAGACCGCGAAAGAACGGCCCCAGCCTCGGTGGGCGGAGTGGGGGAGCGGGAGCTACCTGGGCCCAGGGCAGGCGGGAGAAGCGCGAGGGCTGAGAGCCCAGGTGCGCTAGGACTGGGCGTGCCGCGGCGCGTGCCGGGGGAGGGGCGAAGCCAAGGGGCGGGCCCACCGGCGATGCCCTTGAGCTCTGATTGGCTGCAGGCTGGCGAGGCGCGAGGAGGGGGCGTGTCGGGCTCTCTGGGGGGCCGAAGTGCAGAGCAGAGGGAGGGAAGGGCGCGTGCGCAGGCCGAGCCCCCGCCTCCACCTCCCCTCCCCCCCATCCACTCCTTTTGAGGGCAAAAGGCTGTTTTCGGTGTGGACTTCGGCGCCTGCGGACACCCGCCATGGCAGGAGCAGAATGGGGGTCGCTGGAGGAGTGCTTGGAGAAGAACCTACCACCCGCAGAATTGCGGGAGGTGAAACGCCTTCTCTATGGCAAGGAGACCAGGTCGGGGACTCGGTGACCTGGGGATGAGGGGGAGCTTTCGGACCGCGAGTTACGGTCTGGGGGAGGACAGGACGGGGAGTGATTTGGGACCTGTAGGACTCTGAGGGAGCGATGATGAAGTCCTGAGTTGGTGGGTAGTGAGAGGAGATGCGATGACTCAGGAATTGCTAAACCACGAGGTGAATTTTACATGCCACTTCTCCCTCAGTTGCCCTAACCAGAAGGGACAAGTGGGGGATTTTTGTTCTCTGGATCTTTCTCCATGGCCAGCCAACTCTCCTTCCCTGTTTCTAGTGACCAGCTTTCTCCCCACAGGGAGACTTGTACTCTGAGTGTCTGCCTCCGTCAGTGCCCCCAACCAGAATCCCCAGCCCTTCAGCGAATTGTCCAGACGCAGCCCTGCCTGGGAGCACTGACAGCCTTTGATGGAACCTTGGAGACAGAGACAGCTGAGTCTGCTTGGCCAAGGAACCTTTCCCACTGACAAGCCACAAGAATTAGTTACCACATCAGAGCAGATGGTTTCACTCAGTGCAGATGGTTTTCCATTCCCAGCCAGTCTGTGCATCATTAGAATTTTCTGAGGGCAGTGCATTGCTGGACACTGGGTGTATAAACCTGGAAGACACTAACCCTTACACTCTTTTCAGTAGACTCACTTTCTCTTTTCCTAACACTCTTGTGCTTTATTTCTCCCTGACACCCACGAGTTCTCTTTTTCCCCCCAGAGATCATACCCGTGTCACCCTTAAAACAAGCTTATTTCATCCCTAGAAACTGTAGCAATCAGAAAATGTAAATCATATCCTATTGTTCCTTTGCTTAAAACTCTTAAGGGATTTCCCAGGCTTTAGACTGAAATCCAACCTCAGACCCCACGCTGCTCCTAAAGAGACCTTCCGCTTCCTTGCCCATGTGTGGATTCCTTCCATCTAGCCAGATTCCTTCCATCTAGCCAGATTGCGTGCTGCCTGACCTTGTGGCAGTGACCTTGAAGCAAAAGCCTAGTCAATTTGTCTGAAATTCAGAAATGTATATTAGAACAGCGATTCCCACCACCTGTTGTAGAGTTATTGCAGGGTGACCAGACCTGAGATCCAGGAGTGTTTTTACTGCTAGTGGGTAGTAAGTGTAGAACAACTGCCTATAGGCCTGGGAGTGGTACGAAGGGCTGTTCACCCAGAAGTACTGGGTGACTCCGGGCCTCTCCCATGGCTCTTGCTAGAGTACCACTCCACCAACCTATAAAGACTCATTGTGGGCCAAGTCTCTAAGAGCTGAGGCTCCCAAAGGTGTCACAAAACTAGGGTGCCTCAGGCTACAGTTTCTAGGGATGGAATACATTTGTTTTAAGGGTGGTGTAGGTATGCTCTCTCAGGGAAGAAACAGCGAGAACTCGTAGGTGTCAGAAATAAAGCACAAGAGTGTTAGGAAAAGAGCTGTTTCCTGTGAAGCTCAGTGGAGCTCATTCTACAGATCAAGGTAAGGACTACCTTGCAAGAGGCACTTTATGTGAGCATTTGGATTGCTCCAGGGTGGGAAGGGATTATAAGGAATAATGAAATGACAGCCCCATCCATTGATCAATCCTGGGGCTTGGTTCAAATATTGGAGTAAGTGGTTCCCCTTTTCCTGTTTCCTGTTTCCTTGATTCTGTTCCACTCACCACTGAGTCCATCCAGGCTTTACCTCTAGGTTATAAACCTTCATATTTGCTTATTCCTTGAGATGGGGTAGGATTTGACTATGAACAGGACTGCAAATGAAAGATAGGAAATTATTGATTATTTAAAAACTATTCTCCCATTTAAACTGCTCATTTCTCACCGCCAAGTCTGACATGTTCCCTCTGGGAAGGCTGGTAGACCCTCAGGCCCTTCTCCGGATTCCTGCTACACTCCTTACAAGACCACTTCTCCCAGTTACTTGCTGTGCCCAACACAAAGATGATAGTTAGTAAATGAATGAGGTAATGAATGAGGGCTTTTGCCTGTGCCAGACAGGTGACATCCTCAGAGAAGATGAGCTCTCAATTTTAGGACTGCTAAAAGGAAGAAGTCATTAATTCAATGACCATTCATCAAGTGTTTACATTTCTCTTTGGCACTAGTAGTTTCTGCCTCAGGGGCTTTCTGTCTTTTGGTGGTTGCCCTCGATTATGAGAGAAAGATGCAGGAAGAGCTGGAGAGAGTTACAGATGCAGGGTTGGGAGCAGGTCAGGAAGACTTTCCAGGGCAACATGCTTGAGTTGCATCCTGAAGGAGATGGAACATTGGCCTGGAGATAGAACAGCCTCAGGGGCTTCAGGCCAAGGTGCACACACCAATGGAGGAGCCCATTTGGGGACAGGGAGTTTGGAGTGCTGTGAGAAGAGGTGGGAGTGAATGAGGTGGGTCCTGGGGATTCTGTACACTCTGCTGAGGCTCTCATCTGATGGTGGTTGCGGCTTTCAAAGAATTTGGAAAGAGCATGTGTACAATGAGAAAGCATTGTTCTTGGAGACAGAGAGGTGGAAAAGTTCCAGAGGTCACAGGAAGGTCAGCAGCAGTGTAGATAGCAGTGGGTGTGATGCACAAGATCAAGATCCTACAGGCTTCTGGTGTGGGCCATTAGGTGACTGGTGCATTCATCTGGTGAGAAGCAGCTTTGGGGAAGGCTGATGGGTTGAATTGGGGATGCTGCTGTATTACCTGGGGTTGCTGTAACCAGTTGCCACAAACTGAATGGCTTAAAAGAAAATTATTTTCAGTATTCTGAAGACTAAAAGTACAAATTTGAAGTGTTGGTAAGACCATATCCCTCAGAAACCTGGGAGAGAATCTTTCCCTTTTCCAGTTTCTGGCAGCTTACATTCCCTGGCTTATGGCAGTGGCACTCCAGACTCTGCGTCCATCTTGACATGACTTTCTCTTTTCCCTTTGCCCTCCTTTGGATGTCTCTTATGAGAACACTTGTCATTGAATTTAGAGCTCATTGGAATAACCCAGGATGGACTTATCTTGAGATCCTTAATTACATTGGTAAAGATTATCAACCAAGCAAGTTCAGATTATCAACCTATTCATAGGTTCCATATGTTTGTGGACATATCTTTTGCAGGGCCATCTTTCAACCAACAACAGGGACCATTGGGTGGGGGTACCTCAGGAGAGAGTTGTCTTGGAGATAGATGGTTATTCCAGTTGGTGGAGGCTGGGTTGCAGAGTAGGAGAGGCCCAGGTGGAATTCTGGAGAGCCTTGGATATTAAAAGAACCAGAGGAAACTGTCATTATGTGGGAGACCCCAAAAGTGAGGCTGCGTGGTAGGAGGGTCCTAAAGGGCGTAGCATGGATGCTGCATGGAGCAGGGATAGAGTTTTGGGTGGTGCAGTAATATCTACTAGGATGAGGGTAACAAGGAGAAGACTATTGGGAGGTATCCTTGGGAGACAAGGGGCTGAGGAAGGGACGGGAGTGAGGGCTTCAGGGAAGGGGAAAGGAGAGAGCGCAAGTAAAGGAATAAGAGGGACTTTCTCCCCACTTTAATGCCTGCATTTTATGGGAGAGACTCAAGCAACGTTAATGATGGGTATGGTAGTATGTGGGAGGTAGAGAGATGCCCAAACCATGTAAATCATTAAATTAAAAAGGCAAGCAGAAGAGCAGAACATACAGAAGGATGCTGTTGTAGGTGGGACACACATGTAGATAGAAAAGCATTGGCAAGCTACATAAAGTGTCATTAAGAGGGTCATCTCTAAGATTCCTGACTAGGGATTGGACTGGGATGGGCAGGAGAATTCATATTCCGGTTGATCCTCTGTTTCACTGTTTGATTTTTTTTACCCTATGTGCATGTGTCACATTTGTAACAAAGCACTAGTTTAGTTCACCCACACTGTGACTGAAAAAGCCTTTGGGGGCCAGATGTTTATGGACTAGAGCTCAAGGTTGGTAGAGTTCTCCAAGATGAAGCAAGTCAGTACGTGGTGATGGACTGACTGGGTAATAGGAGGGCAGGGAAACCTTGGAGGTGGTGGTCAGACAGGAGGGGTGGGGTGCTGAGGAGAGGTAGAGCCGATTCTCTGTGAGAGTGGAGCAGTCTGCTCTGCATTCCCTCAGGCCCAGGAGAATGAGTCCAAAGAGGACTAGAAGTTGGAGAGCTGGAGGCAGCAGTTGGCATAGACAGCGAGGAGGCGGGGAGGTTGAGCTTCATGTCACGCAGTCACAGGACTGATGGTGGTGGAAAGATAGGGAGCAAGGACAGCTGTGGGCAATGGATGGGCTGAGAGGGCCCAAACTAAGGATATTGCAAAGGTGACACAACTGGACTTACAAGCCTGAGAAGAGCTCTTCTACCTGCCCTCCTCCCCGGGGTGCGCCCGCAGGCTGAAGACAGGGCCTGCCAGGAACTCACTGAAAAGCCAATCTGGCTCCCCAACCCAAGGGCCTAAGGGGAAACAGACTCACAGAGCCTTCACCCTTTGTGTCCAATAAAGTGACTTGTCCTATTGAGCCTGCCTGGGTCAGGCAGTGCTCTCTGACTGAGAGGGGGGAGGGGGCCGGGGGCTGACGCTGATGCAGTCTTGGCAAGGGGAGGCAAAGTGTGGGCACTGCTGCTATTTCTAACCTACTAAAGAAATGGAACCCTGACTAGTTGAAAAGCAGGCTGATTGTCAGGGGCGGAACCGAACTCAGAGCTGTCAGGGCCGTCACAGGAAAATCGCCTGGCAGGGGGTGGTGACAGGGGGCTTGGACTGACAGGGCTGTGATTTTGAAAGAAATGTCTTTAAGAAAATGATTTAAAGTAGGAGAGAAATATTATTATTAGATAATGACTGTCAGGTTATTTTTTGATGTGTTCTCTGGGTATTTCATAACCATCTTGTCCCTAGATGGTAAGCCCTTCCTGGCCAGAGGCCATGTCCCTTGCCCCTGGCGGTTTCACCTCAACACCCAGCACACAACAGTCATCAGGTGTTTGCTGTTTGGCCACTGGTCACTTTAGTGGGAGGTTTTTATAAATAATCCACTTGCCTTTGTTAATAAACCACAAATCAGGATAAGCACTGGGCCTTTGGTCCAGACACCTGGGTCCTGCCAAGCCCACCCAGCACTGGGCATGGAGTTGTACACTGCCCAGTGGGAGCAGCAGCAGGACAGGGTGGTGGGGTCACCAGAGACTTGTATCCTTAGTGGCAGAGTGCCATAGGCCCCATGTTTATGCAATCAGTTCCTGGCCTCTCCGCTCAGCTGCCTCCTAGGCCTGGTTCTCAGTAGCCCCTCCTTCATGGCAGCCTACCCCATCCCCCACACTTAGCAGACCCTCTGATCCTAGTCTGCAAACATTTTTGGGAATTCATACCCTCCCTTCTGTGCTGCCTGCTGGGACTTTAATCCCTGCACTGATTTCAGCAACTTTAAAAGCATCAACCTCTTGACAGCCTCCCTTCTTGGTCAGGTGAAGTCCAGGCTCAATATGAGTCCCTTTTCGGCCTTGCTGTGTCCTCCCTCAGCCTCATCCCCTTGACCAAGCCCAGCCTTCTGGCCTGAACTCAGCCCCCAGGCCCACAGCTCTATGCCTTCTTGCCAGGAACTCCTACTTCCTTTACCCCTGATAAATTACTGGAGAGGACTGGGGAAGTTTTGAATTCAGCAGACTTCATGCAGATTGCCCGCTCTCTTCTCTGCCCTTCAGGAAGCTGGAGCTGCCCAGCAGGGCTTTCGATGCTGCCTTGGAAGGGGACTTCGAGCTGCAGGGATACGCCTTTGAGGCAGCAGAGGAACAGCTGAGGCGCCCCCGGACTGTGCGTGTGGGGCTTGTTCAGAACCAAATTCCCCTCCCTGCAGATGCCCCTGTGGCAAAACAGGTGTGGCCTCTTTGGACCATAAATACGTAAATTGGCTGTGCCCCTCTCTGTGTTTTGAACATGTCCACAGTCCCTGGCTGGCCTCACTCTGGGTCTGTAGCACCTTGGGGCTCACCTGATGCTTCTGCTTTGGCCCTGCCCTCCAGCCTGTGCTTCTGGCTCTTTCCTCTGGTTCTTCTTTCTCTGCTTTCCTCACTGATTGTTCTTTCCACCTCCTACTCTCCTCCCTCTCCTGTGACTGATCCATTGCTCCATTTCCCCATGGTACTCTTTTGGCTGGCTCACACTCTTTTTGTGGAACTCTGCCTCTCAGTCAGGAGGCCACCCCCCAGCACAGACTGGTTAAGACTGTCCCTGTCAGTCCCTGTATTCTTCTGCCTTGATACTAAAGACAGGAACTCTTACACCCCAACATTTGTCAACTGATGATGCCTGCAGGGTTTCAGAAATATGATAGCCATTTGTTTATCATCTTACGATTAATATACATGTGACAGCAGCTGTACTTCCCTAAAGAAACATGTTGCCACTGACGCAAGTGATTTGTTGAATACATTTCTTCACAGTATTCCTCCAGCTGTGCAAACTCTCAAGGCTTTTCTGTGGAGCGTTCCTCGGCATACAGCATGTATAAGAATTAATTCTCAGGGAACCTCCAAACACTAAAGCCAGTTGGATTTCTACTCAGGTTCTGCATCATCTGTTATGTTGATCCTTCCTTTACTTTGTTGAACTAAAACATTCCTGGTTCTCAGTTCCCTTTTTGTCTTTAGATTGTTTGTGACTCTGTCTCCTCTCCTTATCTCATTTTGTCAGGCATAAGGGGCAAGGTGCTGCTTTCATCCCCACAGCACCTAAAACATGCTTTGCACTTGTCAGTGTCCAGCAGCTCACCCTCAAGGACTGGTGTGTGTAGTCCCGAAAGAAGAGGCAGCCTTGAAAGAGTTTGTGCTTGCTGGGCTTCCAGCTTGTTTTCTGTGGTCTTTCCTTGAATATGCACTTGTGAATGTCTCCTGGGAACCATAGCGTGTGCCGAGGACATGGAGAAGATGAGGCCCCTTTCCTCCTGCCCCCAAGGGGCGCATGAGGTCATGGGAGTGACAGCAGAAGAATGAGCCAGCACGATGGGAATGGTGCTGCTGTGAGGGTTCCATGTAGGCTGGGAGCCCAATAGTACCTTGATACACAAAGCTTTTTCTGGAGAGTTGCCCCTCTGTGGACACCACGTGATATGGATGACACATCAGGGAAGATTGGGTGGGTGGAGGAATTGACACAGGCACAGCTGGAAAAGGCAAGTTATAGAAAAGGCATGCTATGATCAGATACCCACAGGAAGAAAGCGGTGGCAGGACAAGGCATCCCAGAACCCTCGAATGAGGATGGTAGAACATGAACTGTGTCCAGAGTGAGGGAAATTAACCATGGAGGGTGACCTCTGTGTGTGATGAGCCCACAGAGTAAAACTCCTTCTTCAGTAAACAGTGTGTATCTTTCCACCCACTCCTCTCAGCAATTCACTAGGCAGATGGTATGCCCTCCTTTCTCCAGGTAAAGAAATAGATTCAACAAAGCAGTGTTTAAGTCTGTGTGGGACCCAGAGCCTCTGCAACTCACTTTTATGCAAATTTTGGACCTGATGAGAATGACTTTCTGAACCTCCCCACCCTACTTATCCTTTTATAGCTGGCGGGGTGGGAGCTTCACATTGGGATGAGTTCTGACAGTGTTCTCAACCAATGGAACTATGGGTTCTTATACTTGTGTTTTTAATTGCCAGGTCTCTGCCATTCACAGACGCATAGAGGCCATTGTAGAGGTGGCTGCAATGTGTGGAGTGAACATTGTCTGCTTCCAGGAAGCATGGAGTAAGTCTTTCTTGGGGTGCTTTCTCTATTGCTTTCAAACAGTAGTGTATTATCTCCATATTGCCAAGATTGCCCGCTAATTTTTTTTTTAAAGATTTATTTATTTATTCATACAGAACTGGGGTACAGGCCAGAGATGCGGAGGGTGAGAGGATTCACCAGAGACAGAGTGGGGAGCAGAACAGGCAGATCGATGAAGTACACTGCTGAGGGGAGCAGTGGGCTGGTCAGGAGAGGTCTGCCACGCCATGTGGTCACCTCCGGGGCAGGCGGGAATCGAACTCATGCGGAAGCGGCTTTAGATTCTCAGTGCAGTGCTTTAACCCGCTGTGCCACCAGGGAGGGCCCCGCTAATTTTTTTTTTAATCTCTTTTCTCATTTATAGAAAACTCTTTGTCAAAACACAAAGAAGCCAGGAACTCCTGCCCACCCTCCTAGTATGCCTCAATATATTGTCTGGTCCAGTCAGTTTTTCCTCCCAAGTTATTATGAATCCATTCATTCCTTCCTCCCAACTCCTTACCACTGCCCTTGTCCAAGGGTCCATCTCTACTGGGCTCTTCCTTGATCTCCTTGTTCCCAGACCACTGTACCAGCTGGTCTCTAGCTGGAATGCATCCTCCACACCTAGCCTTATGAACCCTGCTCAAGCTCCAGGTCTCAGCCCAGAGCCACTATTCCTATTTAAAGCTCTGCTGCTGTTATAGGTACCTGGTACCATGTACCTTTTCTTTCATTTTCATTTTTGTCAAAAAAAAAAACTCATGATTTTGAGTTTACAAATTAGTCTGTTAAGTCTGTTGCCAAAAAATAGCTGTCCTCTACCCCAGAGGTAACCATCTTCAACTCTTAGACAGTTCTGTTGAAATTTAACTTTGTGTTGCTCCTTAGAAAAATTTTCAGTTTTGTATCTGTTGCTTCCCACTATGGATGATGATAAGATTGATCCTTGTCCACCTTCTGCCCCCTACACATATGTATACTTCCTGATCCATCGCCCAACCATTCTTTAATAAGCCATTGTATAAACCTTGATTTCTTTTCCTGAGTCATCTGTTTTCCATGGAGTTTGCTTTGTTCTCTACATACTTCCCACAAATTCTACCCCAAGCTTTCTTCCAGTTTCCTAAATCTCCTCAAAAGAGTTAGATCCATAAAGCAGCTTATCAGTTCCATCTCTTTGAAGGAATGTGTCCCAGAACTTTCTGACAGTTTTGCTCTGAATTAGTTGCACCCTCTGCTGGTTACACAGCTGTCATTTTGCCTTTTCCTTTGCCTGGCCTTGTGTTTCTCCTATCCCACACCTTCCTCTTTCTTGCTTTACTCCCTCATTTTGGTTGAGTAATTCCCTTGGGAGAAAATACAGGAGGTAAGCTTTCAGACTGCATATCTGAAAATGTGTCTTTTGTCACTTGCTCTGTAGTTTGGTTGGGTATAGAATTGTTGATTAAAAATTATTTTCCTTCAGAAGTTTGAATTAATTGCTCTCTTATCTTCTGGATTTGTTGGACTAATCTAAAGACATTTTGGCTTATCACCTGTGGTTTATTACATGTTTACTTTTTTCTGAAAAGTTATAGTATCTTCTTTTTTTTTTCCCCTAATACTTTGAAATTTCATAACAGTGTGCCATTGTGTGTTCTATTTTAATCCATTATTTTGGGCACCCAGTATGTTCTAACACTTTAGAAATCTGGGTTCCTCATTACAAGGAAATTTTCTTGTATTGTTTCATTAGTGATTTTTCTCTTACCCAACCTCCCCCCCCCCCTTCATCCTGATACTCCCATGATTAAGACATTGGAACCCTGGACTGGTTACCAGTTTTCTTACATATTTCCTCCCATTTCTTACCTCTACCATTTTGTTCGTTTTCTGGTAGATTTTTATCTAATCTTTTTATTCAGCCACTGTTCAGCCTTCAATTTCTATTCTTATCATTTGAATTTACAAGAGTTCTTTTGGTCCGCAAGTTAATGTTTTACCACATCCTGTTCTTATTTTACAGCTACAATAACTTCTCTTATCTCTGAATATATTAAGTCGTATTTTTTTCTCTCTGCATCATCCCTACTTTCTCCAAATTTTTCTTTTCCCCCCTGATTATAATTTAAGATTGAAGACTAAGCAAGTTCTGAGTTTGTAGGAGGGGCTCCTCTGCTGAACTTCATAATAGGATGACCCAATTTAACTGTTTGTTAGATAATTCCCTCATGGTAGTGTCTTTAGGTCATTCTTTTAAGGGTGCTCAGATTCCCCAGAAAACTTTCTTCTTATCTTCTACCCAGAAAATAAGAGGACAGGGGTCCAGTACAGTGGTATTTACATAATCTCTCTGTCTTTGACACTCTGCTTGTCTTCTGCCCTGGTTTCTGTAAGGCCAGAGACCCTCTAGGGCTAGAGAAGGAGCCTCCAGCCTTCTACTAGGTAGAAGGAACATGTCCCAGCCTTTTGCAGTAGAGAGGGCTTCTGGACTTCTGCTTCTTAAACAGACTTTCAATCCATCCTTCTTCATTGTCATCCCTTTCTTCTTCCTTGCCTTCTAAGCTACATGGCACATCTGGTTCCTAAGCTTTTAATGGGTGTATTATAGAGACTGGGGGGGCTTGGGTCTCCTCCACTATTGGGAAACTCGATTTTCTCAGTGCTCCTCTAACACATCTAATGTTCCCCGACACTCTCCAACCTCCTGTGTTTTGTTGTTACTGCCCCTCCCTCAGAGCCCCATCCATGCAGCTTTATACTTTTGTATAAAAGTCCCTTTACTGTCATGTTGGTGGGGCTTCAGGAAAGAGCAAGGTATGTGTCCAATCTGCCACCTATACCCAGAAGTTCATCTTGGTTTTGTATACTTTCACTCTTGTTTGTGCCACCCTTTTGACCTCTCTGTCCCTTCTCTTAGACTATAAGCTCCATGAGGCAAATGGCAGGGTCTTGTTTATCTTCCCATTGCAATTCCCAGCCCTATTGTTCTACATTTAAAAAATTCATCATGGTAAAATATGCATAGCATAGTATTTCTCTCTTTAACCATTGTTAGTGTATAATTCAGTGACATTAAATACATTCAGAATTGTATAGCACTCAAAACTATGTCATCATCCCCAATGAAAACTCTGAAGTTATTTAACCACAAATCCCTTTCCTCTCTCACCTCTGATATTCTTTATTCTTTCTTTCTATGATTTTGCCTATTCTAGGTCTGTCACATAAGTGCATATTCTGCCCTTTTGTGTCTAGCTTTTTAGCTTAGCTAATGTTTGCAAGATCTATCCATGTTGTTGCGTGAGTCAGAATTCTATTGCTTTTTGTGGCTGTATAATATTCCATCACAGCACATTTTAAAAATTCGTTCCCCACCCTTATCTTATTTTTAGTGTATAGGAAAATCCATGGAACATGACAGACATTTAAAAAATACATATTGAATGGTTTCTTCCCTCTGTTGGATCAGGAAAACCGCTTGTCCATGAGAGCCAAGAATTTCTCTACACAGAGCTAAACACTCTGTCCTAGCAGATTTTACAGTAATGCCAGGTTATAATTCAGAAGTTAAATTCAGCTTCTCAAATAACTTTCAGCTCTCGAGTTATATTATCTGCCCCCCACTGCCCTTCTAGATTGGCAGCTCCTGAAGGCAGGGCCAGGTTTGAGCTTAGGAGTGGTGTTACAATGATGTGGCAACTCCCTTACCCTCTAATAAGAAAACTGTACTTAGGACTTTGCAGCCAAACTCCCCCAATCTCCATTCCACATCCTTCTTTTGAAGATTCATTTACATTAGAGTGCTTGTATAAACAGGAAAAGAAGTCATTAAAATGGAAATGGATAAATTTGGAGAGCTTAGCAACCTGAAATGAAATCAGAAAAGGAGAATTTATTCTCTTGGGACATTTGAATTTCTCCTAATGTTCTGAAAGCTGAGAATGAATGGTCATTAAGGGACATTTTGGTTGTCAACAGTTTTTTTTTTGTTGTTGTTGTTTTGGTTGTTGTCATTGGCTTCCTTAAAATAGTTCATCCCTCTTTGTGGAAAGAGAGCCTGGGGAGTCTTGAGCCAAGGCCCCTGAGGCTATTGCTGGCAGAACCTGCTGCCTTCTTAGCTGCCTCTGTGGGCCTCCACCTAGCAGCCAGGATGGTAGTGGTACCATCAGTGATCTCTTTACACTGACACCATTGTAGGTTCCAGACTTCCTGGAACTGGTAGGAGTAGGGAGGCTAAGTTTCTCTTCCTCCTCTCATAAAGCAGAAGAGTCCTACCTACCTGGCAGGGGCCTCAGGGGCAAGCTGCTTATTACCAGGTCTGGTAACTTATCAGGAGGTAACCCCCATTTGGAAAAGGTTAATTGCAATCTTCAACCAGTTAAAGCTTCCACAAACACTCTCTGCAGGTTTGTCAGTTCAAAATCAATTGCAGAGGCTCCTAGGCCAGTCCATCCCCCCTGAAAGGAATGGACTTGCATTATTGAGAGAAAGAGAATCTAAACAGTGTTTGGAATCAGTCCAGACAAGGAATTCTGTACTCCAAGGAGAAAAAGACAAACATCACAATAGAAAGTAGGCAAAGGCTTCAAACAAAAGTGCCTGGAAGTCATCCAGTAAGGCCAGTAATCATGTGGCAAGGTGCTTCACCTCACTAGGGGAAAAGAAAGCACATATTTAATCGTGGTGCTATACACCATGATTAGTCTGGCAGTTATTAAAAAGTGAAAATGTCCCAGCTCTTTCAAGAATGGCTGAAGAGGAGTGGAATGCCTGCTCAGAGGTCCTTGGCGCTCACCCCTAGCACATTAGCCTTCCCACAGAGGATTTTGACCCTGTTGTGTCCAGTGTTATTCGAACTATCACTACACATATAGGTATCTGCTGTTTTGGGGGAGTAAGGAAAATAAACAAGAATTAGTTTAAAGATAGTTATTATTAAATGTTCTCTCTGGTCGCATCTTACTCAAGATCATAGGAATAATGCATATATCCTTGGCAAATTCTCAGCCCACGGAGTGGTTCCCAAACTTTTGTGGGATCATTAAGCAAATGGCTTTTCTTGTCCTGAAGAAGTGCTCTTGTCCCTGGGAAGGGGATTATTCCATAGTGGCATGCTAGGGGTCCCAGCACCATGTTCTAGTATCCCTGAGGAGTCTTAGTAGTGCTTTTGCAACCTACAGGTTGGCCAGCAGATAAGGATCTGCTGGTTGGGAACAGTTTTGGGCTTTAACTTTTTGGAAAATTTTAAAAATATATACACACACTGTGCTAAATATATGTAACACAGGATTTACCATTTTAATCATTTTAAGCATATATTTCCCTGTCATTAAGTACATTCATGTCACTATACAACCATTGCCACATCCATCTCCAGAACTTTCTCAACTTCCTAAACTGAAATTATGTCCATTTTAAACAAGAATGTCCCATTACCTCCCCCCACCTGGCAACCACCATTCTACTTTTTGTCTCTATGAATTTGACTACTCTCAACACCTTGTAAGTGGCATCATACAGAATTTGTCCTTTTGTAACTGACTTACATCACTTAGCATAATGTCCTTAAGTTTCACTCATGTTATAGCATGTGTCAGAATTTCCTTTTCATGATTGGGCAATATTCCATTGTGTGTACGCACCATATTTCGTTTCATCCACTCAGGGATGCTTGGGTTACTCCCATCTTTTGGCTGTTGTAAATAACACTGCTCTGAACATGGGTGTGTAAATGTCTATTCAAGTCCCTGCTGCAATTATCTTTTTTTTTTAAGATTTTTAAAAATTTATGCCTACAGAACTGGGGTACAGGCCAGAGATGCAGGGGTAGTGGGCAGTGAGAGGATTCACCAGAGACAGTAGGAAAACAGAACAGGCAGATCGACAAAGTACACTGCTGAGAGGAGCAACAGGCAGGTCAAGAGAGGTCTGCGGCGCCATGTGGGTCACCTCCAGGTCGGGGATTGAACTCATGCTGAAGTGACTTTAGCTGCTTAGTGCTGTGCTTTAATCCGCTGCACCACCAGGGAAGGCCTGCTGCAGTTGTCTTTAAGAGTATAGGACAGTCCTGAGACCTAGCCCTTCATTTTATCACGAAGTCCAGAAGGGTAGAGTCTGCTCAGTGTCCAGATCCAGTGAGTGAGTAGAATCCAGGGCCAGATTCTTCAGTGGAGATCCTCTGCCCACAGGCCAAGGAGCCCCTTCAGAAGGCATGAGTGTTGGATGTGACTCTGACCTTTCTCCTCTTCACAGCCATGCCCTTTGCTTTCTGTACAAGAGAGAAGCTTCCATGGACGGAATTTGCTGAGTCAGCAGAGGTTGGTCCCACCACTAGGTTCTGTCAGAAGGTAGGACATTAACTACTCTTCTGGCAACGGTTGCCAAACATGTGCAGGTCACAGAGTGCAGCCACGGCTGCCAGCTATGACCCTTCATGGAAAATGTAGCCTTTGGGGGCTTGTTTGGGTAGGTTAGAACAGATAAGACGATCTGCTACCCTTTTCAGTGTACTTTCATTAAACATCATAGTTTCAGAGCCAGAAGGGCCCTTAGTGATTTCTTCAGGTGAGGGAGCTGCAGCCCAGGGTGCCCCGGGGGTGACTCCCATAGAAGGTACTGCGCCAGGGGCAGCACACTGGCAGAACAGGTACCCAGGGACTTGGCCCTTGTCCAGAGTTCTGCCTACTCTGCTAACTGCTTGCCTGAGTTATGTAAGCTGTGCATGAGCTGTCTCATCAGTATAGAAACTGATTTTCATTTTTCTTTATTAAAACCTCATAATACATGTTGTATGATCCCATTTATATGAAATGTCCAAAATAGGCAAATACATAGAGGCAGAAAGCAGATTATTGGTTGCCAGGGGCTGATGGGGAAAAGGGAAGGGAAATGGCTGTTAATGGGTACAGGATTTGTATTTAGAGTGATGGAAATGTTCTGAAATTAGATTGTGATGGTTACAAAGCTCTGTGGATGTACTTAGAACCAGTGAATAGCATAATTTAAAAATGAATTTTATAAATGAAATGAATCTTTTGCTCTGTGGGCTATATCTTAATGAATCTGTAATCAAAAAGATCCATAATGTTCAAAGAGTTTGTGAATGATAACACATCCTTATTCTCACTTCTAACAAACCTCCATTCATTTCTCCAGTTCACATTTCAGACTTTAGGTCTATATTTGGGGAGGGGTTCTGCCATATCTGATCATGGTGATTCCATGAGCTGTGATTCTAGGCATCAGTATTCTCAGGCTAGCAGAGAAAAAATTCTCTCATCCACCAGGTTGTTGATTTTGTGCTAAGGAAAGAAGAGCACTAGTTAGGAGGTGGTTGCAGATGGCACACCTGAGCCAGGATCAGAGGAAGAGAGAAGGCGGGTGGAGTGAGAACTGTGACAGGGACCTTCTGCCCAGTGTACCTTCTCCTCTCCTGTCAACAAAGTCAGTGACAGTCAGGGCTAGTTAGAGCTGAAGACACATGGCCAGCTGGGCTGCCCATCATCAGGTCCTAGTGTTTCCTTTTGAGACAAAAGGAATTAGGTATCAAGGAGTTTTTTTATCCCCCCTATTTTTAGTATAGATGAGAAGTGATATGATTTTCTTTTTTTTTTATTGTGGTTAAAAAAGCATATAACATAAAATTCATCATCGTAACCATTTGTAAGTGTACAGTTCAGTAGTATTATGTATAGTCACACTGTTTTGAACCAGATCCAGAACTGTTCCATATTTTAAGTCTGAAGCTCTGTATTCATTTAACAACTACATTCCAGCCCCAGGTGCTGGAAGCCAAAGTTCTACTTTCACTTTCTATGCATTTGAACACTTCAAATAACCTCACATAAGCAGTTTCATACTGTATTTATCTTTGGTGATTGACTTATTTCACTGAGTATAACGTCCTCAAGGTTCATCCATGTCAAGGATGACATCTTGTGACAAGATTTCCTTCCTCTTTAAGATTTAAAAATATCCCATTATATGGAGAGACCACATTGTATTTTTCCATTCATCCATCAATGCTGGTTTGGATTGCTTTCATCTTTTGGCTGTTGTGAGGAGTGCTGTTGTAGACATGGGTGCAAATATCTCTTGGAAATTCTACTTTCACTTCTTTAGGATACATACCCTGAACTGGACCCTATGATTGTTTCCATTTTTAATTTTTCAGAACTTGCCACACTGTTTTCCACAGCAGCTGCACTATTTTACACCCCTAGCAATAGTGTACAAGATCAGTGATTGTTCCTATTTAATTAAGTTGTGGACATGAGGATTTGCAGAAGCATTTGGTCATGCACATGCAAGTCGTGAACCACAGAGGCCCTTCTGCCTTAAGTTTTGCTAGAGTTCAGGAAGTAGATCCTGTGTCTTAGACGGGGAGGCGTGTGTGGGTTTTCCACACTGTGTACCTGGAACTGCACCAACAAACTCCACCCCCTCAGTTTCTGTAATGGCAGTAAGGGCTACGATATCTGGGGGGTGGGAGAGGGCCGGGAACAAAACCATGAATGCATGCAAGTGAAAGCTCTGAGCCAGAGCTAATGATTGGGTAGGGTCATTGAATTCTTCAATGAAAATTCCATGATTTGGAAGTAAATGTTGATATTTTATCATTTTTCCAGTTGGCAAAGAAGCATGACATGGTGGTGGTGTCGCCCATCCTGGAACGAGATGAAGAACATGGGGACGTCTTGTGGAATACGGCGGTGGTGATCTCCAACTCTGGAGCCGTCTTGGGGAAGACCAGGAAAAACCACATCCCCAGAGTGGGTGATTTCAATGAGGTGAGCTGTCCCTCAGGTGACCAGCCCAGCTTTCATGCCTTCTGCATGCAGATCTCTGTGGGCCTCTCTGTAGGGAGGTTCTCTCGGACCATGTCACCTCTGTAGTGCTGGGACACAGTGTGGCTCACTGGTCAGGGGCCTCTAGGCACTGCCTTGTGTCACAGCGGCAGATGGGATGTAGGTGGTTCACCCAGGTGAATCATTTTGCACTGGTCTTTTTCTTTAATATCACCTGTATAGGCTTCTGAAAAAATTTTTTTAAATAATCAGTATAGAAATCAAAACCAAAATAAATAGCACACACACGTGAAATGACTCCTGCAGTCCCTCAGACTCTAAACCCACTCCTCACAGCCTAGTCTTAGGGCTTGGGGTCCTTTTCATAGCTCAAGAGGGGTCCTAGCCATGTCCACCTGCAGAGTGACAGTGGGAAATGTGTGTGTTGGTGAACCTGTGTGTTAGATGGGGCTTGATGCCTATGATCAGAGCATGCCAGGGGAGCTTTCTGAATGGTTAATTGAAGGGAGCAGACATCTGAAGGAAGGAAGTGAACTCCACCTAATACCTAAGATAGGAAATCTGAGCTTGATCTGCTGTATATGCAGTTGCCCAGGGTGTGGTGTCCCCAGTCCTTCACGCCCCTGCTCACTTGTGCTGTTCCCGGCCACTCTCAGACTGGTCAGGAGACAAGAAAGGGTCTGCAGAGCTAGCTGAGATTCCTGGGAAGAAAGAAGAACCCCGTGTTTCTCAATAACAGTTGGAGGCGGGGGTGGGAAGACAGGTCCCTGTTTACCCTAAGATTAATCTTTAGCTCCCTGCAGATAG
The DNA here is from genome assembly GCF_000260355.1 of Condylura cristata. Taxonomy (NCBI): domain Eukaryota; kingdom Metazoa; phylum Chordata; class Mammalia; order Eulipotyphla; family Talpidae; genus Condylura; species Condylura cristata. Next base: position 56,375,747 of record NW_004567112.1, read on the forward strand.
TGAAGAACTTGTCTCAACACACCAGGATCTGTTCCAATGTCCACCATGTGTACATCCTAATTGCTGCCTGGCCCTTGCAGGTTTGAATTAATAGGAGAAGGCAAAATACTTGGGAAAAGATCTGTTCAGGACCTGAATAGCCCTCTACCTCTCTACTGCCGTCCCTGAAAATGTTCCAGAGCCAGCACCCTGAGGGGCAGGCAGAGAGAGAGGATGACAGGGCTGGGGCCTACCTGCCTGCTCGGCACTGGCAGGGACATCCTTAGCCTCCTGCACACAGAGTTTGAAGAACATGTCTGGGGGGGAGTTCAGCAGCTGGGCAAGTCATATTCTCCTCACACTACATTCTCTTTCTAGAGCAAAGCGAGGGTTACCAGAGAGCAGCTCTCAGGCATGTGTGTTTGGTGAGGATATTGACCAATGCATACCAAGGTTGACCAGACCTTAGCCTTCAGTTGTACCGTGATTGAAATCTAACCAGTTTATCCTTAAAATACTGTGGGAAGTATGTTTGGAAACTTTTTTTTTTTGACATGTCATGCAAGAAATTGTGGATAAATGTTTAAACCATAGTGGATTACCCCTTGGTTTGATTTGCTGAGATTGTGTCTGGGTTTGTTTGTTTGTTTATTTGTCCTCTTATTTTGTTTTGGCCTTTGAGTGTATCGAAATTTTGGGACTTAAAAATCGTCTCATACCTGGAGTTTAGGATTTGACCCCTACTCCCTGAAAATACTACTGAGAGTATTTCATCTTTTCTGTAAAGTGTAAGACAAGGGAAAATTTACACCTCAGAGGCTTCAATGTATGGCCCTTTGTTTTGCAGTCAACTTACTACATGGAGGGAAACCTGGGCCACCCTGTGTTCCAGACTCAATTCGGGAGGATTGCAGTGAACATTTGCTATGGGCGACACCACCCTCTCAACTGGCTTATGTATAGCATCAACGGGGCTGAGATCATCTTCAACCCCTCAGCCACCATCGGCGCACTCAGGTAGCTCTGCAGGCAGGACCTGGGGAGCTTCTCAGCTGTCCCCTTAGGCCTGAGGCTGGGCTGAGGGCTTGGAGACAGCAGCCAGGCATCACCATCAGGTCTCCCACGTACCTGAGCCCTGGGATTGCATGTTGTGTATTTAGCCAGTCTTTCCCTGAAGAGAAGTACTCATAAGTGACAGTTACAGTTCCCCTAAAGAGCTGCTCTGCTATAAAGTATCAACCTTTGCCACAATTGTGAACATAGATAATAACAATCTCCCAATCCCTCAGTACCCCAACTGTCAGGATTTTAAAAGCTCAGCTTATAAAGTGGCCAGTGACTCATCAGTGCCCGGCCTAGAGAACTTCCCTCCCAGTCACAGCTCTGTGTGCTCCTGGAAGAGCAGGGGGAGTAGGGGCTGAATTCCAAACCTTCCCAGCATTGGGAGAGGCCAGACATTTAGATAAGAGAAGGGACAAATGAGGGGCTTGGGTCTGAGAAGATCCTTAAGAGATCTGTCAAGCAGCTCTGAAACTTACTCTTAACCAGCAGGATGTTCTCTTATTCTAGCACCTATATGCATTTAGGTGTTAGTCTAAACCTGCAACAGATAAAGCTTCTGACCAAGGTGGTGGGGTGGGCCCAGCAGTACCTACATTCCTGGGAGGACCCTCTTTTAATTAAAGCAACAAGCGAGACGACCCAGCGGGACTGCACTGCTGGCTTGCTGCTTCTTCTCCAAAGGCTGAACATTTGGGTGGTTTCCAGTTTTGTATCATCACAAGAGCCTGAGCTCTAGACACGTATGTGCAAATATCTTTCTCCCAACTCACTTCCTCCAAAGCAGGACTCCTGGATAGGAGATGCTTACTTTCATTCCATTACATTTCATTACTTTTCATTCCTGGACTATCCGGCAGGGCAGGGCTAGGGGTGGGAGTGTCCCACTCTGTTGGGAGGAGCGGGGACAGCTGAGGCCCTTGGGGAGTTTTGCCTGACACTTTTGAGTTCCCTGCTGGTCCATACCTCTTGTCCTTGCTCTTGACTCAGTTTAGTCAAATTTCTTCTAAAGATCAGAATGTGATGGTGATGTTTACCTAAAAACTTTCTCTTTTTTTGAGCATGGTGTCCCCTTCTCATGAGTGGTATTCCCTCAGCATTCTGATCTGCAGAGCAGAACCCTTACCATAGTAGGATGCAAACTCTCTTTGCTACCTTGTGTCTGTCAAAGGTTTTTGTGTTCAGGAGAAAAATCATGCCTTGGCTCTCCCCTGGGGCTCTTAGGGCATCATGGCAGCCAGACCCCTTGGGCAGCATCCTCTAGCAGTGTAATATAGAGGTTACTGATTATGCAGCTACCGGCCCACCTCCTAGAGCAGCCCCCTCCTGCTTCATCTCCCCACAGGAACCTGCTGAGCATCTGGGCCCGAACTGAACTGGCCATTGAGCCACGGCAGGCAAAACTGCAGCCTCAGACTCAGCTGGCCACCTCCCTGACCCCACTTCCTCAAGCTTTTATTAGGCCCAATTAAGCAAACAGAAGCACCCTGATGTAATATACACACAACTGCTTATGTCCTCAGCAGCCTATTAGGCTTATTAAAAATTATTGATTTTCCTTCCTCAGCCAACAATCATCCAACTTGTGCCTTTCAAGGGTGTGGCAAGGCTGGCAGTTAAAACAATAGCAGGTCTTTTCGAAAGCAGTATTTTTCATTCTCTAGCCAGACATTATTCTCCTAGTACGTAAGCTTGAGGAAATATCAGAAGAGAAGGCTATACCCGTGAAGATGTTTCTGGCAGCGTTATATGAAAAAGGAAAACTGGAAGTGAGAGAAATGTCAGGGTTAGGTAAATTTTAGCCTGTTTTCCATGAGCTGGGAAGATGATGCAGCAACATGACAAAAGCCCATAGCAAAAAAAAGTTTCCAGGCTGTGGTCAGAGTTCTGCAAAATTTTTTACTAAGAATGTTCATGGGGTGTGGAAAATTTACAATGGGTGGCTTCTTAGTGGGTTTCAGAATGCACCTCTTAAAATTAGTTGTTAGTGGAGTTATGAGTCTTCTTTAATCTGATGCGGGGCTAGTCCCCGCTAGCTACTCAGGTGCCGGACCACAGCTTCCAGAGCCCCTGTCCCTTTTCTGGTGACTCCTACCCCCATATTAGATACATGCACCCACATACACACTACGGGGTGACACTGTGCCCTTGCCCATTTTGGAATCTCAGCGTTCTAAACACACAATAGAATCAAAGTGCTTTTTGATGAACTGAGTCAGTTTGACCATTCATGAAACCTGAGTGGTCTCAGATTTCTGCCCCATATCTATGTTTATCAGAAAGTTGTCTCCAATCCCCTGGTCTCATTTTATCTTCCCATTGTGATTATCCTTAGGGGCTTGTGTACACCACACTGGGAAGAGGACAGATGTCCCCAGGCCCCCAGCAGGCTCCCCTTGACTCTTGCACTCTCACAAACCTCTCCTCCCTTCCCCTTGCTTGCTTTAAGAGAACAAGTTTTACTGCCAGCTGTGAATCTGAGTCCTACGCAGCATACCCTCCCTAGAGAATTGCAAGAAAGATGTTTTATGGCACTCGCCCTGCAACTGTCTATTTAATTCCTGAAAATGTCAATTACGGGCGTGTTTCTGTAAAAATCCTTTCTTAAAAGTTTTGTCAGCTTGGCTTAGCAGCTGGGGTGGGGGGAAGCAGCAAAATGAGTCCCCTCAATCAAGCCTGTGATTTTTTTTTTTTCCAGACTCGTGAATCCTCCTGAGAATTAGGCTTGTGACAAGCACCCACCCCCTCCACCTACTCCCTGGTTTAAACCAGGTGCATGCTGACAGGAAGGAAGATTCCAGGACATTTTGCTCCCAGTCACTCAGTGTTTCTAAGTGGGCATTATGCCTGTCAATCCAGAATCTTAATGATGTTGTTCCTTAGACAAGAGATAGTTAGTGACAAGAAGACCCACTGAATTCCATGGCACAATTTAGTTGGTGGGCTGGAAAAGGACAGGCCTCCAATTGGGGTGAGGTTCCCCCTCACCACCTCCTCCCCTTTGTGAGTGCTGGACTAAGAAAGGCTCAGAGTTCAGCCCTGCCTGAGGAGTGGCTCCTTCCCAGACCAGTGAGAGAACCAGGGGTTCTCTATAGAGACTCAAGATTCAGGAGAGGAGAACAGGAAGGCGCTTGGGAACCCAGAGCCAGCTCAGGAGAGGTGACCACTGCTGCAGAACTGTCTTCCCCTGATACTTAAATTCCTTTCAAGTTTATTTGTTTATACAACCTAAATCTCCCCTTGTGGAAACTGCTTTGGCAAGGCAACACAGCAGAGTAGGAATGAGGCAGGCAGTACCTCCATTGGCCACCAGCAAGGGCCCCACCCCAGCTCCTTCCTGTCTCTCACCTGGCAAGGCTCTGCTTACCTGACTGGGCAGAGGGAAGGAGATGAGAAGTAGCTGTGGTGGTATGGAGCTCCTGCCCCACAGCACCCTTTAGAAGCATCAACGGAATGTTAATTCGTTCTTCACAATCTCCCTTGAGAAAGCTTCAGAAAAGGAAACTTGAGTCTCAGGCAAGGAGCTGATCCAGGACTGTTCTGTCTGCAGCAGGCCACCCCAACAGCCTGCATGGCCTTGAGCATGGCTGACGGTTTGGGGTTACCCATGGACATGAGTCTCTTTGGACACCCTGAGGAGGCCAACAGCTGGCTTAAGCCCCCAAGTAGTCTGGCTGCAGAGTCAGCAACCAGGTTCTTCCCCTTCCTCCCTCACAGTGAATCTCTATGGCCCATTGAGGCCAGAAACGCAGCCATTGCCAATCACTGCTTCACCTGTGCCATCAACCGAGTGGGGGAGGTAAGTCCCACCCAGCTCTATGGCTCTGTCACCAGGGGTACTGGGGCAGAGACAGACAGATAAGCTGCTGGCAAAGCTGCCTGCAGAGAGGAGGGAGGCCCCTTAGGCCACCAGCAGCCAGTGGGGAAAGCCATGGGCGGGGGGGGGGAACTTGGCAGCCCTCCTCTAGCTACTCTCTCTGCATGCCACAAATCTAAGAGTTACAGATGGGGAGAAACTGACTTGGCCTGTTTCTTTTGGGATATCACTATGTTACTCTGTTTTCAACGAGACCATGTTGAACAGCTCTCATGCTGTTAACACCAACTATCCAGTTTCATATTTCTCCCATGTCTTGCTGTGGATCCCATGCACTGAACGAGTCTGACCAACACACACCATGTGTTTATTATGTAATAATCCTATTCCCCATTCTTATTAAGGAGATGTCAAACTCTAATAACAGCACCTCATCAGTCTGAGATAGTTTCTACACTGAAGACAGCCTAATTCTGGCGACATAAAGAGACTCAGTGTTTTAGTTAGTCTGTAACTCCGCTACAGGTTGGTGTGTGTTTTCATTAAGCTTTGGGGAATGTTGAAAACTGTGTGGACACCCTCTTACCTCCTTCACAGACCTGGGGCTGGAACTTTATCACTCTGGCTGGCGCTGTTAGCCTTCCACTGGCCTCAGAACCACTCAGTGCCCGAAGTCTTTTCTCCCGGCAGATTATAAACTCCCCAGCGGCAGTCTGGGTCTTCACCTTGCTTGTCAGATTCCCTGCTGGTCTGGCCACCTGCACTTGCTCATTACTGGGTGCTCAGCAAGGACGTTTAATAAGGACTTGTTGATAGCCCAGCGAGCACAGGCCCTCTATGTTGCTAACTATTAATATTTCTTACTAAGCCGCCTCAGCCTGACTTGTGATGAACAGAGTGGTAGTGCCACCTATAGGTGTATCTTACATTGGTTTTATTTCACAGGAGCTTTTCCCAAATGAGTTTACCTCTGGAGATGGAAAGAAAGGTACGTTGCATGAATTTTCATGGTGTTGCACCTGAGGAAAGGTCCCCACCATTCCCGTCTCCATCAGCCTCCTCCAGGGAGGGGCTGCCCCGTGTACCACTGGGCTGACTTCTCTTTTCTTTGTTGTCCACAACTGGGGAGGCTGAGTATGGCCGAGCCTTGGACAGGCAGTCCTGGGCTTGCAGCCACCTCATTCTCCAATGGGGATGGAATGAAGATTGGATTCCATTCCTCCCCCCGAGGGACCTGTGTGAAGATAGGCTGAGAAGACATGGGAGAGTCCTTTGTGTGCTCCCTGAAAGAGGGGCGTGTTTCATCTACCCCGCAGACAGCTCTCCCTCCCTCCTTTCCTCTGTCCTTGTCTACCTCCTGGCAGCTATTTAAAAAAAAAAACAGACACCGGCATAGATTACTTCAGGTTCCTAGAATCCACAGCCTATTTTCACTCACATGATGGCAAGTATTGCCTCACTTCAGCTGTGAGGCCTCCCCTGCTGGTCCCACTCTCTGGCCCAGAATGTGGGAGGGAGGGACAAAGAGATTTCTGAACAAGCCTAAGCCCCTGCTTGGCTCAGCACTGCGTTCACCTGCTCCCGATGCACCTTTGGGGTGGCTCCTCAAGTTAGCCCCACTTCCCAAGAGCGGCAGGAGAGTGAAGGTGACAAGCTGGCAAGGCCAGGGAGGACAGAGCCGCCAGCTCACTGTGTGGCCACTGCAAGAAGCAGGTCCACCGCAAGAAGCAGGTCACACAGGAAGCCCCCAAGGAGCCATATGGTGTTCTTGTGCTGTAACTAATGTTGAGAGCAAAGAACCAAAACACCTCTACAGAGGTGACCTTTAGAAATATCCCCAGGCCAGAGGCAAGACTGTGAGGATGACTTACAGCAAACTTGCTGGGCCTTCAGCCTGAAGAGAGACACAATCCTTAAGGCTTCAGCATTGGGCAGTTGCTGGGGAGAGTGGCACGGCCGGCCGGCCCTCTCGTTCTGGGTGTCAGGGTTCCTGGCTCGGTCTTCACGGTTGATGGTGATGGTGGTTTCCTTCGCTCCTCCAAAGCTCACCAGGACTTCGGCTACTTTTATGGCTCAAGCTATGTAGCAGCCCCCGACAGCAGCCGCACTCCCGGGCTCCCCCGCAATAGGGACGGTTTGCTGGTTGCTGAACTCAACCTCAACCTCTGCCGACAGATGAATGATATCTGGAACTTCAAGGTGAGCCCGAGTCCTATAGTGTTGCCCTGTTCCTCCTTTTCCTACACCCCGCCACCCCCAACCGGGAACTGCCTCTGTTGCTTTGCCCTCACGCCAGGCCATTCCTGTGTGGCTCTGATCTGAGATGAGCAAAAAAGGCCCAGGTCTGTGCCTCTCTGGCTCCAGCCTTCCCAGCCAGGGAGGAGCGTCTGGGCCAAGCACTGCCCAAGCAGCAGGTCTCATCTCTCATCTGATTTACATGCAGAGTGCCTTCTGCCAAATTAATCTCAATTTCATTTGTCCAGAGAATAAAATAGATGGACTTTTCTAATCCTTTTTGCCTTTCCAGGCATTTACACTTATCACAAGATAAATATGCATGTCTGGTTCTGCCTGTGGCCAGACCACACCATCTAGGCCTTGATGAGGGAGGGAAATAGAATTGCCGAGAAGTGGAATCTAGGCCTGGCTCTTCCGTGACCTTGCTCGCTAACCTCAAGCAAGTCTTCTCTGCCTCAGTCCTTAGTACCATTGACCCTTGAACAACGTGGGGTTTGGGGCATTTATCCTTCCCACACACCCACCCACAGTTGAAAAATCCACATAGAAATTTTTTTTTTCACTTTTTACTGAAGAGAGGAACTGCTCACACAGTGATCAGCATCACACAGCTTTTTTTTTTTTAAGGTTTATTTATGCATAGAAGAACTGGGGTACAGAAGTGCGGAGGGGGGGGAGAAAGGGTTCACCAGAGACAGAGTGAGGAGCAGAACAGGCAGATTTACTGACATAAACTGCTGAGGGGAGCAGCAGGCAAGTCAGGAGAGGTCTGCTATGCCATATGGGTCATCTCCAGGGTGGAGATAGAACAGGCTGCAGATAGCTTCATAGTGCTGTGCTTTAACCCCTTGCACTACCAGGAAGGCCCCCAACTTTTTCGGTATATAAGGCAACACTTGAATCCACCACAAGAGCAGCAGGAGGTGGCTACAAAGTCACCACAGTGTGCAGACAGTTAATTTTACACCGCTATGGTTTAATACTGCAGCTCTACATTTGTGTATTTTTGTCAACTGTGAATAGCACTGTGTACAGTCTGTGTATGCACAAGTTTTGATAAATTTTGACTTCATAATAATTTGTACATATTTTTTTAAAGATTTATTTATGCATATAGAACTGGGGTACAGACCAGAGAGAGGTGCAAGGGTGGTGAGAGGATTCACCAGAGAGAGTGGAGAGCAGAACAGGCCAACTGATGAAGAACACTGCTGAGGGGAGCAGCAGGCTGGTCAGGAGAGGTCTGCCTCACCATGTGGATCACCTCTGGGACGGGGATCGAACTCATGCTGAAGTGGCTTTAGCTTCTTAGTGCTCTGCTTTAACCTCCTGCACCACAGGGAGGGCCCAGTTTGTACATATATTATGGTTGTAAATGGTAGACTACTATCTACATGTATTTTATGTACTCATCACATACCTTAATTTTTTTCAATATGTCTAGGCTATATGCCTACATGCCAGAAATCTTAAAAAGTATTTCCAGTTATTGAAAAACATCTGAATGAACCCACACAGTTGAAACCCATGTTGTTCAAAGGTCAACTGTAGTCCACCGTATAAAACAAGAAACTTACCTTGGAGACCCCAAGTGACCTTTGAGCCTTACTGCCTGTGACACCAGGGGTTGTGAGAGGAGTGTGTGTCCACTCTCCTGGAATGGCACCCATGGCCTGGTAGCCTCCAGACTGTGGCATCTCATCATGACTGCAGTTTCCTATGTTAGTGCTGGACAGTAGTTCCAAAATTTTGTGCCCAATTTTAAGTAAATTATATATGCAAATAAGTGTCACATTGTCACAACTGACTAACTCTGCCCACATGTCTGGGAGGAACTAGGACTTCAGATCCAACCTGGGATGTGCTCCAGGCTGGTTGCCCCCTGTATCAAGGGTCCTTGGGCATGTTCCATGTCTCAACCTACCTCTACTTCTCCTAGGAAGCTAAGATTAATGCAAAATTCCATGCAAATTAGAAGTTGGAACCAAGAAACAGAATATAGGTTTCTCTTTAGAAACTTTTGTTTGTTTGCTTTCATTAGATTTAAAAAAAAAAAGGCGAACAACTGGACTATGGTGATGGCACAGGGTGATTTGGTGATGGGAAGCCCACGAGGATTACAACTGAGATGGAAAAAGGCACAAAATGATGTAAAAATAAACAGTTATATTATTTTAAAAACAAACAAACAAAAAAAGGGCAGCAAATAGTGCCCTCACATTCTTTACTTTGCTTCTAAGTAGCTTCACTAACGCCCCAAATCTTATAGGGGCGTTATGCACCCTCCAGTGCATCCAACCTTCTATATTACAAGAAGTGTCCAAACCCTAGCCCCAATTTCAGGGGAAGTGCAGAAGCCCACAACCCCACTCAAATACTCCCTTAAAGAGCACCTAAATGCAAAGGGAACCCACACATTTTGTAACCTGGCCCCAGCAAACCACCACCTGCCCTGTGAAATTCTTAAATCTAGATACTCCCCCAAAGCACTCACTGTGAGCCCTGCCCCTTAAGGAGGAAGGATTTTCTTTAGAAACTTAAAAAGTAGAAACTTTCCCAGTCTATGCTTGGTGATCTGCATGAGTCCTGTGGAAGTCTGGTAAAGAGGAAGAGGATTATGGAGGGGGAAGGAAGAATACTGGGTATAAGTACCCTGGGTGGACTGTGTAGCCCTGTGCCCTCCCTCTCCCAGCCTCTATGTCTGTGGTGATGCCATGTGGAATGAATCCTTAGACTCAGATCCAGGAGACCAGTGTGCAAATTCTGACAAACTCCATTCCTGACTGGTGACCTGGAGCAGGCTGGCTGTGGGCTGCCCTCCTGGGGTTCTGTAGGACTGCAGGACAAGCCTTCTCCCTCCTATACCACGCAAGAACACACTGAGACCTTCATGGAGGAGGAGCCAGGGGGTATGAGTCATCTGTGACCTTTGCCAGGGGCCACAGGATCACAGATGTTTCAATTTGACTTGTCTTCCTGAAGCGTCTCTGTCCCGTGGCTGCCCTCTAGTGTCGAGAGGTGGTGGTGAGCAAGTGGTAAGTGTTTTTAAAGGAGGAACCTCTTAATTTATGTCTATTTTACTTTCAGATGACTGGCAGATATGAGATGTATGCCCAGGAGCTTGCTGAAGCTGTCAAACCAAACTACAGCCCCAATATTGTGAAAGAGTAGCTTCCCAGCAAGAGAGGCACGCGTACCCCAGCAGGGGAGCACATGCAACCGACTTGACAACTCCAAGCTCTCTCCCTAATGGTGCCCTGGTAATCTTGATTGTTTTAAACATGCCCAGGCAGAGAGGGTAGACTGATGAGTGACTGCTTAGTGGGTATAAAGCGCTCTTCTAGGCTAACGAAACTGCCTGCATAGAGGTGATGATTCCCCAAACATAGTTAACATACCAAATGCTACTGAACTATATACTTGAAAATGACTGCTTGCATTGTTACGTGAATCTAGTTAATAGTGAAGGTTAATTTGTAGTTAGACACATGGGACACCCTCCTTGTAAGACTCCACTTCCCTGTTGAGACCATCAGCAGTTTGAGGGTCACCATGTGAGTATGTGTTGGTTTGAGAGGCGAGGCTGGCCCAGGGTCACTGCACCTGCCAGATGGCTGTGGCAGAGGGGGCCATCTGTGTCCACTTGTGAGACCACAGTAGTTATTTCATCAAATGCTAACCTGGGTGTTGCTGCAAAGATATTTTATAGGTTTGATTATAAGTCCATACCCAGCTAATTAAGCAAGTGACATTATCCCAGATAATCCAGATAGGCCTGATTTAGTCAACTTAAGACTTAAGAGCAAGCCTGAGGCTTCCTCATGAAGAAGAAACTTCTGCCTGCACACAGCAGCTTCCACCATTGCCTGGGGCTTCCAGTTTTCCATTCCTTCACTCCCTGCCTTATAGATTTCAGACTTGTATTTCCAACTTTCACAATCACTTATGTTGATTCCTTATAATAAATCTCTTGATATATATATCCAACTGATTTTACTTCTGATTGGACCCTGACTGATACAGATTCTGATATCAGAAGTGGATCTAAAGGAACAGAATCTTAAAGATGAGTTTTCTGCGTGGACAAGTTTGGTTCTAGGTTTTTCTGGAATCCTATCTAATTTCATTGGATTTAAAATCACTTAGGATTCCTGCCCTTTCTTGTGGCCTGCCCTATTTGTGGATTTGGGGTTTGTTTAACCAGCCCCCATCATCATGCAATGCAATTCCTTGCACTAAACTTATCTACATATATCCCATGTGTATGTGTATAGATATGTGTATGCATATCGATACATATTTTCTGTTATAATAATCATACTACAAATACACATATGATCTATATTTTTAAAAAATGTATAACACACATGGCCATGATGAACAGCCATATACCAGAGACATTTTGTGGAGGTGGAGTGGGGAATGGGATCAAAAACAGTAGGGGGAGGGAAGTGCAAAGGACTATGGTGATGGCACACAGGTGATGGGAAACCCACAGGGATTACAATTGAGATGAAAAAAAAATGTACAAAATGATGTAAAAATAAATTGTTATATTATTTAAAATATATATATATATACATGGTCATGTGTCTAATATGTATGACTACATACATACACATATTAGGCCTGCCTGATGTGACAGGTTACCCATTTCTCTGTGCCTTGGTTTTCACATCTGTAAAGTGAGACCATGTCCTCTGTTCCACTTTTTGTCACAGGATGCTGGTAAGAGGCAGATTAGATGGACCAGGAAACCCCTGGGCTGTGTGAGTTCAGTGCCTGCCCTTTGCACAATGAGAGTTCAGCCTGCCAAGTCTCAGACCTCCACACTGACCAAAGCATTAGAGGTGAGAGTGGGGCCCTTGTAGTCCCCAGTCACAGAAGCAGCCTGGTCCTTCACTGTGCAGCAGCTGGATTGCATGGACAACCCATGCCAGGGTTAGGATGCTCCTGGACAGCAACCGGGGGTAAGAAAGCTGGATGGAGCAATCTGACCATAATGCTGGATTAAGCCACTTGCTCTCTTTCAATAGGCCTTTCAGATCACCTGACAATCCTTTGTACCTTACTTTGTCATCCAGCCCTGCAGACATAGTGAGCTCTTCTGTTCAGCCATCAGTGTCTAAGGAGGTGTAGAGACCAACTTAGGTAATCAGTTGGTGCATTTATAGAATAAGCTCTAATATGCCAGAAGCAATTTGATTATCCATACCTCTCACAGCATGTCAGTGAGACGGTCAGGCTCATCTTAGAGTAGGCAGGTCCTCTACAAATGGTGCCATTTGAAGGTTTAACTCATGTTTGTACTGTGCAGATGCTCAACACGTGTTTGTTGAATAACCCTGAGGTAGAATTTGTTGTTTCAAAGTGATCATTGCTGTGCCACAGGAGAGAACTTGAGAGTTCAGTGCACTGGCTCTATGGCCCATTGGCTCTTGTGTAACTTTGAGGTGAAGGCTTTTGACCTCTCTGGCCTTCAGTTTTCCCACCTCTAAGGCTAGAGGTGGGTGTGTTTGATACTCTGCAGTTCTGTGGGCAGCATGCCTGCCAACCTGTGACTTCACTGCTAGAATGGGTGGGGGGGAACATAGGGGTCAGGAGGATGATGGCAAGACCACAGTACATCTAACAGAAAGAAAGGCGAAGGCCTTCTCAAGGATAGGCTATGTTAGGCCACAAAACAAGGCTTAATAAATTGAAAAGATTGGGCCTTCCAATCCCTGAGCTTAATCCCTGAACAAAGAGTTAAGTCTCAGCATTATCAAGCTATTGGCAGCCACCGCAGCAGGAGTTCGATCTCCAGCCACGGAGGTGATCCACATGGCACAGCAAACCTGTGTATTTTCCCACAGCAATGTCAGTCAATCCACTTGTTCTCTTACCCACTGTCTCTGCTGAATCTTCGCACCCCCATACTCTGGCCTGCACTCCAGTTCTTGTATGCATAAATAAATAAAATAAATCTTTAATAAATAAATTGTAAAATAGTGAAATCATATGAAGTATCAGGATACAAAGTCAATATACAAAAATCAGTTGCATTTCTATACAGGAAGAATGAACAATTTGAAAAGGAAATTAAAAAAAACTATTCTTAACCCCTGGTGACCTAGAGGTTAAGTATCAGCACTGTCACCATTACAGCCTCAGTTTGATCCCTGGCCAGGGAAGTGACCCACATATGGCACAGTAGACTTCTCCTTTTTTCACCCACTGCTCCCTTTAATGTATTTCAGTAAAATCTGCTATTCTCTCCACACTGTCTCTGGTGAATCCCCTCACCTTCCCACCCTACCCCACCCCTCCACCCCACACACACTCTGGCCTACACCTGAGTTCTTCTATGCAATAAATAAATCTTTTTAAAAATAAAGAATATTTTCTTTTTTAAAAAGACAAAAGGAAGCATAATTCTTTTGTTTTTTTAATTTTTTGTACATCTCGATTGTAATCCCCGCGGGTTTCCCATCAAAAAATCACCCCTGTGCCACCACCATAGTCTCGTGCATTTCCCTCCCT
>NW_004567112.1:56396188-56439291 GCF_000260355.1 Condylura cristata
GGAACTTCCAGGGGCCCGGGTTTTCCCGGGAGTTCCCTTCTGGGAACTCCCCAATCGCAGATTCCCTCGCAGTTATCTACCTTCTAGTGAGTCCAGGGTGTTTTCATTTGGGTTAAAACTTGTAGTAAGTGAGTCTATAGTCCATTTTCAGTCCTCAATTCCTATGCAGGCTTGGACTCGGTGATCTCGTCTTCACTCTGCGGCCATCTTCCGGAAGTCGGAAGCATGATTCTTTTAAAAAAGGAAAAGACAACAATTCTACTTAGCATCAGAAAGAATAAAATACTTAGGTATTTGCTTAACCAAGGAGGTTAAACTCTTGTATAATAAGAACTACAAAACATTGTTGAAATAAATTAAAAATATAAATAAATGAAAATAAATAAATAAATGGAAAAACAGGCCATGTTCATGCATTGGAAGGCTCGCTATCTTTACATTATAAATATTACCTAAGTGATTTACAGATCAATTACAAATCCAATCAATCCCAATGATGTTTTTGCAGAAACAGAAAATCCTTGCTAAAATTAATACAGAGAGCCCTCCTGGGTGGCCCAGTGGGTTAAAACGCAGTACTCAAAGCTAGCTGCGACCACCTCGGTGCCAGTTCAATCCCCGGCCAGGGAGGTGACACACATGACGCAGCAGACCTCTCCTGTCTCGCTGGCCACTGCTCCCCTCAGCAGTGTACATCGTCTATCTGCCTGTTCTCCTCCCTACTCTGTCTCTGGTGAAGCCTCTCACCCTCCAAGAGCAAAAGTAACACAGCACTAGATTTAGAAATATTTTCTTGGCAACAAAAGAAAAGATATAGATTAATTGGACTTGATTAAAATGTAAAGCTTGTGCATAAAAAGATAACTATCCCAGAATGGGATATAGAATACAGAATGAGAGAAAATATTTGTAGATCATATTTGGTTAGTACCCACAATACATAGAAAACCCCTAAAACTCAGTAACATTAGCCAACTCATTTAAAAAATGGTCAAAAGGCTAGAGTAGACATTTTTCCAAAGAAGCTATTTAATGGTCAATAGCTCATGGAAAGATATTTAACATCACTAATCAGAGAAATGCAATTTAAAATTACCACTACTGACAAAGATGTGTAGAAATCAGAAGCCTTGTGTGCTGCTATTGGGAATGTAAAATGACACTGTCACTTGAAAAAGAGTTTTGTGATTCCTCCAAAAATGAGATTCACCAGTTCCACTTCTAACTATATGTTCCCAATCCGAAAACAGTGATACCACAGATGAATGGGACAAATGTGGCATATTAGGAACAGAAGATCTTATGGTGATGGGAAAAATCAGCTCAAATTCTGAAATCTGAATTCCTGATTATAGTGAATAAGTATTTTATAGAAAATAAGGAAAAATACAGGAAAGGGGAAGTCATCTCTCATCTTCCAATCTACAACTAACATTTTGGCATGTTTCTTTTGGGCCTTTTTAATGCTTATTTTAACATAATTATAAAAATTTGTGGTGTTCCCCTATGTTTCACAGTAAAATGTGTTTACCTTCACCATAAGGAATTGGTTTTAGGCTATTTTTACTGACTGCATAGTGTTCAAAGTGTAGTTAATCCACTGTTAATTTACTCATCCCCCTAAACTGAATATTTGTCCATTCATTCATTCATTGCTACTACAAGCAAAGCAGCATTTTATTTCTGTTTTCCAAGAAATTCCAAGAAATGGAATTTACTGTGTTAAAAGCCTGAACATCACATCAAAAACTGTGGAAGGCCTGAGATCACATTCTATTTACAAGTTGACAAATTAGCCTATTTCAGTTTCACTGGCAGAACACACACATCCCTGGGGCAGAGACAAAGGACAGTTTGTTACAGCTATAGCAGTAACCAGAGAAACCAGCACTAGGTTTGCATAGGAGTTTTCTTGCAGCAGTTTCCAAGTTCCAGTTCCCATATAGCAATGCAAAAAGGGCCTAGTGACTCCTACCAACTCAGTGAATTGCATTAAGGAGAGGAAGAGAAAGGATAGCTTAGGGGACTTGAATCTTGTATACTGGGAAATAAGTATGCCCACCCATGCAACAAAGCAGACATTTTCTCAGTCCAGCAAGGTCATGGAACTGCTTTGCTTGAGAGAGAGAACTCTCTCTGGCTTTCAAAACTACTACCTCTATAAGCCTCTTTGAAAAGATAGTCCAGAACAAAAGCATCAGTAGTTTCAGCTCTCAAATCATGCAGAAACGCATGTGATGTGGGAGCACTAGAACAATAATGTAATTTCCATCCCTCAATTCACATTATCTCTACTTCTGGCAATTTCCCCATGAGTTACTCTGATTCCATCAGTTACTTTTATTAATCTGACCAACAGGGCTGACTCTGTTCAAATTGTCACATGGTATTCATTACTTTCATCCACAGGACTTCCAGGGACAGAATTAGCCCAATCTGCATAATAGCCACAGTCCTGTTTACCAGGGGTCTTGACCTAATAGGTTGAATAAATTTACTAAACCATCAAGGTCTATCTTAAAAAACCAGTGACTTTCTCAAATATAGATCTTTAAACTACTTGACCTAGACTTTTTTAAATTTTGTAATAGTTTATTTTTACATATTTTTGTGCATTTTTCCATCTCAGTTGCAATCCCCTTGGATTTCCCATCACCAGATCACCCATGTGCCATCACTATAGTCCCATGCATTTCCCTCCCCCCACTGTTTTTGATCCCATTCCCCACTTCACCCCCACAAAATGTCTCTGGTATGTAGCTGTTCATCATTATTATTTTCTCTCCTGTTCTGTTTTATTCCTGCTATGAGAGAAACCATCCGGTATTTTTCCTTTTCTTTCTGACTTATTTCACTAAGCATGATCTTTTCCAGTTCCATCCATGTTGCTGCAAAAGACATGTGTTTCCTTTTTCTTGGTTGCTGAGTAATATTCCATTGTGTATATGTACCACATCTTTTTAGTCCAGTCATCCATTTTTGGGCATTTGGGCAGTCTCCATGTCTTTCCTATTGTGAATAAAGCAGCAGTAAACATGGGAGTGCAGATATCTTTTTGAATCAGTGTTTTTGTGTCTTTTGGGTAGATAGCTACAAGTGGGATTGCTGGGTCATAGGGAAACTCCATTTTTAGCAGTCTGAGAATCCTCCAAACAGTTTTCCATAGTGGTTGTACTAGTATGCATTCCCACCCACAGTGCAGGAGAGTTCCTTTTTCTCCACATCCTCAACAACATTTGTTGTTGCTAGATGTTTGAAGATGTGCCATTCTCACTGGGGTGAGGTGGTATCTCATTGTGGTTTTAATTTGCATCTCCCTTATTACGATTGATGTTGAACATTTTTTCATATGTTTGTTGGCCATCTGCATTTCCTCCTTGGAGAAGTGTCTTTTTAGCTCTTCCACCCACTTTTTGATGGAGTTGTTTATTTTTGTGGAGTTTCATCAGTTCTCCATATATTTTTGTGATCAATCCTTTATCACTAGTTTTGTATGAGAATTTTTTTTTCCCAATCAGTGGGATGTCTGTTTGTTTTTTGTAATGTCTCTTTTGCTGTACAGAAGCTCTTTAACTTGATGTAGTCCCAGTCCCATCTGTTTATCCTTGTCTTCACCATCATTGCTTTGGGTGCTGTATCTTTAAAGATGTCGCTGAAGTGTATGTCGTACAGAGTTTTTCCCATCTTTGCTTCCAGGTATTTTATGGTTTCCATTCTTATGTCTATTGACCTAGATTTTTAGTCCAGCACCAGCAGGATATATTAGATGTTGCCCAAATTCCACCTTAGCCCACACGGAAGAAGTTGGTTGCATCTATGCCAACCCATGTCTAGTGAATTGACCCGGACCAGAATGCTTTGCAGGCCACTGATCACTTCAGGTGTAGTCAGAGAGGGATAAATATTGCATCACCTACTCCTTTGGAGCAATTGATGCTCCAAAATTGGCATGTTGCATTCTAGTAGATAAACATCATCTTTTCCTCCGTTACCTGTATCTCACACCTATGCCCTTTCCTTGGAAGGATCAGGTGCTAGAAGAACGGGTCATTTTTATAAAATGCAAAAACCTTGTCTTCCCCCACTTTGTCTTGCATGTGCCACCACTAGGGGTCTCAGTGAGCAATGTACTCACGTGTCCATTGTCCTTGTGATCTAAGACTATGTCAATCCAACTAGAGACTCCAAGTGACTAAATCAGAATTAGAAGCTGAAGGCCCCCCTTTCAGCTGGGCTTCCACTAGAAGCCAATCAGGTTGGCCTGGGGTAGCTCTTAGCTGGAAGAAAGAAGCGACATTGCCCAGGAATGGTCAGGTTAACTCACTATGAACTTAAATCCTATGACCTTCCTACCACTTTTGTTCAGATTGGCCTTTCTAGAAGTTGTATGAGTAACCAAATAGCTATATGAAAGCGTATATCCTTATGACCTTCCTACCACTTTTGTTCAGATTGGCCTTTCTAGAAGTTGTATGAGTAACCAAATAGCTATATGAAAGCGTATAACTCAGGAAGGAGTGAGGAAAGTAGAGTCAGAAACATTTTTGAGTTGATTTTTGAGGAGGCAATGAATATTGAGGATTCCAGACGCATGTTATGGCAGGGAGTGTGTACAGTCCATTAAAGAACCATCTCCCTGCCCATTGTTGAGGGACTCTTGTGATGAGAATCATACCCTTGTCAGACTTCAAATGGCCCTAAAAGCCAAAAACACCACACAGAGCCATGATTGTGTGCCCACAGTTGACTAACTGAACTAGGGAAGCCACTCTGTAACCTGGAAAAGTGTCAACAGTGGTAAGACACCACCCACCAGTGGCCCTGAAAGGGGTCAGAAGCCTGCCCTGTACAAGGTGAGCAGACTGGGACCATGTCCTGGGCAAACTGGCCTTCTCTGTAAGAGAAATAGCTAGCTGTTAGTCAGATTCACAAACTGGACATTCAGCGATAGGTGGTAACCTCTGACTCAGAAACAGTCTTCCTTTGTACCCAGTCCACAACTGTAAGTGCATTGCCATGCCCAGAACAATGGCAGACACAAGTGGCACTCGAGGTGATACAGGTGATGCAACCAACGGCCTTACTTGAGTTGGTCTCATAACAAGTCCTTACCAAGGACATCTACATGAATGATTACCCAGGGCAATCACAGCCACATTTTACTTCTACAGTTCAGAGCCCACAAAAGGTATGTCTAATCTGCCATTTGGAGGTTTTCTAAGTGGCAGACAAGCAACTAGGCCATTGGCAGCAGTCCACAAGTCAGTAAAAATTTGTCGAGTATCAGCCCAGGCCTACGAGAATGACCTCAAGTTCTACACACTGAGCAGAGGAACTCACATCCACTTTTGGTTCTGGGGCAACCACTGCTGAGGGAGAAGCATAGCAGCCCAATGGAAGCCAACAGTTTTCAGCTTCGTCATTCCGGCATCTCAGGGGATGTGGGGTGGCCATTGAGTCAGTGGCTTTGCTTTGGTGGAGTAAGGAATACAGGTTCCTCTGAAGTGTTAGCTACCAATTTTTTCATGTAAAACTGAGGTGTCACTCAGATTACTGTGTTCTTGAATCTACCATTTCCATTTCACAAGCAAGACTTTTATGGATCAGGAGTTCAGTTTCAACAGGAGCCTTTAGTACATTTTTCAAAAGGAGCAGACCCAGTCATTATGTCTGGGAGGCACCTCGGGTGCAACCTGTTTCTTTTGCCAGAGGCTCCAACCACCAAGTCATCAGTCATGGAGACATGTGGTTTAAAAGGATCCTTAGGGACTGGGGTGTGGGGCCCACTGGAAGAGTGCCCAGTGTAGGGAGCAGCTGCCTGTTGTTTGGACTCACTTAAAGATGCTGATTTGTGGGCCCGCCCTTACAGAGGTCCACATGAGGATGCCCAAGTGAGGCAATGCTGTCTCTAATACCTGAAGGTTCCAGGCCCTCTTTATTGGAGTGAAAGAGGGTAACAGGAATAAAGCATGGGCAGCAGCCTCTGCTTGATTGCTGAGGGATTAAATATTGTGATTCTTCCCACATGGTCCTAAGGCACTGGATGAGGGCTCTTCAGTCACCCTTGTGGTGGAGATGTGAAAGCACCACGGTCAGGACTTTTGCTGCTAAGGCTTGCTGCCAATAAGAGACTGATTATATTGTGAAAGTTTTGGACATCAGAGGGTAAGAGGACCCGCAGGCAAGGGAGTCCATTCCACTCACATTCAGAAAAGTGCAAGCAGGTCTCTTTTTTTTTTTTTTATTAAAAAGTTTATTTTTACATCATTTTGCACATTTTTTTTTCATCTCAATTGTAATCCCCACAGGTTTCCCATCACCAAATCACCCCTGTGCCACCACCATAGTCCCGTGCATTTCCCTCCCTTCTCCCCATCCCCTGCAGGTCTCTTTAATTGGAAGAACCCTCTTTGGCAGTGATGAGTTGAAGGCCCAGAACAACAACAAATGTTAGCAAGGGTGTGGTGAAAAAGGAACACTCCTACATGGCTGGTGGGAATACAAACTGGTACAATCATTCTGGAAAGCTGCATGGAGATTCCTCAAGCTACTAAAAATGGAGCTATCATATGACCCAGCAATTCCACTCCTAGTAATCTACCCAAAGGATACAAAAACATTACTTAAAAGAATACATACGACCCCATGTTTATTGCAGCATTATTTACAATAGGTAAATTCTGAAAACAACCCAAATGCCCAAAACTAGATCACTGGATGAAGAAGATGTGGTATATTTACATATACACACACACATACATGCATGCATACAAACATACATAATGGTCATGCCATTTGCAGCAACATGGATGGAGATGGAAGGGATCATGTTTAGTGAAATAAGTCAGAAGGAAAAAAGAAATACTGGATGGTTTCACTACAGGAGGAATTTAAGAGAAGCAAATAAGATATGCAGGGGGTGGGGGGAGTGTATTGTTATTACAATACAAAACAAAACACAACAAACAATTATAAACCAGAGATATCCTACAGGGGGGGGGACAGAGAGGGATCAGAAGGAGGGAGGAATTTGGGGGGCTATAGTGATGACTGGTAGGGGAGGAAGGAAGTAAACATTGTTGTAAAATGAATAATAATGTAAATAGATGTATAAATTTAAAAACAAATCAGTTCCTACAAGACATTCAGATGTAGAACCAACAAAAACAATACGCTGTGAAACTTGCCCAATCTCCATCCATGGAATTTGGGAACCATATACCCCTCCCCCATAAAGACAGCAGGATGGTGACTTGGGAACTCATATCCAACAGAGTTATAGAAGGTTGTATTCCTCCAATTCCCAGTTTCCCAAACTACTTAGCTATGTGCATGTGATCTTTGGCCCCACATGAGCACAGAGACCTCAGCTCTGACATTATTCCTTTAAGCAGCTGAGGTCAGAGTAGAGAGGGAGTGAGGGATCAGGGATCGTGGAAAGAGAAAGTGGCTGCATACCATCAAGCAAGGGCACACTCACTTTCAGTTTCTAGCAGGATGGCAACAGTTCATAAGCTTTCAGCCCAGCCCCAGCCCCATATCGGCTGGCAAGACCATTACTACTGACACCATTGCTTCTGTTTGGGGTCCCTGATCCACAGCTGCTCCACTTTCCAGTTAGAGTTACAGGGCTTTTGTCCTTGGTTGACACAGACTAGGTGTGAGCTGTGGTGACTTCTTCAAGAAATCCAGCTTAACCTGAGACATTTACTACCCCCCTTTTTGCCATAATGTTTCAGCTTTCACCCAGTTTTAACAGAAGGTCTAGGAACATTTTCATTGATGGTGGGGTAGACTACAGGATTTATCAAGACTTCTTTGGGTCAGCTTCTTATTCTCAAGAGTTACTTTCATCAGAATTATAAGCACAGGGGCCTCCCTGGTGGCACAAGGGGTTTAAGTGCAACACTATGAAGCTATGCCCAGCCACTGAAGCACAAGTTTGATCCCTAGCCAGGGAGCTGACCTACATGGCATGGCAGACCTCTCCTGTCTTACCAGCTGCTCCCTTCAGCAGTCTATGTCAGGCAATCTATCTGTTCTGTTCCCCTCTATCACCAGTGAATCCTCCCACCCAACACCTCACACCTGTGGCCTGTACCCTAGTTCTTGTATGCATAAGTAAAAATAAAAAGAATTATAAGCACAACTGGAGGTGGTAAGAGACCAAATATTAGTCAATATTTCATCCATGACTTTTTAATCTTTTTAAGAGAGATTTGTTTATTTATGCATATAGAACTGGGGTACAGGTCAGAGGTACAGGGGCGGTGAGAGGATTCACCAGAGACAGGGAGCAGAACAGGCCAACTTAGAAAGTACATTGCTGAGGGGAGCAGCGGGCGGGTCAGGGGAGGTCTGCCGTGCCATGTGGATCACCTCCAGGGCAGGCGGGGATCGAACTCATGCTGAAGTGGGTTTAGCTTCTTAGTGCTGTGCTTTAACCCACTGTGCCACCAGGGAGGGCCTCATCCATGACTTTTTAAAAAGTGTGCATCAGGGGAATCTCTCCAAGAGCACCAACACTCATTTTTAGCAGCTAGGACACACTGCAAAATAAATAATGAATGAATGAATGAATGAATGAATGAATGAATGAATGAATGAATGAATGAACGAACGAACGAATAATAGCCCTCTGGGACCTTTTAGTATTGTCTCCGAATGGGGAGAAAGTTGGCACAAGAGGATGCAGGAGGTGCTGAGCTAACAGAGGGCCCAGCTGTACCATTCCCCGTAGCAAGTGCTGTGTGCCATACCCTCCTAGGACCAAGCAGGCCAGGCTCCAGGGATCCACCTGTCCTGGGTTCCCTCCCCTGTGCTCAGTGCAGGTGTGCATCTCTCTAAGTGTGGTTTCAAATGAGTTGCAGTGATCTGCCCATCCAAGATGAAACTTGCTGTAGTTTTGATAAGGGAAATATGAAGTTGACCACAGATAGTGCAGGGTGTCCCTGTCTCAGGGAGGTTGACACCATCTGGGTGACTATGATTGAACCTACTTTCTACAGCCTTCAGGCCCCTCTCTAATTCTTCTTCATTAACAGGCAATAAAATAAAAGCCCTGATTATATACAAGTTAGTCAACAACTGCTATTGATTCCATGGACTTTCCACTAATTGACCTGCAAGGCCCTAATCCCTCTTCTTTCAAAAAGCTGCATCTCTGTCAGCATCCCAATCTTGTTGCCAACACTGTCAAGAAACAGGCTACTTGCAAGTTAGCCTGCTGGAACCCCATGGATGCTAGTAAAATACATGATAGTCCTAACTTAGAGCAAAGGAGTTTATCATTGCAATAGTAGTAGCCAGAGTACCAGCATTTCTTGTATATTCTTCAAGCCCCAGTTCCCAAGGGCCCAGGGAGACTGCACTGGTAGTGGTTGTGTTACAGGTGAGGAAGCCTGAGTTTAAAAAACCTGCAACTTTTATAACAGGCAATACATCTTTACCCTGAAGGAAGATGATGTCATGTATTCTAAAGCTATTTGTGGGCCCTCCCTGATGGTACAACAGGTTAAAGCACAGCACTATGAAGCTCTCTACATCCAGGTTGATCCCAGGCCAGGGAGGTGACCCACATGGCACAGCAGACCTCTCCTATCTCACTCACTGTTCCCCTCCACAGTGTATTTCAATTATTCTGCCTGTTCTGCTCCCCACTCTGTTTCTGGTGAATCCTCTCACCCCCTGCACCTCTGGCTTGTACCCCAGTTCTTGTATGCATACATAAATAAATCATTTTTTAAAATTTAAAAAAAAAAGCTATTTGCTAGGTGAACATCCTGGACAGGTAGTTCAGAAAGTGCCTCTGTTCATGGGACATGGAGAAATACAGTCACCTGTGGAGAATTGCTTCCCAACTGTCCACTGCAATTACTGCGCAAAAATGTTACCAGCTCACCCTTCTACCCCATCTGGTTGGGAGGTTGTCTGGTGAATTCTGCTGACATCAGAGCTTCAAATGCCTACTTAATGATGACCTATGGTGCTGAAAAGAACAGGAAAGATTTAAATGGGTGTCATTAAAGACAGTTGCCAACAACTCTTAGGTTTTATCAGGCAGCTATTAGGTATCAAGTACAGTTGAAATAGACAGGATGGTGTGTGTGTGGGGGGGGGATGGCACAAGGCAGGTGTGGAGGTGCTCCTATACAATGGTGACATTGAGCAGAACCCTGAGGGAGGAAATAGCAGGTACAAAGGCCCTGAGGGGTGAAGAATTTTGACAGATGAATCAAGGGAAGATTAGGTTAGGGTTCTTCTTGTGGGTTGATTTTGAGGGTGAAATGAGATATGGGGCTCTCTCTGGTAGGACAAGAGGTTAAAGCACAGCACTATGAAGCTCAGCCACTGTAGCACAAGTTCGATCCCTGGCCAGGGAGCTGACCCACATGGCGTGGCAGACCTTTTCTGATCTACCCGCTGCTTCCCTCAGCAGTGTATTTCAGTCAGTCTGCCTGTTCTGCTCCCCACTCTGTCTCCACTGAATCCTATCACTCTCTGCACCTCTGGCCTGTATCCCAGCTTTGTATGCATAAATAAATCTTTGGGGAAAAAAAAAAAGAAATGAGATAGAGACATCAAGCCACTGTAGAATCAAGGATCTCCAGACAGCTTGGGAAGACTGCCTCACCAGATGTCCCAGGGCTGGGGGAAGCCCAGGATTTAACCAGGGCTGGGGAGATCCTCAGGCAGCAGTATTCAGGATGCATGTCTGGGCAGACAGCCAGAGAGCAACAAAGGAATAGGCCAAGGGGAGTAGAGAATGGGGAAGTCGCTTGAGACCCTCGTGCTGGGCCCCGGAGAGTCTCAGTCTCCCTTTCCTGACACGGAGATTTCTCCACCAACATTCAAGTCCATGATGGTCCCATCAACCAGAAGAGTGGTGACATATGGGTATTTTCCTATGTTTCTCAATTATCTTCTGGAAGGGAGAGGGGTGTCCCCGGACACTGTGATGGGGCAGGTCAGATGGAGGCACACTGCAAGAAGAGCGGGAGGTGCCCTCTTATGTGTCCAGGGTAC
The DNA here is from genome assembly GCF_000260355.1 of Condylura cristata. NCBI lineage: Eukaryota > Metazoa > Chordata > Mammalia > Eulipotyphla > Talpidae > Condylura > Condylura cristata. The sequence goes on from NW_004567112.1 coordinate 56,407,214, forward strand.
ATGCCAGCCTTCTATGGGGAGGCAGCCCCAGGGGCCAGGGGCAGCTATCTCTGGCTTCAGAAACCAGAGCTTTCTTCCTGACTCTGGCTTGGTTACCCCCACAGGGCCCCTGGGATTGCTCCTAACCATGTCCTGACATGAGGGTTGGGAAAGCAGCTATGACAGTTTGGGTCTGTTTATAGCTCAGTGGATGAGGTCCTGGGTCCAGTTGCTCCCTTCTCTGGACTGTGGTGTCCCTCCCCTCCCTGTCCTCCCTGCCCACCTGGACTAGGTCAGTGATTAACCCAAGGGTCATTGCATTTCATGGAACGACAATGTCACACAAAAATAATCTATAGCCAAGTAATTTGGGGGACACTGGATGATTAGAGTTCCCTTGCCACAGGATTATACAGAAACTTTTCCGCACATCCTAAACTCCAGAGGGTATGTAGCATGTGATGTTCACCAGGTGGCCTGTCCAGGGCACCTCATTATTCAGGACTTCTCACCCCTGGCATTCTGAAAGGCGTGCCTCTAGATACGTGACTTAAGATGATCCCCAGAGGAATTTCTAGTTCTTTTCTGAAATTTGAAAAATGGAACCCCACCCCACCCCACCCTCCATTGCCATTGCAATGCCCAGCCTACCTCCAGGCTGCCCCTGCATGCTCTCTGGACAAGCAGCTCCATCCAGAACTCAATATACCACCCACTTTTGTCCCTCCTGCTTTCACAGGGCCTTCATTCTGACATATTTCTCCCATAATTGCGTTTAGTGGCCCTCAGAGGCTCCACACCAGACTCATGTCTGCTCCAACACATGACATACTCATTCAGGATGGAGTCCTTTTCTTAGGGTGGGCAGAAGGTGAGCACTGAAGTGCCAAGAGGGGTGAACTCACTACCAGCGTTAACACACTGCTGGCTGTATACATGCAAAATACAGGCTGTCCTGCCTGGCACACTCGGGCTGGACCCCTGCCACACCCTGTCCAAAGGTGACTACAGTGCTGTCTCCATTTGGAATAGGGAAGGTCAGAACTCCTTGGGCAGGCAGACAGGGCAGCAGTCATTCAGAGGACGGGCCAGAGACAGGGAGACCGCCTACGCCAGCTCCCTGTAGAAGCTGGGGCAGGGCTGAGGCTGCTGGATAATGCAGGGCTTCCCATCACTTCCTGCAGAAGTAGAATTCTAATTGAATGAATTTGACAGTAGTCCAATAGTTGGCAGATAAAGGGAGCTGCTGGTTGGGGGTAGAGGATGCAGGGAGGGTGCACAGTGGAACCCCATACTGTGGCTTCTACTCTCCCTTCACAGCCCTGTCCCCTACCCATGGCTGTGTCCCCAGTGCCTGCTCCAAGAATCAGTCAAGTCAGCTTCCCAAGCCCGTCTACCTCCAGCACTGCCACTGGGGCCTTCCATAGGCATGGAAATCTGAACACAAGTGCTGCGGGCATGAAAAATGAAATACGGCCCTCCCTGGTGGTGCAAGGGTTAAAGCGCAGCACTGTGAAGCTACACGCAAGCACTGCATTGAGTTCAATCTCTGAGTTCAATCTCCGGTTGGGGAGGTGACCCACATGGGGTAGCAGACCTCTTGTGACTCCTGCTGCTCCCGTCAGCAGTGTATTTCAATAGATCTGCCTGTTCTGCTCCCCACTGTCTCTGTTGAATTCTCTCACCCCCCACACCTCTGCCCTGTACCCCAGTTCTTGTATGTATAAATAAATCTTAAAAAAAAAAAACAAAACTGGATTCTAGTTCTAGCTAAAACCAGGTATAACAAGCCAAGGACCCCATTTTCCATGTGCTCACGCATCTGAGGACTTGAAGGCAAGAATTCACAAAGGTAGGGGTACAATTATTTTGCAGTGACAATGTTTATTGAGAATGGCTCATTACAAACAAAATATATTTATGTATAAAATCTCTGCAATGCAAAAGATCCCTTTTGTCCCTGTGTGGCTGGAGTGAAGACGTCAATAGTCCAGTGTGGCTTCAGGGGTTGCACTGGGCCCCAGTGTGCAGACAGGGGGCTGAGGGTGCCATGTGCTGTGGGCAGAAGCTCCTGATGTCTGGACTCTTCCAGCCTGCCTTTCATGACATGCGCAAGAACACGACACTGTTTGCACAACACTCCCCCATCAGCTGGCACCACCTCGGGGCAGGCAGCTTTTCTCGTAACCTTCCAGGTGGGTGACATCTAGCTTGTGGCTTGCCCTGAGAAGCCTCCTCCAAGGCCGGGGCCAATTTCGGTGTCCCATGATGGACTGAGGTATTGTGACCACTCTCCTGGTAGAGGCTGTTCCCATGCTAGACCTACTGGCACGGCTGTCATGTCTCTCATGCAGCCACTGTGGAAGCTTGGCTACCTCACTGCTTCCCTCTGTACAGCTATTTTCACTGGATTCTCCTGAGAATGCCCAAACCCCCACAGCTGTCACACAGGAAACTTGTGGAACTGGAGTTCCCCGGGATCCTGGGCCACCCAGCATTAAGGCAACAGATATGAGACCAGTCCGAGGGCAACACTAGTCTCTGAAACCCAGGGTAGCTGCCCAGTTAGCAGTGCCTCCCTCTTGACCCAAGGAGGCCTCTGGTGTTGAGGAGCAACTGGCTGGGTAGTCTGACAGTCCTGTAAACAGGACCCAACGCAGCTTCTCAAGCAGCCACCCGGGTAGGGCCAGGGGCTGATGGAGGCAGATGCTGAGTGTGGCTTACAGTCTGGGAGGGGCAGCAGCTGCACTGCATCATGCCCTCAGCACTGCTCGACCAAGACACAGGGGTGCAGGGTGGTATGACTACTGAGGCATCCCTGGTCCTCTGGGAACGATTCATTCATTCCCTTGGGAATGATAATTATCCTTATTTTTCAGGTGCAGACCTAGGTTTAAGATGAAGCACGACTACTTCCTGGCAAACTTCACAGACTGGGCCGACTTTGTAAGATAATGGGCCTGGATACTCAGTCCGCCTCATGGTGAGTCCCCTTCTCTTTGGAAGAGACATTGAGATGGCTTACCTGGCTCATGAAAAGAGGTGTCAGTGGTTCCAAAGTACCTGCAAACTCACTATTATTATCTCACTTGTGGGAGGGGGTGGGAAGAGGAAGAGAACAGCTCCAGTTCATGATTCATGCCACGTGATCCTGGGCAAGTACCCTTCACTGTCAAAACAGAAGAGAACCAACGTCTTTACAAGGCTGCGGCGTGAACTCCAGAGTGGATGGGAAGCCATAGGCTTCCTCAACATTGCTTCAGGAGCACAGCACCCAGCCCTGGCGATTCTGGCTCCTCCCACTCAGGACTTAGGCTACTGTGATAGGCCTCAAAGTATGTCTGCGGGGAGGGGGGAATCCTTGGGGTTCAGGCAGATGTTCTGGTCCTTGGTCAGGCATTCCTGGAGCACGCTGAGCATCGCCAGCCCACAGACCCTACCTACCAAGCCTGCCTAATACCCTCCACCCTGGAGGTCTGAGTACCTGGGGAGTTTCAGAGTCCTCTTTGCCTGAGGTCCAGCCCTCCACAGGGCCAAAAGACAGTGCAACCAGCCCACTAGGGCTACTGGGAGGGGCAATGGCATCCATCAAAGAGGACAGGGGGTCTGCAGCACTTCCAGGGAGAGGGCTGAGGGCAGTTCCTATCAAGGTCTGGTGCAATCCACAGCCCTGGCAGTTGGGCTAGGCTCCAAACGCACAGATGCTGTCCTGACAAGTAGCATCTCTCTTTAGCAGTCAGTCCCTGTCTCAAAGACATGGGCTCGGGTCTCCCCCCACCCTAGGGTCTGGATCATAGACAAGAAGGGCACCAATAGGCTGGATATTCCCTGGGCTTGGAAGGAGTCAGGCTCAGAGTCCGGGGGAGGCCCTGCCTCCAGCCACTAGCAGGTGTGGGGGTTAAGTGGCGTGATGATTCTCAGCAGTGGCAGATGAAGCAGGCATGCTGTGGTCTCCTCGAGTTCCCTAGAGCTTCATCACACTGGCTCAAGCAGTTTTGCATTACAACTCCAACAGCCCCAGGCCCGGGCATGGCCTCCTGAGTAGCCTCAGCTGGACAGGGTAGAGTAGGATCCAAGGGCCTGGGGACACCAGGCTCCTGCCGTCAGCTGTCCAAGTAGACAAAGAGGATGTCCTCGTCTGTGCCATAACTAGTTCTGGCTTCCTCAAAGTTACTGACACTGGCGCTGCACATTCCTGCTGGGGGTGAGAGGGCAGAGGGTCAGTGGGTGCAGGAAGAACATTGGCTTCACTGGTCCCGGGGAGCTGGGGAAGGTCTGACTATGTTGCACCTGCCTGGCCACCTCGCCCTTCTCAGGTCTTCCACGCCTGCAAGTTCCTCCTTGCCTGCTGCAGGCCTCATCGTTTCCTTCTCGAAACTCTCCCCCATTTAACAGATGGAGAAAGTAAAGCCCAGAGAGGGGATGAAACATGGTCAAGGACATACAGGGTAGGAATGTGAGGTGTTCCCCTTCTTCAGTCTGGAGCAAGCGCAGGGGCTGTCCTGGGAGAGGTGGATTCGGGGACAAAGGGGAAACTGCAGTCTTTGCAGAACAAGATGGTGAGCCGGGGCTCTGGGCGGCAGCATGGGACTAGCAGTGTGGGAGGGACAGATGGCCTGGGCATGCGGAGGCCCTGGGACGCCGGGTCTGTGGTTGGTTTGCTATATAGTCGGACGGTAGCACGAATGACACGAGCCCAGGAGAGTGGATGCTTTGGGAGAGCTGAGGAGGAAGACCTTGGCCACATCAGCCTGAATGGGAAGGAGTGATGTGGGCAAGGCATCTGAATGCAGGCCCTTGCCACCATCGTCCTGCCATACTCACGATCGGCGTAGGCTGGGTTGTTGTAGAAGATGCAGCCAGTGGTCCGGTTGTAGCCACGCAGCACGATGAAATGGCCCTGGTACTCTGGCGTGCGGCAGAAGCAGCGGTGGCTGCTGGGTGTAAAGCAGCAGTACTTGACGGGGCTAGAGCAGAGGTCGCAGTGCAGCACCCCTGAGTTCACCAGCACAATGGCCACGTGGCCCTGTGCCAGGTGTGCCTGGATGTCCTGTATGCTCACCGTGCTGTGGACAGAGGGAGGGTCAGCTGGTGCTACTGGGCCCCACTGCCATCACTCAAGTGGGATGGTCCCACTTGGACCCCTGTACTTCCATATGTCCCAAAGCTGGGAGCAATGCTTCTCTATGCCCTGAGCTCCCTGCAGTTGGGAATGACCTACTTTGACATGGGGGCTCAGGACCCATGAAGACACGGAGGATGCCAAATAAGCTGGCCCTGTCAGGCTCTTCATGGGGTGGCAGGTCAGGTCCTAGTCAAGCACCATGAGAGCAGCACACAGGACTCCCACCTCCTAACCTGGTCAATGAATTCTTTTTGCCAATTGCCCTCCTTGATCCTTTCCCCCACTCATGTGTTTTATACTGGAAAACTATCAGCCCAATTTGATTCCCAAATCTGAGCCAAGCATGTCTTCACCAGCTTTAAAGCCAAGTGCTTTTTGCAAAGGGCTCTTTTTTTTCTCGGCGCTCCTTGTCAGGGGAGGGGCTGTCAAGGCAGGTCTGACCAGCACCACCTGCTGGGGGAACCCCCAGTTCAGCAGTTGGCTGCCTAGAACAAACCTTTGAGGCCAATTGGTGTCCCCCAGAAGGCAGCAAGTTCAAATAAGAATCTAGAAAGGGAGAAGGACTGGGCAGGGGGTCCCCAAAGCCAGATGTGCAACTACCCTCAAGGGTGGGGATGCTCTCCCACTTGGGTCTTCCTTCCTGAGAACTCTCTTCAGGCGTGGCAGTGAGAGCACTGCGTGGCCGGGACAACAGCCAAGGCACACTGGTGCTTGGTTCGCTGCTTCAGCCCCAAAAGACAGGCCATTTTCCCATTTGGTCTCTGAAATGAAATGACTGGCTGAGTCCCACAGGTGTGTACGAGAGTGGCATTTCAGTTGCAGGAAGAAAGGAGGGGCTCTGCGGGAAGGAAAAGCAGCAGGCTTCATGGAATAACCTGGTATGGAGGTGCTGGGTTCAAACCATAGCACTGCTGAGAGCTGTTTTTCCCTTCCTCAGTTTCCCTGCCTGAGGAATGGGGACAGCACCAGCGTCCCACTCAACAAGACTACAGCTGTCAAGTGCCTCTAAATAAAGACCTGCTGCCTTTCCTGCTAAATGTGCTCATGTGGTCAAAGATTATGTCAACACTCCCCCCTCCAATTTTCCAACTCACCCATTCTTGGCTATACTGTGTTAATGAAAACTGACATCTGTAAAGATTAGGGAGACCTGAGCTAACTGGTCTAGGGATGTCTGTCTGGGAGCTGAGCCAGCAAGCCTGAGGGAGCCCAAGCGAACCTGGAGAAATAGTCTCAGGGCTGCCGGAACCTGTGCCCCCCACCTCCAGCCCCGCCCTTATCTAGATGAGAAAGGGGAGACCCATGTAAGGCCTGTGAGCTGGGCCTTCCTAAGCAACCTATCGTGCTGTCCCTAATACCCTCCATCGCCATGCCAACATACCCCTCTGCTATCACACCATCACAGGGAGCAGCCACCATCCTGTGAGCAGCCCAAGGGCAGGCTAGAGTCTGTCTTGCTCACCTGCCTCTCCAGTCCCTGCTCAGGACCAACCCAAGACCAGGGCTTTGGGTATAGTAAGTCAAGTAGCCCCTGGTCCTATTTTATGGATGAAAAAAACAAGTTTGGGGTGGGCAAGTCACTACCCATGGCCTCCTGGGTAGGAAACCCACTCTGCCTGACTTACGAATCCCAAGTCTTTCTCACAGGCCATCTTGAGGCCTCTACCTCTGCAAGTCTGGGTTAGCAAATAGAAAAATGAAGGTACACGGAGGCTCACCATTTTTCCACCAGCACCTTGCAGGCCTTGGCTTGTGTGAACAGCTGATTTACCCGGGTCTCCTCTGTGTCAAAGTGTTTCCTATAAAAGGACTAAAGAGAAAAGGGCAGGCTGGAGGGTGTCACCCATCCTGGCTACCCTCGCCCCTTTGGATATGTGAAGAGCATGTGATGGAGTCAAAGACAGCAAGAGAATGGAGATGGCGCAGGCAGCATGCCTGAGGAGAAAGCTGTGTCTGCCCCAAGCTGGCAGAGTGGCTGGCCAGAGAGCACAGGAGATGGGTGGGCAGTCAGCCTCAGATTGGAGCCCCTGGGGAGGTTGGTCACACCTGGGCTTAAGTTAAGTACCTGGTCGGTACGAGTAGGAATCAGCAGTAAGGTGTAAAGGGGCGGTTAAGTCCGCCTGGACACTCAGCTAAGCCAGGGGAAGCCGGTGAAACATATTTTAATGCAGGGGACTTAAAAATGTTAGCACTCTAGTGGGGGAAACAGAGAAGACCTTTTTCTCTGTCCCGTGGTTAGATGGTCAGAATGTTCTAGTCTGGAACATTCAAAGGAGAAGTTGACCAGCACTGGCCATCATGCCATAACCTCTCGCCAACAAGGCCAGCAGTGACTCTGTTCTGCCAAGTTTCAGAGTCTGGGACGAGATCTGCCTTGTTGCAGGCAGGACCAGCTTTCGCTGTGCAGGGAGGGAGACTACACTGATGTGTTGGCGAGGCTACCTCAGCATTCTTTCTCAGAAAGAAAACATTGAGGTTTTTTTTTTCCAGAATACCAATTAATCAGCTTGAAGCGGGGTGTCTTGTGAAAAGAAAAAAAAGGGTAAGCGATGGCCAGACAAGGTCAGAACAATGTGCTTTGGGGCCCCAGGCCCTGCCTTGTGCTGAGGGGTGGCAGGGAAGGACACAGGAAGCCAGCCAAAGAGGCTTCTCTGTATAGCCTCAAGAGCAGTCAAAGGCTGGCAGGAGGTGCTGGGAAGGATCCAGCTCTCTGCAGAACCTCTCTGCAGAGGGCACTAGGAACCTCAAGGTCACCTGGTCTGAACAGCTCCTAAGTGCTGCCTGCAGCAGATTTGACACTGCCCCGGTCTCTCCACATCTGTGAGCTGACTGCACCTTCTTCCAATGCCTGGACTGGGGAGGGTTAGCTGCTCACCTGGTTTTTGTAGCCCTTGTCAACGCCCAGGGTCTGGGTACAGAAGCGGTGCCTCACACCAAAGTGGCGCATCAGGTAGGCCAGGTCAATGGTCCAGATGCTTCTGGTCAGCTGCAGCTCCTGCAGCGCACGCTCGAACTCACTGTCGTCCAGCTGGCCCAGGTACCTGTAGGCAGTCAGGCTGCTGAAGATGCCTCATCCTCCGGGGAAGCTGACTGGCTCACTTCTTACCTTTTGGCCCATCAGCCACCGTCAGACCTCTCACTCCCCAAAAGACTCCAACCTCGTATCTCCTACTCTCGTGCTGCCTGAGGGCCATGCTGGCCCTGGAACCGAGGGCCTAGGTTCAAATCTCTTGCAGGTTGTGTGGTGTGGAAGTCACCACTTCCTCTGGCCTCACTAGCTGCACCTCTGGCCTCACTAGCTGCACCTAAGTTGAGGTGTTAGGACCACATTCGTGGTTTTCTAAGTTTAGTCAGAGTCTCCATTTTTAATTCTGCATGGAAAACAGGCAAGGGAGAGACTATCACCAGGCAATTCCCAGAGGTCACCTGAAACCTCTTCTGTGAAGAGATGGTTATTGTGCCTCCAGGCTCTGTAGTTCCTGTGATGCTCATGTAGCCTCAGCTCTGAGGTTGGCTCCCCAGTGACTCGGTCTCCCAGGAGCCTAAGTCTACAGGCTGAAAGGCCTTTTGTCCAAGCACGGGGTCACTCTAAGGGCCAGACCTGAGCACCTCAGTCTTCCCTGGTCATTCCCAGAATAGAAACTCAGAAGACCTGGGCCACCACTTGCTCCATTTTGCAGATGAGACCGAACCCAGGTAGAAGCTGGGCCGCCCCCCCCCCAGCCCCCAACTAGAGAGTAACATGGATGATGACTCCCACCCAGATCTCTCCAGATCTCTTGTAGCCAGAGCAGGTGGTGTGGAGGGCGAGGGCCTGGGCCTACCCACTCACCGCAACACCATTCTGGAGCAGGCTAGGCCGCAGTCCCAGTGGTACAGCTGCTGGATGATGGGCACTGGCAGCTGCACAAAGTCCCCTGCGTGGAAACACATGGCAGTCATAGAACCCTGGGGCAGTACCCACCGCTGCCACCCCTATTTTAGTTGCCATCATTGGCTCCTGCATAGATCCTGTAAGCGCTGTGCAGAGATGGTTCACAGCCCTTTAAGTCTCCCAATCCTTTCTCTTTACAACAGTGATCTCCCCAAAACACCAATCAGAGCAGCTCAGTCTGACTTAAAACCCTCCAGTAGGCTGGTTGTGCTCTTTCTTAGGATACCACTTTCAAGGCTGCTGCCCTGGCACCTCTGCCTCTTTGCCTTTCTTGGCTTTTACCAGGTGCCCTCCAGATAGAATCTTAAGTCCCAGGGCCTTTGAACACCTGCTCCCTCTGCCTAGGCACTCCTGGTCTCCCAGGCCTGAGCTAACTCCTGCCCGAGGATGTCACTTCTCTATGACGCTCCCCTCAAGATCCAAGAGAAAGGGCAGGACCATAGGATGCGAGAGGTACTCCCTGGATATGCATGTTCGAATCAGTGAGGCCCTGAACTGCCTGATTTCAGACCCCCCAGGGCCGCCATGGTATCTGAAGACCATAGCTAGGAGGAGGCTGCCACATATTGTTTGGGGAATGCTATCCTAAACGACCTCTCACTCTGTCCTTGCCAAGTGGTGAGCAGGGCAGGATTCGATTCAGGCTTTCTAGCCCCATCTCTGTCACAGTGGGTGAAGCAACTGAATTGCTCCTGCTGGACTACATTTGGTCATCTCTAAAGTGGGGACTTTGGTCCACTCTGACCATGTTTAACTAATATTTCCTAAGAGCCTAGTAAATGCTGTACCTGGAGATACAATGGTCAGTGACATAGGTCCCTGTCCAGTGGACAGCAAAAACAAGCACATACAAGAGAAAAATGGAGCACTGGGCTAGGGGAAATGGTAGGGGTAGAGCTTGGAAAGGTAAGAATCAGGGAACACAGGCAGAGGGGGGTACAGAATATGCTAAATCCCTGAGGTAGAGGCAAGTCAGCCTGTGGTCTACAGGATCTTCCTACTCTGAGACCCCATGACTCGGGACAAAATTCAGACTAAAGAACCAGGAGGGACTTTCCTATTTCATCTCAGTGGTTCCTGGGACCTCCCTTGAGCCTGAGGCCAGCCTGAACAGAACTGTCCCTGGAGTCTGCCAGCCATGCCAGTCCCAGTCCCCACTGTTGGTACCACCTAAAGGTACCAGTCCTGGAGTCCATCCTGGCCTTCTCACCTGCTAGAGACTGTCTGGGCAGTCCCTTACCTGAAGTGGGCCCCAAGCTCCTGCTCTTCTATGTCTAAACTACCCACCCACCTACACATGCATACTAGTCTTCAAGGTCAGACCTGCGACTGCTCTTTCACTGGCCTCTCTCCCCTCACTCCCTACCCTCAAGGGCCTATGGAAGGCAGGATGGCAGGGGTGAGGACACACCACAAGCCACTTAAATCACCTGAGAGGCAGCTAACCTCTCTCTACTTCTCTGGACCTATGTCCTCTTCTACTCTTGCCCTGCTTCCAAAAGAAACCCAGACCCCTCCTTCAAGGCCTCTGCAATTTCACCTCCTCCCACTGCCACAGATCCAGTCCTGAGGGCTCAGGCCTGCTGACTCCTGCCTGTCTTCGCCCCAAATTCCACCCCTCCTCTCCCATGTCTGTACATAGCAGCCACAGGGATCCCATCCACAATTTCTCTTTGCTCAGGATAACATTCTTACCCTTTACCATGACCTACAGGTACTGCCCAACACATGGTGCACCAACCTCACCTTGGCCCACTACTCAATGTGTTTTAGGAACCCAGGGAACCCATCAAGCATCATTCCACGCCAGGCCTTTACACATGCAGCTCTCTGTAACTCTGACTCCTGTTCTCAAAGTTGTTCTTTTTCATCATTCAGGTTTCAGTTCAAAGTTTCTGAGTAGCTTCTCTGACTATGCTTTGGGTGGGGGTGCTTCCTTCACAGCATCGGTTTGTTTACTTTGCAAATGTAACAAACATAAAGATAGCTTGTTTCCTCACTATATATAAGCTATCTGAGGGCAGAAAATTTGCTAGTCTTTTTCCCTGTTATTCCCAGTGCTGAGTATCTAGTGGTTAATAGTAACTCAATAAACATTTGTTGGGGGAAATGAATTTAAGTTAACCCTGACTTTGTCTTCCAGTGATTCCTTTTCCAAAATAATTTCCCCAAAGGGTCCAGTGGAGAGTTGTATAAATACCATTTTTGTCCCCTCATGGTGGGGTGTCTCCCTTTCTAAGAACCCCTTACCATGGTCATAAATTAGTGCCTTTTTGTTTTTCCTTCATACACAAGTGCTTCGCTCCTCAGCTCCTCAGTTTTTGCTCTTGTATATCCCTTAGCCTGGCATGTTGCCTCTGAATTTCCAAATCCTTTCCCTCTCCGAGCCCCTGAATACAGAGTACCTGACGAGGTGTCTGTTCCTCACTGGTCAGAAATCCTCAGTGGCAGGTGGGGAAGAGGCTTACAATCACCTCCTCCTAGTCCACAGCCCAGAGCAAGCACTCAAAGTCTTGATGGAAGTCTTTTTTCCAAAAGGGTCTTATTCCTTGAGATGCCTTGGGCCTACTCACCCTCACCCCTCAACCTTTCAGACTGTTCACATTCACAGCTTCTTCCTTACTCTGAGCCTGGGCTCTGATACCAACTAGCTGGGCTGTCTCTGTCTGTGCTACATATGTGGCATAGGAAAGCTGTTATCCAGGGCCCTTGGGAACTTCCCTGCCCTTCTGCCCCTCCTCTTCTTGCCTTGCTCTCTGAAACTCCTTTGATCGTGGGGCCCTGCAAGCCTTAACATCCCCACTTGGCCATCCCAAGTCTTGGCATTGGCAATTAGCCCACAGGGATACTGAGATACTTCTGTGGGCAGGTGATAAGGGTAGGCAAGGCCTTCCAAACCCAAAGCTGTTGCCTGATGTTGATGCCTGGAGTTAAGGGACGGCCCTATCTGAGAGCTATGGCTTCCGGGAAGGCCCTGACCTGGCATCACTTGGCAGCTGTCATCAAGGAAGTAGGCAACTCACTGACCTTGGTAATTAACCCCTCTGAGCCTCAGTCTGCTCATCTGCAGAAACGAATGTAATGATCTTCTGGGGTTGTTATGAGGATTAATGAGACACTGCAACACAGTGCCTGCATATTAAAAACTCCCTATGAATGTGAGCATCCACTGGAGTTCAGGAAAACCAGGTGCTTCATGGGCCAACATCCCAGAGTTGGGGGTTCAGAGATACAAATCCCAGTATAGCATCAGACCCTACCCCATGCTGCAATCACAAGAGACCACCCCCTATGTGACACCATGGTCCCACTGATACCTTAGGATTGGGGTCCCATATGCTCCTCACATCTCCCGTAAGATGGCTCCTCACGTTGTTTACTAGTACTTTCTCTTTCTCATCAACCCTGAGCCTTGAGCAGGACAGGACTCACTACTTCCCCACCCCACCCCACCCCCACGCACTGAGAGAAGCAAACTGAGGGCCAATCTTGGTTTCTACCTAAAGGAACTCAGGTCATTTCAGACAGAAGGAACAGCAGCTGAAGAATAGCAGCAAGACAAAAACGCTGAGTCTGGAAGGTTAAAAAAAGGGGTTCTCCCATTGCCTTGTGTTCTCAGCCAGTTCCCTGCCCTTCTAGGCCTCAATTCCCCTACAGTTCCCAGCGGGATTATTTCCCCAGGTGGCTCCAGAAGGACTAGACACTTCTGGGTAAGGTGGCACCTTCTTACAACCAGCACCCTCCCCTCAGGACAACTGTAACAGCTGACATGGGGTTCCAGCCCAGGAGTCTCAAGAAGCCCCAAGTGACCCGGGCTGGGGAGCAGAAGGGCCAAAGCGAGTGTGTACACCTGGCCAGGTTTCGCCTGAACCTCTACAGCCTCGGCAGAGGTGGCGGTCAGCCCAAGGTCGCGCGGCCGGACCCTGCCCCGCGCTAGGGCGGGGTTCCCCTAGCTTCCCGGGGTGAGGGCTGAGGCCTAGGGAAGCACTAACCCGGCTCGAGCTGCTGCCCCGCTGCCTCCGCCTCCGTCCTCATGACCCGGGCGGCGCGGGGCGCCCATGGCCCTGGCCCCGCGCCGGCAGCAGCTTCGGCTTCGGCAGAGGCGGGAGAGGGACCGCTGCGTGTCGGGTTCCTCCGCGGCACCAGAAACCGCGGTGAGCAGAGGAGGCGGCGGCTGGGCCACCCCAAGCCCCGCCCCGGCCCTGCCAAGGCTCCGCTCCTGGCCCCGCCCCTCCCCAGGCCCCGCCCCTCCCTGGGCCTGGGGTTTGGGGGCCCCCTCCTGATTTCCTCCGGATTACGATCCTAGAGGCCCAACCCCTTAAACCCGTCCCAGCCAATCGCTGTCTCGGTTGCTGGTCACCACGCCCCTTCCCTCCCCATGTCCAGGGGCGGATGGACAGACACTGCTCCACCCCCGTGCCGGCCCCTTTCTCTGAGCCCCGCCCCGGGGCCCTAGCGTTCCGCGAACTTAGCCGAGAGGTTCTTCCTCAGCAAGCTCCTCCCCTGCCCCCGCCCTGCTTCTTGACCGGGCGCCGGGCTAAGGCTCGGTTCTACCCTAAACATAGCGCGGCTCCTGGAGACCTAGCTCTACTCCGACCCCCACGAGGGACGACCTCGGGCCGACCTTCGCTATACTCCATACCTCAGTTTCCCTTTGCGCACGGTGAGATACCTCGCCTCGCTTCAGGGGACCCCTTACCTGGAGGTGCCGGGTCCCAAGCGTTAAATTGTGAGGGGAGGGCCTGGCCCTCGGCCCCATCGCCTGCCGCCCCGGGTCCAAGGCCCCAGGAGCCAGATTCCCGCCTTGCGAGCCAACCCGGCCCTAGCGTGGAGTGTTTGGATACACGAGCCCCCCTCTCCCATCGCCGGCCCGAGGGTCGGTGTTTCCGGCGGCAACCAGGTCCGGTCATCAGCCTTCTTCCGGGGCCGGAACTATCGTACCAGAGCAGACGTTTCCCAGCCGGCGGAGTGAGGAGGAAGCGGAGGCGGTACCGCGCTCAACACTAGGAAAAGGAAGGGTGCAGGTCGTGCGCGCGGCATTTTGGGAACGCGTGGTGTTCTGGGAGCGCTGGGCCCGCCATTCGCTGGTTTCACGCCTTCGCAGCTGCCTGAGTCGCCGCCACACGAGAGAAAGGGAGGCCGGAGCCGGTGAGGAGAGGCTGGGGTTTGGCGAGGGGAGGCCGAGGTACTCGTGAGAGGGGTCGGGGGCTGGAGAAGGACGAGCTTCGGAGAAGCCCTGCCCATCTGGGGAAGGGAAAAGAGCGGGAAGCCCGGGCCATCCAAATGTCTGCGTAGCCACTTTAGAGCCTGGAAGTGAATTCATTAGCTTTTCCCCCAGAGTACGTGCACTTTACTTTCTGAAACTTCCCCAAGTTAGTGTTTTTTGAAGCATCCAGGCAATAGCCTTGAAATAACTTGGTTGTTTGCTCCTTCCCCCAATTCCTATTCAGGTTAGTTTTCAACGTTCTTTGCCGCTGTCTCTACCTACCTTTTAGACATAATAAATACAGCGGTTTTATCAAGTGTTTCTGCTTCTAAACTGTTTCAACTTTCTAAGTACTGCCACGCTTTTATTGGATCGTGCCTTATGTATAATCCTGCAGTGGCTTCCCAGTATCTGCAAGTTAGGAGCTTACCCTGGTTGTTTTTCTTAGGGGAAAAAAAAAATTCCTGTTTGTAATCGGTGTGCGCTGTTAATTTGAACCACCGCAGGTTCTAGTCCCACAAAGATGTGAAAAGGAATTCGCAGACATTTTAGATACGTAAGCGGAGAGAAACTAAGTTTAAGAAAGTAAAGTTTATTTAAAGGCAGAAAGTTAGGACTCCCCTACTTGGGAGTTGCAAGGAAGCCGGGTGGGCCTGTATCTCCTGGTATTTAAATCCTTCTCCCCTCCCCCCCCATTCTAAAATCTCATCATCCTATTTTGTGATTGGCTCTTTATCCCAGTGGCTATACTCTTAGGGGCAGATGTGCCCGTTTTCCCAGTTTTTATCCCAGAGTTTCTCTTTTTTATTTCCCCTGTCTAAGGTCTAAAATTTACTGCCCCAATTAGTCCAAAATTTCAGCTTTAAAATTTTCTGCCCTTATTAGCCCTCTTGAATTTGGCTGCTCTTATCTCAGAGGCCTCCCTTAACTCTGGAAGCCCCCACCTGCGCTGTCCCTAAAGCTGCCTGTTTAACCCTAACTTGCCCTGGGCTCCAATACCATACGGTCACTTTGTGAACACTTTTGATATTTTCGCTTAATCTTTTCTTGGTGGTGAAGTAAACAGAAGAAGCAAAGGGCACTTAGTAGACTGAATTAAATGCGCTGCCTCTTCTGCTCTTGATTCTTCAATCTGTATCTCCATGACCCTGTCACCCAATAGTAGCAACATGTGAGTGTTGAGCATTTGAAATATAGCTAGTGTGACTGAGGACCTGACTTTTTAATTTGAATTTTATTTCAATTTAAGTTTAATTTAAACAGCTACATGAGCCCAATGACCACTGTGGATAGCTCAGATTTTGTTATGGGTTCACAAAGGGATGTTACCCACAATTATGAGTTGACAAACGTGTTGTACTATACATAAATTTTAATTCTTCCCCCAGTACATACTAGTATCTAGTGGTTATTTGATGAACTTAAAGGGATAAATGGTAGCAGGGAGGAAAATGGGAAGCACATTCCTTGTGTTCCCATTAGCTTTCCTTCTATCCAGCCCCCACTTTCCTTTCCTCATCTTGCATGTATTTGCCAGAGAGGTTCATCATGCTAGGAGTTAAGCTCCTTTTTCTATTGAAAGTACAACTCTGGCATTTTTGCTAAGTTTTATGGAATATCAGGCCTTCGGGGAAACATGGTGTATTCCACATGCCTTCATGCTCTAAGAGATGAACTGATTGTCTTCTTTCTTACTGTAGAACTTTCTTCCTGCCAAGATGTCTATTGGTGTGCCAATTAAAGTCCTCCATGAGGCTGAGGGCCACATTGTGACTTGTGAGACAAATACCGGAGAGGTGTATCGTGGGAAGCTTATTGAAGCGGAGGACAACATGAACTGCCAGGTATCCTGTTTTGCACATGACACTGTGGGGGAGCTTGCGCCTTTGTCTTGGAGGATAGAAAAGTGGTGTTTACAGGACTGTTAAAGCTGTTCTGATTCAGCAGGTGATTATTGAGTGCCTAAGGCATGCCAGGCACTGTTTTCAGTGCTAGGGGTGTGGACATATATCAGACTTACTTAAAGTTCAAAATATTTAACCTCATGTTTTGTTTTCTTCATCCCACAATTTTTTCTCCCGTTTTTGGGGCACTTTAAGAGAAATAGTACTACTCTCTTTGGTAGAATCTTCTAGGTTCAGGACCATTATCCATTTGCCTGTTTGTTTACATAATCCTTTGCATTTAGCATAATCTTCCACTTATGTGGTATATTTATTTTCCATTTTTCTTGGGGAAGGAATCCTCTTAGATTTGAGGTACACCTTTGAAATATTGTGGTTTTTGACTCTGGGCTATGGCAATAAAAGAAGTCACACAGATTTTTGCCTTCCCAGAAAAGTTATGTTTACACTAGTGTTTAGTGTATTAAATGTGCAATAGTGTCATGTCTAAACAAATTTTATTTAATGTGCAAAAATACTTTATTGCCGAACAAAAGTATAATCACAGCTGAGCCTCTAGAAAGTTACATTCTTTTTACTGGTGGAGGGCCTCGAAAAAAACAAAAACTAAAAAGGCAGCATGTGTAGCACACAATCAAGTAAGACAGGCCTAAAGAGCAGTTACCCACAAGGTGAGCAGATTTGGTGATAGTTTTGTGATCCATAAAATTGGCAGAATAAAGTTAAAGGGCACATCTCCTAAATATCTCTCTGCTGATGTTGGAGCAGCTTCCTGGTGTAATGCCCTTCCTGTGACACTTACTGTGCCTTTCACTGATAGTGACAGCCTTACTTTGCAAGGTATGCCAGCACATTTCTTTAAACAATAGGTTAAGAGCTTGGGCTTAGGAATCAGAGATGTGGCTTTAAATCCTAAATGTATGACCTTAAGGCATATTAATCACCCCAGTTTCTCCGTCTGAAAATACGGTGTGGTGATCTTCTGTGTACTAATACATAGGTGTTAAGATTGGACCAAGCGATTTATTGGGGGAAATAACAATAAAGGAGGAGCAGGCGAGCTAGGATGCTGGATTAACTCTGATGAAAGCAGAAAGGCCAGGAAGAAAGATTGAGTAGGATGAACCGTAGACGGGAGCATATTTCTGAGGCAGAGGTTGCTAGATAGGAGTCTAGTATGGGGCAGAGGTAGCCTGGTTCTAGCACCCTCACTGGCCCATCACTTACTGGCAGCCTGGGAAGAGAGTGGCATCAGGTGAGTGAATGACTTGGATCCCAAAGGAAGTAGCTGGAGACTGTTGACTCCCTGTACTTCTTACAGCCTGCTGAATCTTGAAGGGAGCTCTGAGCGGTGCATTTCCTAGACCACGGTAAGGATAACATCCACAGCTAGGGCAGTCTCAAAGATCAGATGAGTTATGTGTCAGATGAGTTATGTGTGTTCAGCATCTTCGCACCATATACTTAACTGTCAGCATGAGATACCTGTTAATAGTCAGAGAGGTAAATGTCCTAACTGTCCATTTTCTCAGTGTTCGTTCATTTGTAATTTTTTTTTAGAGCTTTGAGCATCATTTTCCTTCCAGGTGGACTAATTGGGGCAATTTTTGGTGTTTATGGATGTTACACATCTGATAACTATAGATTTCTCTCCTCTATCAGTGCTTTAGAGGGCTCTCTGAAAGTCCTATGGGGCAGAGACCCCCTTTACCTTGTGATGAAACACTAGTCAGATCAGTACTCTTTATCCGTCGTTTTTTGTTGGCTTAATACATCTTTACCCATTCTAAGGTAATTTTATTTGGTGAGAACAAGGTAAAATGGAGGTTAGTGAATATGAATGAGATTTCTCGGCTTTTTTTTTGTTTTAGATTTGCTTTTTTTCAAAGATTGATTTGTTTATTTATACATACAGAACTGGGGTACAGGCCACAGGTGCAGGGCCAGTGAGAGGATTCACCAGAGACAGAGTGGGGCGCAGAACAGGCAGATCTACAAAGTACACTGCTGAGGGGAGCAGCAGGCAGGTCAGGAGAGGTCTGCTGTGCCATGTGGATCACCTCTAGGCGGGGATTGAACTCGCACTGAAGAGGCTGCAGCTAGCTTGCAGTGCCATTGCACCACTGGGGAGGGCCTTTCTCAGCTTTTTACTTGGATGGATTACTGAGCTTCCCTGGCCTCAGGTTTCCCTTCTGTACTGTAAAGATGTCGACCAGATGACTTGGTGGTCTTGCAGATGCAGCCAATGAGTTTATGTGCCAGAGTATTCATTGCACTGGTATTTTTCATAATGAAAACAACCAGCATTTGTTACTAAATGTTGGTTTTATGTTACAAGAAATTGCCATCTTCCAGTAATAATATAGAACAGTATTTAATGTCATAGGAAAATGCTGTTGATCTAAATGGAGAAAAATACAAAACTAGTGTCTAACTGGTTTTACAAAAGTATGAACCCTGATGGCCTAGGGTTAAGTCTTAGTGTTACCTCAGCGGCCTGAATTGATTCCTGAACAGGGTGCAGCTAACCTCATGTCTCACCCGATGCTTCCTTTAGCTCCCCATTTTTTTTTAAGGTTTTATTTATTTATGCATACAGAACTGGGGTACAGGCCAGAGGTGCAGGGGCAGTGAGAAAATTCAGAGACAGAGTGGGGAGCAGAACAGGGAGACTGGCTAAGTACTCTGCTGAGGGGGACAGCAGGTGGATCAGGAGAGGTCTGCTGCCCTCTGTGGGTCACCTTCAATGGCTGGGATCAAACTGGTGCTGAAGTGGCTATGGCTGGCTTGCAGTGCTGTGCTTTAACCTGTTGCTCCACCAGGGAGGGCCTGTTCCCCACTTTTAAAGTACAAGCAAGGTGTAAATGACAAATAAAATATATTTAATACACAGTACATTTACTACATAAAAATGTAGTAAAGGTTTTAAAGGAAAACCAGAGGAGCTACCTTTTGGTGGGAAATTATATGACTAAAATTTTTTAAAGATTTTTTTTTTTTTTTCATTTTGAAAATGGTGAACATATATTAATTTTATTATCGTAAGGAAGGTACTGTCGGGCCCTCCCTGGTGGTGCAGTAGGTTAAAGCACAGCACTAAGCTAAAGCCACTTCAGCATGAGTTTGATCCTTGCCTGCCACAGAGGTGACCCACATGGTGTGGGAAACCTCTCCTGAACCACCTACTGCACCCCTCAGCAGTATAATTCGTCAGTCGGCCTATTCTGCTCCCCACTCTGTCTCTGGTGAAGCCTCTCACTGCCCCTGCACCTCTGGTCTATACCCCAATTCTGTATGCATAAATACACCCCCCCCCCAAAATTGCTATTTTAAAAAGTAATGTGAATTCTAGAATTTTGGTGAGAAGTAACAGTGTTAATGGATTCCACTGGAGCTGAAATAGTGCTCTGATGGTTTAGGTACAACCTTTATACCCAGTCACCCACTGGACTATTTGAACTGTTTTCTTCACTGTGGAATAATAGTATATGGGAACATAGATTATAGCTGTCACATGACTGTCAGTTAACACTGCCCAGAATTATGATCAGGAAGATCTTGGAAATTTCTAAATGTAAAATGTAGTTGGAAATTTATTCAAGTACCTAGCTTTCTAGCTGGAAGTAAAAACTAACTTTTTTCTGAACTGTGAGTGTGGATTAAATCTACCATGCTCCTTTATTGCATAATAGTTTTGCATATTTCTTTGTTTTTATCAGTGAAATTTTATGTAACGTTGGTTAACAAGACTGCTTCAGGAGTGACAGCTTCACACCTTAGTACACACCATTATCATCAAATTGACCCCCTTCTGCCCATTCTTCCCACCCTTGTATGTTTCCTAGTAACATACACTCTCATTGTAGCCACAGTGTAGTTACTAACTCGGAACTTCAACATTGTGTTTGTCTTTAATCTGTACTTCATGTTCCCATTTTCTACAAGTGTCTTTTATGACAGTGTTTTCTGTTAACATTATTCAGTCCAGGATTACTTAACTGTATTTAGCTGTCGCTTCACTTTATGCTGCTTAGGTCAGATGTTTGTGCTTCTATTAGAGAATAGAAGTCAGGTTTTTTTGTTTTTATTTTTTTAATAAAATGTTCTTTAATTGAGGCTATGCTGAGGCATAGATTCAGGTTATGCTTTCTTTGACTGTTGCTGAGTAGGTGATTTCTTTTTCGTCTCATAAAATGCCTGTTTGTGGGCCCTCCTGGTGGCGCAGCAGGTTAAAACACAGCACTGAGAATCTTAACAGCTGCTTCCGCATGAGTTCGATTCCCGCCTGCCCGGGAAGTGACCACATGGTATGGCAGACCTCTCCTGATCCGCCTGCTGCTCCCCTCAGCAGTGTACTTCATCGATCTGCCTGTTCTGCTCCCCACTCTGTCTCTGGTGAAGCCTCTCACCGCCCCTGAGCCTCTGGCCTATACCCCAGTTCTGTGTGCACAAATAAATAAATCTTTAAAAAAAAAAAAAATGCCTGTTTGCCCCTTACTGGTGGTATTAATCTTGATCATCTGATTGCTTTATTATGTAGTCTTTTTTTTTTTTTTTTTGAAGATTTGTTTGTTTATACATATGAGAACTGGGGTGCAGATCAGAAGTGTGGGGTGGGGGGGAGTGAGGGGATTTACCAGAGACAGAGTGGGGAGCAGAGCAGGTAGATTGACTGAAATACACTGCTAAGAGAACAGCGGGCTAGACAGGAGAGGTGTACTGTGCTACATGGGTCAGCTCCCTGGCCAGGTATGTGCTGCAGGCTACGATAGCTTCATAGTGTTCTTTTTCTTTGTAATTAATGAAAATTTTGTGGGGAGTTTATTTGAGCAAATATCTAGTGAGTATAGTGTTAACTTCAATACCCCTTCATCCATTTAGCACTTTTTTTTCTTTAACCTTATCGTTCTTTCTGTACTTAAATATATGGGAAAGCCTTGCCGTGTGATTCATTGCTTTCATTGCTGTCATTATTTTGATGTACAGTTATTTCAGGTTTGGTTGGTAGGAGCCTTCTATGTGAGCTGATTTACTAAGTCCTTTTTTTTTTTTCTTTATGAAGATTTATTTATGTATACAGAGCTGGGGTACAGACCAGAGGTGGGTGGGGCAGTAAAGATTCACCAAAGATAGAGTGGGGAGCAGAACAGGCCAAATGATGAAGTACATTTCTGAGGGGAGCAGCGGGCAGGTAAGGAGAGGTCTGATGAAACCTGTGGGTCACCTCTGGGGTGGCGGGGATCAAACTCATGCTGAAGTAGCTTTAGCTTCTTAGTTCTGTGCTTTAACCCACTGCACCACCAGGGAGGGCTCCTGAGTCCTTTTGATATGTCCTAGCAACTTTTTAGAAAGCACAGACTTTCCTTGCTGGGAATAAGATGTTTGTTTTCATTAACCTTCCCTAACCCAGCTCTGGAATCAAGTATTTCTTCAGGGAGCCTTACTTTCTTTTTGTTGGGAATGGAATTTAAAACCAACATTTGGGCACTGTTAAGTATTTAACAAGTCTTGGTGTAACTTGTCAAAGTAGGACCCATTTGTGAATGGTGTGTTCTTAATAGTAAGTACTAGAAGTTTACATTCTTTGCATGCTTCTAGTGTACCAGATCCAGTTCTAGGGTTATTATAAAAATAGCTCCTTATGTCATCATAGGACTCTACCAGAGGACAAGACTTAGGGTGTCCAGAGTCTCTGACACCCAAATCTGTGATCTTAACAGCCTCCAAAGGTGTCCAGCAAACCTGTTAGATCCTACTGCTGGGTGTCACACCCTCCGCTCTGTCATATTTCAGGCAGGGAAATTAGTAGAAGGAGTCAAGAAAAGTAGGGAGGCACTGCCTGCAGTTAATGGTAGGACAGAGTGCTTGCTATGTGCCCCACAATAGGGGTGTTGTGATTGACTTTGCATTAGTATCTCAGCATTGCTTTATAGCCTGAAAGCCAGCACTGTCTCACCCCAAATATGAGGGGAAATCCCCACAATTCTGACTACACTGAGCTCTCCTAGGATGTCTTTTTTTATTGGGCATGTAGTTCTTGATCTCTGTTTCCTTGTGGCTATTTGAGTAAATTCAAACAAATTTGAGTGTTCCTGTCTGCCTTTTATTAAAAATTCAAGTCAGGGCCCTCCCACAGCACAAAGAAGCTTAAGCCACTTGCACATGAGTTCGATCCCCGCCTGTCCCGGAGGTGACCACATGGCGTGGCAGACCTCTCCTGACCCGCACGCGGCTCCCCACAGCAGTGTACTTCATCTATCTGCCTGTTCTGTACCACACTCTGTCTCTGGTGAATCCTCTCACCCTCCACATCTCTGGCCTGTACCCCAGTTCTGAACGAATAAATAAATAAATCTTTTTTAAAAAAATAATTCAAGTCAGGGACTCCCTGGTGGTGTAGGGATTAAGTCTCAGCACCATCATGGTATCACTACTGCAACCTGTGTTTGATCCTGGGCCAAGAAGGTGACCCACATATTGCACAGCAGACCTCTCCTTTCTCGACCACTGCTCCCCTTAGCAGTATGTTTCAGTCGATCTGCCTTTTCTGTTCCCCATTCTATTTCTGGTGAATCTTCTCATCCCACCTCCCCCCACCTTTGGCCTATACCCCATGGGTATAACAAATCTTTTTTAAAAATTCAAGTTGATGTAAACACAGCTATCACTTATTAACAGGCTCTGGACACGAGTGGTATGACCACTGGCTTTTGTATGCAGGACAGCTGTTCTCTGGTCCAGGGAGAACATGAGAGCAGTGTACTTAGGGTTATAGTGGGAGTCAGATGATAGTGGATTCATTCTTGCTTCATCCAGAACACATGCCATTTGTGAAAACACTTTTGTCTTACTGGTATTACATTAAAAAAATGACAGGGATTCTCAAAGAGGTTGGGGAGATTGTGACCGAGGTAGGAAAGTCACGTGGCAAATGTCTGGCATCTCCATAAGTGTGCAGTGGGACATGGCTTTGTTGTGTTTCCCTAACTTGGCAGGTGAGGAAACAGATTCAGGGAAGCCTGGAGTTAGATCCCCAGTAAATGGCTGGGCTTGGACCTCAGATGTAGTTGATCAGTCCTGTTCTGTCTTCTGCAGAGTCTTCAGTGTGCTGGTAATTGTGAGCCTGCATCAAGCCTATTCTCAGATAGGCTAACCATATCTAGCATTCATTTGTGGCATTAGAGGTTATGGTCTTAAGGCAACGGCAGGGTGGCAGCCTATGTGGGAACTTGTTAAGAAGCTGGGAATGTGCCTGAAACAGAAAGTTTGTGGGAAACTTAAGCTTGCGCCCCTGTAGGGCCAGTAGGGACAGGTGGAAGCTGTGTAGACCATTCCAGCTGTGCAAATATAGCAGAGGCAGCCCTAGAATATTGTTAGTCTTTTTGCACCCTGGGTGTTCATGTAGAGGTTGGTGGCCAGTTGGCACTTGAGAAAAGGAGTGAGCTAGTATAACACACCAGTCAAATCAGCACGCCGCTATATTGTAGGATCGACTCATTCTGAATAAATCATAATTCTCTTCCATCCAGAAGACTGATAAAACAAGCTACTTTTTTTTTTTTTTTTTTTTCCCCTGGGAAATAGAGTACCCAAAGGTTACCACTGACAGTTTTGCTCCTCCTCACACCAAACCAGTGTCTTGGCTGGTCTCACCTGTAGGCACCTTCCTCTTTATCTCACGGTTTGTCCATACTGACATATTCACCCTGCCTGAGTGCTGCTCTAACCCTGCTCACCCTTCATATGCCCACAGTCGCTGAGGTTTTTTCTATCTGCACTTCCAGTTTCACTGTTTGCTTCTTGATCCTGTAGGTTCCTCCATCTCTCTGCAACCTCTTGCCTCTCACCTCTCCAATTCCAGGCCCTTTGTTAGAGGCCCTCCTTCTCCCTTCTCAGTGCCTAGTCGCTCACCCACAACAGAGTGGGTGTGCTTCTAGACTGTATCTGCACTCTGAGGGCATAGGGCCTGCATCTGGTGTGTGTTCATGACCTCAGTGCCCCTGCAGCCTGTGTGTCAGGCAGGTGCAGGAGAGGATAGAGTATAGACACGCCAAACTCTGCTGCTGAGTGTGTCACATATGAGTGGTATAGCAGCTCAGTGCAGAGTCAGAGCAGTTGAGTTTGGATCTGGAGTCTCTATTCTGGCTATTTGATCTTGGACCAAGTGCCTTTATTTTTTTTAATCTGTAAAAATAGGAAAGCTCCTAACTCCCAAAGATGCTGGCGGAGAGTGTGTGTGTGTGTGTGTGTGTGTGTGTGTGTGTGTGTGTTGCGTGTTGCGTGTTGCGTGTTGCGTGTTGCGTGTTGCTGGCTGGGCAGTGCACTCTAGTAGTCCCCCAGCTCTGCCTGGTTCCTTTGTTACTTTCCGTGGTTCTTTCAGTATCCCCCTCCCACTGGCCAGGGCTCCCCTGCTTTTTGTGTGCTTATTATCTTTTGGTGCTATTGGCCTTCCTGACAAGCTAATGATTTCCTTCCAGATGTCTAACATCACAGTCACATACAGAGATGGCCGTGTGGCACAGCTGGAGCAGGTGTACATCCGTGGCAGCAAGATCCGCTTTCTGATTCTACCCGACATGCTGAAAAATGCACCCATGTTAAAGAGCATGAAAAATAAAAACCAAGGCTCGGGGGCTGGTCGGGGAAAAGCTGCTATTCTGAAGGCCCAAGGTAGGTGCTTCTCATGCCCTGGTTTTTGTTTTTTGTTTGTTTGTTTGTTTTTTAAATATCATTGTGCATTTTTCCATCTCAGTTGTAATCCCCTGGGCTTCCCATCACCAAATCACCCATGTGCCATCACCAAAGTCCAGTGCATATCCCTCCCCCCACTGTTTTTGATCCCATTTTGATCCTACCCCCATAAATTGTCTCTGGTATATAACTTTTTTATTGTTGTTGTTGTGGTATATAACTTTTTTTATTGTTGTTGTTGTTGTTATTATTATTATTATTGCCTGGTCCGTTATACTCCTGCTATGAGTGAAGCCATTCGGTATTTTTCCTTTTCTTTCTGGCTTATTTCACTAAGCATCTCATGCCCTAGTTTTTTAAAATATCAGTTTGTCTCTCTTCTTTAAGGACAAGGCCATGTTATCCCTTAGGCACTGAGGGTGGACCTGACCTCTGCCATCTCCTCACTCACTAGCTCCTTTTTCCCTGCTGTCTTGGAGGATCTGTGAGATCCTCTTGCCCTACCTTTTCTGTTTGCTTCATCTGATTGCATTCACGGGGCTTCTATAGAATCCAGAGTGACTTCTCAGGGAATGAAGATGGAGAGTAATGAGAGAATCTTCAATGAGAGAGTTAACAAGTCTTCAATTATAACTCTAGTAGACCCTTTGTTTCCCAAAACTCTGGGAATTTGTTCTTATCTAACTTGCTGAGCAGGTGCACCATGGTGCAGTCTGGCCTGCTTCTGAAATAATGGGATGGCAGTTGCCAGAGAGGCCAGGGGTTTGTATTGACTTAAGCAGAAACAGAACTGCTAATGCACCCATGTTAAAGAGCATGAAAAATAAAAATGGTGGGGCTCTGTTTTCAGATGAGACTTAGCAGTTTTGGATCATCTTTACCCATTAAAAGGGAGCAGGATTTCTATTTCCAAAACTCCTAATGTTTGAAACTATATACTTCCTTTAGCATGTTCCCAAAAGCACAGGTCTTGTCTCAGTCTTGCCTTTCTTCTTCTGGGCCAAAACCTCAACTAGAGGTTTTATGTTTGATTAGCTAGGAAAGCAAATGCAGTTGTTAGAAATGTTCTTAGTATGGTAAAAAGATGTACAGTGCAGGGAAGTCACTGATTCTCCATCTGTGGGGCAGCTTGAGAAGTACTGATTTTCTGCTGCTCTCCACTGTCGCAGTTTACCTGCACCATCTTCTCTAGCAAAAGGTGAAGCCACTTGCTAGAGGCCACTCTGCCTGAGCCTTCTGCGGCTCCCAGATGCTTGCACTGGTCCTGTCAGCAAGCAGCTAGGTTCTTGAACTTTGCCACATTCTAGAGGCTGACTCCCACGTTCTCTAAGAGGAAAGGTGAGTGAGACTCCAATTAGTAGCTATCAGAATGTTTTTGCTTGTTTTTTAAACTACTAGTCCCCTCCTAAAATTTTTGGTCACAGAGAATGGCAATCTTGTGCCCTTTGTGTGGAAGGAGGTTTTGAGTTTTTATAAGTGGTTGTTGGTAGTGGTGGTTATGAATATTTCACACACATAGACACACTCAGAGACCTTTCACCCAGATAGAACAGATGTTAACATTTAACTATGATTATTGGGATGCTTTAAGTGTGAATTAACTGCCTATGTTGAGTTTTATGCACTTGCCCTGAGTCAGGTCTGGGAATTCATCTTTTTAATGGTTCTGAGACTTTGTCTCCATCACCACCCTTGCACTTGACACCCTGCTTCCCAGTCTTGGAGAGAGCAGTCCTGGAGTAAACAGCAGGAGTCAGAGTTTCCTCCCACTCTGAGGCCCCGCTCGCCCCTCTCTTGATCTCTAGTCAACCCTTGAAATGTGATGGGGCATCATAATGCTGGACCAGGTAGCTCTTCGTGCCCCTTCCTACAGTCGTGTCCCGTGGCCCCTGCTGCGCTGTGGCATGAGGACTTACCACACTTAACTGACCTTGCCTTTTCTCTTCCTTCCCTCTTCAGTGGCTGCAAGAGGAAGAGGACGTGGAATGGGACGTGGAAACATCTTTCAGAAGCGAAGATAAATTTATCTGTCGAACAGAACTTTGCCCTTATTTTTACTTTTAGGTTTATCTGGGTTCAGTGGGTATGTGCTTATATATATGTCTTAGGTTTTCCTCAAACAGGAAATATTCAACTAAAATAAAAAAGGTTGTGCTTTTTTTTTTTCTTGGAGGAAAAAAAAACTATGTGTTCATTTTGGAGTTTGGTGTTCTGTTTGCTTTGGCAGCAGTTTAAATTTTGACACCCTGGGAGATGGTCTGGGGAAATGCCAGTACTTTGAAGTAGCAGTTATTGGTAAAATTTAAGCTGCTGTTCACCATTCCAGTTACTGGTTAAGCCCCAGAAAAATTCACCTCAGAAAAACTTGAGAATTCACAGACTTTGTGTCTCCTTTGTTTTTGAAAATAGCCACTTAGATGGAGCTTTGTTCAGTTCACCTGTGTAGAAATAATCACCAGCTCATTTTGAAAAATACAGCATAGGTAGTTCTAGCATGTGAAAAAGTACAATACTCTGAGCACTGTAACCAGAAGACAAGTGGCTTCTGTACTGGTTTCACAAGCAGTTTTGTGGTGTTCAGGGGACAGATTGACTATTTATCAGAGCAGCTCAGCATTGACTGGCACAGCCACACTTTCTAATGTCTCAAAAGTGTAACTGGAGAAGACAAGATATACAAAATTAGTAGTTCTGACAAAACACAGAAGTTGAAAAAACAAGCTGAAAAGAGGGCTCCCATGGAGGATGAACTATAGCCGCAAAAACAAACAAAAACACACACACTAAGAGGGAAAGGGATTGATTATTGGCTCATAGAACATTGCTCATTGGACAGATAGCTCAAGTAATGAAAGGAAAGGACGAAAATCCAATGCCTCCCATTAACCTGGCATCAAGTAGGAATTTCCTGACAACCTGTCTCATAATTATGAAGTCACTTTGATATAACAGACCATATGTTATTTCTGTAATAAAGTACTGCTAAGAAGTAAGCATTTTTGGATAAAAAGGTAAAGCATGTCAGATAAGATCTCAAAGACTTCCTCTCCCTGCAGTGCAGCAGCCAGCAGCCCCTGTGTTTCCAGTACCCGAGTTCCTCTGACACATTAGGTGAAGTATATTGATGGCCCCACAGTGTTGCTCCAGTGGAGGAATTCAGGACTGCAGCCTTTTTGTTTGTTTTTGTTTTTAAGGTTTATTTTATGCATTCAGAACTGGGGTACAGGCCAGAGGTGCAGGGGTGAGAGGATTCGCCAGAGACAGGGGGGGCAGGTAGGGAGATCGATGAAGTACACTGCTGAGGGGAGCAGCAGGCAGGTCAGGAGAGGTCTGCTGCACCATGTGGGTTGCCTCTGGGGTCAGGGATCAAACTGGAACTGAAGCAGCTACAGCTAGTTTGCAGTGCTGCTTCCTAACCCATTGCACCACCAGGGAGGGTCCTGGGGCCATTTCAAATGAAACTTAAGCTGTGAATGGAGTTATCGCACCAGTTTATTGTTTCTGGCAAGAAAAGAAACTTGTATATTGAGTTTCCTACAAAGGAATTCTTTCAAGTAAAAGATGTGATGCCCATCAGTACCCAGATGGTTGCTTTCCCTCGTCCCTACTGGTGACCTCAATTGAGAGGCATTGATTACTAACTGATGATCCTGCTGGATTACTCATATAGTGAGAACAATGGTTTCCTTCTTTTTTAGATTGATTTATGCATACAGAACTGGGGTACAGGCCATAGGTGTGGGGGGGAGCGTGAAAGTCACCAGAGACAGAGTGGGGAGCAGAACAGGAAGTGGAGAAGTACATTGCTAAGGGGAGCAGTGAGTGAGACGGAAGTCTGTTGGGCTGTGTGGGTTACCCCCCAGGGCAGGGATTGAACTTGCACTGAAGCTGCTGCTGCTAGCTTTTCAGTGCTGTGCTTTAACTTAACTGTTGTGCCACCAGGGAGGGCCCGAGATCAGTGGTTTTCAACATCTAGAGAACTAGAAAAGCAGATTGTAGATTCCATAATTTTTAGCTGATCTTGAGTGGGACCCAGAAATGTGCATTTTAAACAAACTTCTCGCCCCAGCAAGGTGACTCAGACTCCGTGGATCTGAAGGTGTACAAGTTTGCATCAGAGTATGTTATTTTAATGGAATCACTGCTTGAGTTATCATACTTGTACAGTAAAAATAATAGCAGTATATTGCATAGTGATAAATTACACCCTGGATCTGAAAAGCTGACTGGACATGTTTCCCCCTGGCCTTTGCACCAGCTTTCCATGATTATACATAATAAAAACTAGTTACATCTTGACTAGGTCCTGAAAAGTGAGTGGATAGTCTCATGGGTTTCGCTTCTAAGGAATGTTCACGGTAAAAACTTGGAAATTTCATAAAGTTAAGAAAACCTAAAATGCACAGCTTTATAAAATTTTGGGGCCTTCCCTAGCAGCACAGTGGGTTAAAGTGCAGCACTGCAAGCTATCTACAGCCACTTCAGTGCAAGTTTGATTCCCTGCCCCAGAGGTGACCCACATGGTGCAGCAGACCTCTCCGGTCTTGCCAGCTGCTCCCCTCAGCAGTGTACTTCATCAGCCTGCCTGCTCCTCACTGTGTCTCTGGTGACTTCTCACCGCCCCTACACCTCTGGCCTGTACGCCAGTTTTGTATGTATAAATCCTTTTTTTAAAAGTTATATCCTGTGTTTTAGGGGGACAGTAAGCAAAGTTTATTGTGAAAAATAACTCTCCTGCCCTGCCTTCTTTTAATGTCACATTTTCTCTGCCTCAAGCATTCTTTCTCAACTCCTGGCTGTAGAATTTTTATTTACCTCCATGTCTCAGTTTTAGCCATGTGTGCATGGCTGCTGCTTGATGTTTTGTTTCAGGCATAATCTCCCTTGGCCACCAGTTGTGTGTTCCCCATCATCTCCCTGAGACAGTTCTAGTTAGAACTACGCAGTATACCTTATGGTGTCTGGCTATTTAAGTCACAGTTAACCCTTGTTGACTACATTACTGTCCTACAGAGCTTTCTTTGCCCTAAAGTTAACCTTGGGTCTGTATTTGGGCTTCACTCATTCTATCCCAGATTTTTCTAAAGATGTTAAAATGTATCAAGTTTTTCCTCTGCCCACCTCAATCTGAACTGAATCCCCTTATGCCTAATCGATTGCTGTCGGGTGGACTATCCCCCCACCTGTCAGTTTAGTCTGTTTTCTGTGTAACCTTTTCCTCTCTCAGTCTATTGAGTACCTGCAGTAAAATGGGAAGTAAGTTTTTGACAGAATGTATGTCTGAAAATGTCTTGTTCTCATATTCCATTGTGTATAAAATTGTGGGTTTGAATTTGTTTTCAATTAGAGTTTTGAAAGTAATGTTACTTCCTCACCTAGATCTAATATTATTAGGGAGGAATGTAAAGCCATTGAGTCTTGACTCCTTTCTCCTTATGCCAGTATTAATGGAATTTTGCAATGATGTGCCTTGGTGAAAGTCTCTATGCATTGTGCCAGGCCCTCAACTCATTTTTGGAGAAAAAATTTTTTAGATTTTTTTATTTATGCATATAGAATGGGGCACAGGCCAGAGGTGCAGGGGCTGTGAGAATTCACCGGAATCAGAGTGTGGAGCAGAGCAGACAGATTGACAAAGTACACTGCTGAGGGGAGCAGCAGGCAAAGCAGAGGAGAGAGGTCTGCTGCACCATGTGGATCACCTCCAGGGTGGGGATGGAACTGGCACTGAAGCAGCCGTGGCTCAGCTTGGCTTTGCAATGCAGTGTTCCAACCCACTGCACCACCAGGAAGGGCCCTGGTTTTTTTGGTTGTTGTTTTTTTTTTAATTATTATTTCTGGAAGACTATTGAATTATTTGTTAATGATTTCCTTCCTTTGGTTTTCTGGTTTTTTGTTGTGTATTTGCTCTTATTCAGATGACATATATCCTAGGTTTCTGAGGTGGTGTTTTTTTTTTTCAATCCTCTTCCAGCTCCCCTCCCCCAATCATCTTTTTGACCTCTTGTGGAAGATTTACCCAAATTAATTCTCTGGGTTTCTGGATTTTAATTTCTTAAAATGGACCTTGCCCTGTTGTGATACCTTATCTCTAATGCTTAATATGCTTTGTTGAAACTTTGATTTCCCTGCATGCCATATTTTTCCCCCTTTATGTTTTTCTGGTAATCATTTGTGACTTTCCTGAACCTCTTGACAGGCTCCACAAATATTAAAAGGATAACAGGGATTTTTTTTTAAAGATTTGTTTATTTATGCATACAAGAACTGAGGTACAGGTACAGATGTGTATGGGGGGTTAGAGGATTCACCAGAGACAGAATGGGGAGCAGAATAGGCAGATCTAGTGAAATACACTGGTGAAGGGTACAGCAGACTGGTCAGAGGTCTGCTGTGCCATGTGAGTCACCTCCCTGACTGGGAATCGAACTCAAGTTGCAGTGGCTGTGGACAGCTTCATAACACTTCGCTTAACCTGTTGCACCTCCAAGGAGGGTTCAGGATAACAGGGATATTATGAAGAACCTCATGGCAACAAATTCAACAACTTAGTTGAAATGGACAAATTCTTTAGAAGACCCAAATTACTAATGCTAACTCCAGATAAAATATTTAACCTGTATAGTCCTATGTACAAGAAACTGGAATTGTAGTTAAAAACCTTTCCACAAAGAAAACTTCAAATGTATGTGCCTTCACAGAGTTCTGCCGAATAAGGGAGAAATAACAATTCTACACAAATGCTTCCCTCCAAAATTGGAAAACACTTCGCAGCTCATTTTATGGTACCAGCATTACCTTCACACCAAAACCAAGTAAAAATGACATTAAGTGGTACTAAGGTACCACTACCCAAAAGAAATGGGAACATTCACGAAAAACTTGTACAATATTTACAGCAACTTTTTACAATACTAAAAAACATAAATGTCCAACAGGTGAATGAATTGTGCTTCTTTCCAATAGAATACTAACAAATGAATTATTGATAGGGCAAAGAGTTAAGGTCTCAGCACTATGAAGCTATCCGCAGCCACTGCAGCGTGAGTTTGATACCCAGTCAGGAAGGTGACCCACATATGGCAGCCCTCTCCTGTCACCTGCTGCTCCTCTCAGCAGTGTGTTTCAGTAGATCTACCTGTTCTGCCCCCTGCTCTGTCTCTGGTGAATCCTCTCCCACCCCACCCCACCCCCACATCTCTGGCCTATACCCCATAAATAAATAAATCTTTAAAAAAA
>NW_004567112.1:56439836-56449487 GCF_000260355.1 Condylura cristata
TTCAGTACACAGTAGTACATGCTTCCTTTCTGTCTTCTTAACCTGGCAGGGTAGGTTTAGGCTTGAGGTTGACCCCCCCGCCCCACCCCGAAGTAAAGACCCTGCAGCTGTCCTGGCAGAATGTCAGAAATAAGTGTAGGGGCTTCCACCTGACGGGTATTGCCAAGCCCATGCTTCAGTATTTTCTTTTTTAAGCTACAAGTTTTCCCACAACTATTTTCACTCAAAGTAGACAAAATGTATAATAATCAGAAAATTGAAAGAATAGCAAATTTGTAACGTGTCTGCATAAACAATATTGTACATTCTAAAAGAACTTGTCCAGTTGCATCTTCTCTAATTCCTTTTCACTTACAGCATTGAGGGCTGGTTGTCTAGATGTCTGTTACATGTGCTTGACTCCTTTTGACTCTCAGATGTGCCCTGGGTGTGTTCATTACCAAGACATTTCCTAGAGACCATTACTAAGTAACTTTGCCTGCCTTTTTCAAGGCCAGCTGTTTATTCCAATCCACTCCTTGTTGCTCTTCTGTTAGGCTCTACTTGACCCAGAAGCAAACCTCACTTTCAGGTGGTTTTTTTTCTAATCTAATTTGATAGCAGTTACACCACGGTGTTACTTTCTCCTTATTGCTAATCATGTGACATAGGTCAAGCTTAATTCATTTTAAACATGTATAAACATTTTGCTTTGCAAGTATTTAATAAAATTCTCAAATTGCAGTCGAGGGACTAGCCTGTGGCCCAGTGCTTCAGGTGTCTGATTAGCATCATACTAGCTTCAGCCTCATGTGTTGCCCTTGAGTTTTGCCTTCTCAAACACATGTAATGCTGGAAGCCCTCTCTCTGAAGTTAACCTCTGAGCATCCTACTTTGGTATATTTCTTTTTTTTATCTCTTCTTTTTGGAGGTACAAGAATAGACATTCTTTTCCCTGACTCTCCATCAGATTCAGCTCCCTCATCTCTGGAGAGACAGGTGAGAAAGGTGGAATAGTTTCATCCATATCCTCACCATCTAGCGGGTGAACCAAGCGTTCTGCAGTTTTAGTACTTTCCTCTCAGCAGACCAGCAGTGCTGTAGCTGTACTGTGGCAACAGTCTAATTAATTAATTAGTCTTTTTCAATCCTGAGAGAGTGCAGAGCGTGGATCCTCATGGCATCCCGCCCTCTCCATTGTGCACACCAAGGGGTTTGTAATGGGCCTCCCCAAGACATGTCACCTTGGTATGTGGAGTATTTTGAGCTGAAGGCATTCAAGGCCCCATGTGTTCAAGAGAAACTTGCTTCTCCCTTAACTACCTGGAAAAACTTAGAGACCTTGCCCATAATGTATGCAAGGCAAACATCCAGTTACTGAGCATCTGTTCTTTAAAAAGTATATATTTGATACTGGCACCCCCGTGTTTACTGATGCTTTATCTACAATTGGAAAGACATGCAAACAGCCCAAGTGGATGACTGGATTGAAAAGATGTGGTACATATACACAATGGAATATTACTCAGCAATCAAAAAAGAAACACGTACCTTTTGCAGCTACATGGATGGAGCTGGAAAGGATCATGCTTAGTGAAATAAGCCAGAAAGAAAAGTAAAAATACCAGATAGTTTCTCTCATAGCAGGAATATAATGGACCAGGCGAGAAAATAATGATAATGATGAACAGCTATAGACCAGAGACATTTTGTGGGGGTGGAGTGGGGAATGGGATCCAAAGCAGTGGGGGGAGGGAAATGCACTGGACTATGGTGATGGCACATGAGTGATCTGGTGATGGAAAGCCCATGGGGATTGCAACTGAGATGGAAAAATGCACAAAATGATGTAAAAATAAATTTTAAAAGTATATATTTATGCGTACAAGAACTGGGGTACAGGCCAGAGGTGCTGGGGGTGAGGGGATTTACCAGAGACAGTGGGGAGCAGAACAGATGGACTGACTGAAATACACTGCTGAGGAAGCAGTGGGTAAGACAGGAGAGGTCTGCCGTACCATGTGGGTCTGCTTCCTGGCCAGTGGTGGAACTCAGACTGCAGTGGTTGTGGAGAGCCTCAGGTGAATTCCAGTGCAGGCCAGTCTCAGCCTCGCCCCCCGCCCCTGCTGTTTCAGTGTCACGCAGGGGTAGCAGACGGCTGCCAGGCTCATACCCAGTTTCTAGATCTCAGACTTTGGACAAGTCACTTGATTTTTCCTGCCTCTTTGCTCACTAAGTGGAAGTGATAATAGCACCCCCATTCTACATGTGCAAAGAATTAGGTGTTGACAGAGAAAGGCTAGGAAAATGCTAATAAGTGGTTTCTGTTCTGTCCATTGCTGAAGGCTTGGGCAATCCCCACCCAAAGGCCCTTGGGTGGAGGCCCTTCTGATTCTATGGAGAACCTGCTCTGCACCTCACCAGGGTCTCACTTTCAGTTTATCATTTTCACTCCAGCAGGGTAAGGGGAAACAGCCTATTACGTTCCAAGGTGACAGAACTGGCGCCAAAAGGATCACACAGCCAGCAAGTGACCAGCCTGGGGCCAGGCCAGGCCGGTCTGCCTCCAAAACTAGGTTAAAGTAAAGGCCAACCTGGGTGAAACCCACCTGCTGCCTCCTGGGTCTTGCAAGTGGTCCTGAGACTCCTGGTGTAAGGACCCCACAATGGGCTGTGGATACCTGCATGACAACAAGGTCACCCCTCCTTTTGCGCTGTTTCGTGTCCTAGCTCAACTATTGCTTTGAGTCTGAAAGATGAAGACCACCTGCCACAGGTCCTCGTCCCATCCTTTAGGAGTTGGTGATGTTCAACGTTCGTGTGGTGGATTCAGGCCAGTGGTGGGCAAGGAATGAACAAGGCAGGAGGGCAAGAGGGATACACAAAGCTTGGCATTTCTTCAGCAAGGAATCACTGGAGAGCATGACTGCCCATGTGTGACTGCTTAGCTTGCCGGGCACAAGTCTTCTCTCCAGGCCCCTTCCTTCACTCCACTTCCATCTCCCACCCTGCTTTTCCTTGCTCCAGGGAACCTGAGCCCCTTCAGGGCTTGGGCACAGGGTGAGGCTCCTTGACTCCCAACAGACTGTGTAGGCCCAGGTCCCTTAGCAAACTAGGGGGCACGCAGGGGTGGGGGGGGTGTTCACTGGTGGCCTGGGGTGAAGTCTCAGCACTATCACCACTACTGCCCGAGTTCAAACCCCATTCAGGGAGCTGACCCACATGGCCCAACAGACCTTGCCTGTCTTTCCCGCTGCTCCCTCTGGCCTATACCCCAGTTCTTCTACACAAAAGTAAAATCCTAAGAAAACAAATAAGGAAATTGGGGTCACAGGATGGGGCATTGAGAGCTGGAAGAGGCCATGGACAGCTAGTCCTATGTGACAGAGAAACCCAAATCACACGAAGGGAGTCCCACAGCCTGCTGACCCGGTTGCTCTTCACACGCTTCCTATGGCTTCCAGGTAAGAGTTCATGAACAGCAGCAAGCTCAGCAGAGCCTGGCCTAGGAGCAGGCAGGCAGCATAGGAGGGAAGCTGCTTCTCCTCACCTACTGGCCCCAGGACCGCCACCATCCTGTCCTCAACCTTCTTGGCCCTCTTCCTTCTGGCCTAAGAGGCTGCTGTACTACCAGCTTGCCTGGGAGTGAAGGAATTCCCTCCTGGCACCCGGGGCTTTCTCTCCCCTCATCTGATGGGACCCACTGCCCCCAGACCTGAACTCCTGGCTCTGCATGGGAGAACTTAGGTCATTCTGAGCCTCGGTTTCCCCCTGAACACCTCTAAATTTCTTTCTTGTATCTTCCCTGTTGCCTCCTAGTTGGTCTGAACTACTAGTTCTCCACAAAGGACCATGAGGAGGAGGATTATGTTAGGGTTTTGGTCCTGAGTCTGGTATGTAGGGGGTCGGGGAGAAATGGAAGACTGAGAGCCCCCTGCTAAGAGCCAGCTCCCTCCCTGGGGCAGTTCTAGGACTGCTCTACTTCCAAGCCCCCTGCTGCTGGCGGTACCCACCTCCACCCCCTGCATGCTCTCTTGGGGTACCCACGGGGAAGAACTGTGTACATGAACCCCCAGGGCCTGGAGGGAACACACAAGTTTTTTGTTTCTGGTTTAATAAGCCCCCTTACCAAGTACAGGAAGCTTGGGGGTGGGGTGAGGGGGTACCAGAAATGGAAGCAGAGCTGTGCGCTGTTGGAGACCACACTTGCTTCCTGTTGGTATCGTCTTGTCCCCGCCCAAGAAAGCTGGTGGGGAGGTCAGCTGCCTGGGCTCAGGCATGAGCTTGCCGTGGGGCTCTATTCTGAGCCTCTCCCAGCATCCTCCTCTCCAGCTTTCTGTGTAATGTGCCCAAGCCCTGTCCAGTTGTGGTAGCCAGGCCCCTGGACCTCTAATGTGCCAGCCCACAGATGGACCCAGGCCGCACTCATCCCTCTATGGCGGCCCTGCGCAGAGGGTACCGCGGGAGGTCAGGTGAGTTTTGTCCCTCTCTGTAAGTGGGCAGGATCAGTTCTCAGCACGCTGTCTCCCCACCCCAGTCTCAGGGCTAGCACTCAGAGGCCCTCAGTTCCATGATGCAGGAAGGCTGAGGCGGAGGTGGGGGGACATCACCCTTAACTGTGGATTCTGCAGGGCGCGTGCTGGGCCCCCCTGCTGAGGGAAGGCTCTGGCCTGGGCTGACCATCTTATGGCCTTTCCATTCACTTAATCCCAGCCTGAGCATTTGCACTGGTTCTCTGGGGGCCAGGGGAACCTCCTGGGTTTCCATCACCCCTCATCCCATGGACTGGGAGCGTGGTCTTTCAGGCAGCAATGGGGGTGGCAGTCACCTGGTGCAGCAGGCCTGGGACTGAAGCCCCGACCCAGCCGCCACAGAGCCCCAGGTGGAGGCAGCCGTGGAGGCCTGGGATGTGCTGCCCTCAGGTTCGGGCTCAAAGTCCAGGCCCTCATAGATGGTGGGGAGGGAGGTGCGCTGGCTCAGCCGCCGTCTCAGGCCAGCCAGCAGGGGCTGGGGCAGGGTGGCCACATCCACATTGTTGCCCAGGTCCACCCAGGCCAGTGTGGGGAACTTGGCGGTGTCCCTGACAGCCTCGGTGAGTTCGTGGGCGGTGGCCCGCGTCAGGCGGTTGCCGTTGAGCAGGAGCTGGCTGAGGCAGGGCAGTGTCCAGAGGCTGGGCAGCAGCAGGCGCAGCAGCTCATCGCTCAGCTCCGTGAAGCTCAGGTCCAGCACCTCGAGCCCCGCGCCGTGGCTGCCCAGGTAGCGCGTTATGAGCTGTACATCCCTCACCGACAGCCGAGTCCCTGAAAGGTTCACCGTCTCCCCTGCCAGTGGAGTCTTCTCAAGGCTGCTCTTGAGCCTGCGGGCGGGTGGCGGGTGGAGAGATCTGTCGCGAGTGAGGCCCACCGCCGTGCAGGCCCCACGGGCCACACACAGTGGCCCAGTGAGGCAGCCCGGGGGCCCAGGCTCCAAACTGCTGGGTCAAGCTGGGATCAGATTGCCAGCTTCTAAATGGGTGGCCGGGCCCTCCCTGGTGGCGCGGTGGGTTAAAGCACAGCACTGAGGAGCGCAAAAGCCACTGCAGCATGAGTTCGATCCCCGCCTGCCCCAGAGGTGACCCACATGGCATGCCGGACCTCTCCTGACCTGCCCGCTGCTCCCCTAAATGGGTGGCCAGGGGCAATGCTCAGCAGCTCTCTGAGCCCCAGTTTCCCCTTTGTTGAAATGGGGACTTGGTTATTGTGAGAATTCTCCACACATGCACTGAGGCTCCAGGGGCTGTTCTTATTAAAAAACCTACCATATGCCTGCACTGCCACACCTGTTCCACCTATTCTCTCACTTTTATGCTAAGTCAGAGGTGTAGTTATCCCATTCTACACAGATGCAAACATGCTCAGAGAGGAAATGTGAATCTTCCATGGTGACTCACCACAGCGGAAGGAGCCGGGCCTTCAAATCAAGGCACTCTGACTCCTGAGCCCACCATTTTCCCACAAGCCTCCTCTAAAGTTGATCCTTTGTGGGTAAGGACAGACATGCCTATGAAGGTGTCAGCGGATCAGCTGCCCTCTCCCACATGTCTTCTTCCTCACCCCTCGTCCCTCCCCACAGCTTTGAGGATTAGAAAGGGAATAGCCTTGGTGTAGCAAGAATGGAGGTGTGGAGGGGTGTGGAGGGGTGTGGGAGGGACCTGCTCTGGAGAAGGGCTCTGTGTTCTCAGCTGGAAGGTTAAAAATTGAAGCAGCCCCCACGCTGCCAGTCGTGGGACAGGCCAGGGAAGGAAACGGCAGGAGGCAGGAGGTAGGTCATATGGAAAGGGTGGCTTGGCTTGGGAGCACCTGCGGTCACCAGCCAGACTGGCTTCCAGGGTTGGGGGTATAAGGCAGACATGGGTGAGGGACCCAAGGCTGAGATTCCAGGTAACAGCCTCTTGAGAGAACCAAGGACTAGCCCTGCCTCTCCACGTCTGCCTGCGAAGGGACCCTAAGGCGCCAGGGCAGGGCTGTGGGGGCTCCCCTTACCAGCTCTGGGTCTTCTTCTGGGGCAGGCTGGGCCCACGCTGCCGCCTGGAGTGAGGGGTGAGGTGGTAGATGAGCTGCCGGCAGATCTTGTCGGAGGACTTCCAGAGCTCATGGTCCTGTCGGGGGTTGGGGAAAGCATGGTCAGGATGAAGCCAAGGCCTCTCGGTCTTGGAGCTCCAAGTGTGTGTGAGCACAGTCATTTACCACGGATCACTGCCCACCGGCCTCCCCTCCTGCCCCTACCCCACTGTGGCGTGGCACAAAGCCAGGGGAGGCTGTCCGCTGGGATCTGGACAGACCAAGCTGAGGCCCACAGTGTGGGCGGGAGAAAGCCCAAACAATGGGCCCTTGTTCCCTGTTCTCAGGCCTAGGGCCAGTACTTCAGGCCATCGCCGCTTCCCCACCTTCCCTCTGCACTCCCAGGGGACTCGACACAGGGGGAGGCAGGACCAGGCCCCTCCAGGGAGCCCTGCTCCACTGACGCCACCCCCAGGGAATAGGAACAAGCCAGGTCAGCATGCTCTTCTTCCTCTCACTCTAGACTGCGACTGTGGGCCCTGGGTCTGGGTGGCCAGGGCTGGGAGGGTTACCTTGCTAAAGCATTGTCACCTGGCCTTCTCCTGGGCCTGAGTCGTCCTACAGTAGCCCAGCTTGGGAGGAATACCGGGGGGGGGGGGGCGGCCTGCTTTCCACAAAGCATCCTTCCACGGCCCTGCGTGTTCTCTCTCCAATCCCTCTGTCAACATCATGCACACACAGTGGCAGCAAGCCCTGGGTGGGCTAGCCTCAGAAACCCCAGCGACAACTGCAGATAGACGTGGGAGCTCCCTGTGACTGAGGGATGGGTGCTGAGATTTATGGCAGGATGTCTGCAGGTGCCATCAAAATGGAGTTCTGGGAAGACATGCAACAGGGGTAGAGGAAGGTTGCAGGTGGTAGATGCCAACTCAGCGAAGGAGGGACTTGCTTGTGTTTGGGCTTCTGTGGGAAGCAGGGAGTTCTTGTCTCCAGGGATATCCAGGATGGGGAGTATGAGTGTGGATGACAGCTCCAGGGAGTCCTAGAAACTCAAGGCTGACCGTTTGGTTCTGTCAGTGGATTCATCAGAACATTCTGAGTCCTACAGCATCCCCATACTACTTCCTGCCTGGGTGGTGTGGCCTGGTGCACAGTGCTATCGAACAGGAAATGGGTTCACTTAATACGTGACTCGTTAGGATTGGGAGAGCACACAATCCACATGCGTTCTAGCCGCCGGCCAGCCTAATATACTGAAACTGGTATCAGGACCCAGAGAGGGACATTCACCTGGTTAAGGCATTATAGCAAATCAGATAAGAATCCAGGCCCTAGCTCCCAGTGCTGGGCTCCCCGGGCCCCGGTCAGCCACACTGGACAGCCTGCGGCCTGTCCCTACTAGCCTCACCGTCTTGGGGCACTGCAGGTCCCGGGCCAGGTTCACAAGCAGGTCATGAGAGATGGGGTCCACCAGATTGAGGAAGGGCACATTCCTGTAGAGGATGTTGGTGAGGAGGGTCCCCTCAAGGCCCAGGTCCTGTGAGGACAGTTGAGTGAACCATGGGCCAGGGCTTCCTTTCCCCAGGCCCTGTCCCAACCTGCCAGAGCTCCTCAGAACCATTCCCATTTCTTCATCTCTCTCCCCATGGCTCACTGGCATCTCCCCACGAGACACAGGGGCAACAGACCAACTGGCCATCCCAACCTCTGGAACAAAAGGGGGAAACCTAGTCGGTTTCTCAGATCAAATTCCTAGTTGGTGCCTTGGGCTCCAGCCACCACCCCAGAGATGGGTCTCTGGATGGTCTGGCTAACAGTGCCCCTCTGCTATTTGCCTTTTAAGCACAGTTTAAGCCATTCCACTAGGGGGGGATCAAGAAGGGATAGCTGGGTCCTCCCTGGTGGCACAGCGGGTTAAACTACCTGCAGCCACTGCAGCATAAGTTCGATCCCCGGCCAGGGAGCTGACCCATATGGCACAGCAGACCTCTCCTGACCTGCCCACTGCTCTCCTCAGCAGTGTATTTCAGTGGATCTGCTTGTTCTGCTCCCCACTCTGTCTCTGGTGAATCTCTCACCCCTTCACCTCTGGCCTGCACTCCAATTCTTGTGTGTATCAATAAATAAATCTTAAAAAATAAGAAGGGTGAGATGGTGGGGAGCCTCGGCTGCCCCAGCCTGTTTTTTGCTGGTCTGCATAGTTCCTCTTAAAGGAACAGCCCCACCTTTCCAAGCTGCTGGGCTGAGAAAGGACACTCAGAGCTGCAGGAGGTGTGGGGCTGGGAGACTAGAGGCTGGGTCATTGCCCAACTTCCTCTGTGACCCTGGGTTCACCACTTCTCTCCAAACCACAGTTTCCCCAGCTCCAGTCACCTACTAGCAAGCCAAAGACCTGTGCGGCTGATTTCTGCTTACAGGGTCGGGCAGGTTGTGGTAGCAGCCACTATCAGGGGGAGGGACTTGGGCAGAGAGGGAAACGGTTTGCCCAGTGGTGATGTTACACCAGAATCTGGGACCATGGTACCTGGCACATGTGGGCCCTCAGTGCCCTTGATAATCTGGATATGGAGTTATGATGTACAGGTGCCAGATGTGTGCACTCAGTGGGTCTGGTCTGCCTGTTAGGAGGCTGGTGGCGTGAGCCTTTGGCTGTCTGGGTTACTACTGTGTCACAGGGAGGTACTGCTGACCAGTGAGCAG
The DNA here is from genome assembly GCF_000260355.1 of Condylura cristata. NCBI lineage: Eukaryota > Metazoa > Chordata > Mammalia > Eulipotyphla > Talpidae > Condylura > Condylura cristata. The sequence goes on from NW_004567112.1 coordinate 56,449,055, forward strand.
TCACTTCCCAGGGTCCTCTCCATCTTCCAGTTCCTACCGTCACCTGGAGAGCGAGGGGCTGTCTCCTTAACATTGACCTGATGATTGTATCCCTCCAATTACTACTTCTCCCAGTCCTTCCTTTCCCGTTAAGGCCTGGCTCTGGGCCTTAGTGCCAGACTTGGGGCCCCCTCACACACCACTGACAGTAAACCCCAGAGACCAAGGCACAGCCGCGCCGCCCTCTTCCCGCAGTCACAGCAGGCCGGCTCACTGACCTCGCAGCCCGCCCCGCCATCCAGACCAGGCTCCCTGCCCCCTGCAGCCAGTCCCCCCTGCCCTCGGAAGGCGCCCAACCCACGTGCCCCCTGCGGCTCCACGATGCCTCCCGGGCCCTCCCTGGCCTCCAGCCCCCAGCCCGCCAGCCCCGCCCGCCCCTTCTCTCGCCTGGCGC
>NW_004567112.1:56449830-56458271 GCF_000260355.1 Condylura cristata
TCCGGCCTGGGAGGCGCGGGGTGGGGATCGCGGGCGCCCCTGCCCACGCCGGGCTCTGGGAGGGGGCTCCCTGTTGGAAGGCTTTCAAGATGTGGATTTGGGGGGGCTCTCGCTGGAAGAGGTTCCCACCCACGTTAGAGCTGGAGCTCTGTCGCGAAGTCCTTGAGCCGCAAGGAAAAGCGCTGAGGCTGGCCAGGGCCGGGTGGCGCTTGGCGCCTGTAAACCCTTTGGCCTTCGTGCTGACCGTGCAACTGTCGCTTTGGCAGAACAAGAGCACTGGACTTGGAGTCATCACAGAGGGGCTGGAGGTTCCTATGTCCACTGCTGCAGTGCCAACACCTGCTGTCAGAAAGCTCCCCGCAGAGAGCTAATGCTGTAGTAGCACTGACCCTTTCAGTTTGCAGGACATTCAGCACTGACAGATGTCTACTGCCCCTCCCAACTTGACTGGTGGAGGGCCAGGCATGGGCAGGTTAGGTGGAATGTCCCCTCTGACCCGGACCTGGTTGATAAAGAAGCTGAGGAGTTCTAGTTAACCTTTAAGCCCTGCTCGGGCAGGTTGGCTGTACGTCTGCCACACCTGCCCTTAGATTAGATCTTCCTTCGGGATGAGAAGAGTGAGCTCTGGGTCCTCTAGGGACCACGCTTGAACTGGGGACGACCCAGGGAATGTCCCCCGGGCTGTCCTCATCAGTCTTTGTTGGAAGTCTGCTGTCCCCCATAGTAACCCCCTGCCTGAATCTGGGTCCCTCACACTCCAGGTAGGTGGTATTTGGAGACTAGTCTTGGGTTTCTGTCTCCCATAGCAAGGAGGGTGGGTGCAGTCTTCGAGGGTGTAAGAGGGGTGAGCACAGAACGGGTGTGTGGGGTGTGAGGGGTGACTGCTGGATGGAAGGTAAGTGGTAGGTGAGGGCAGAGTCAGGCTCTCTCCTTTGGGTAAAGCACTACTTCTCCAGGAGTTGTCGGGTGCAGGTTACTAAGCTGTGACACCCTGAGGCTGAGCCCCTGAGAAATAGCAAAGGGGGTTTTTTGTGTCCTTCTTTGACCACCTACCAAACTTCTGTCATAGTCTGTGGAGCCCCATTATCGGGCTTGTTCCTGAGGCCCCCTTCTCTCCTCGCATCTGCCAGCTGGACCCAGCGACCTCCCCTCCCGTCTCTATAGACAACATTGTCCTGGGGCCACCTTGGCACTGCAGGTTTCCTCCCTGGCAAACCTGCATGACTGCCCAGACTGCCTTGCCCCAGGGCCAAGGAGCTGTCGCTGAACTGACGTGGTAGGGAAGGGGCCAGAGAAGGGATTAGAGACTTAAGCAGCAGCCCCAGTGCCCAGGGGACCTTTCAACCCCCAGTCCAGAGCTGCAAGCCTGGTAAGACCCTCTTTCTCCTCCCCCACACCCTCAGAGCTGGAGTCAGAGCTGGGATGGCTCCCAGAACCTGATCATATCCTTCCAGACGCTGGGCCAGGCCTGGACATTGTCCCCTTGAATGTGAGAAGACTCTGTGTGTGTGTGTGTGTGTGTGTGTGTGTAAGTGTATTGGGAGGATGGAGGGCTGAGGCTGGGTGTTAGGAAGGAGACAACTAGACTGTGGCATGGGGGAGGTACCCAGACTTTAGGATCCTGTGGAAAATAGAGAAACTGCCCCTCACCCACCACCCTGCTCTCTGTGTTCCTGGCTGGCTGAGAGATTCCTAGAGGACATTTTTCCAGGAAAGGAGGAAGGGTCGGGATCCCTGGATGAGACTCTGTTAGTCTCTTATCGGGGTTTGAGCTGGCTCTTGGGGTCTGTCTGACTTAACCTGGTTTGGGCAGAAGCCCCCAGAGACAGACCTGGCCCCTCAGGAATAGGGGTTTCATTCTCTCTCACTAACCTCTGAGTGTACTTAGTTAAAAATTTTCTTGCATCCTCCCTGGAGTTGTGCAGGGCAGTCGAGATGTTTATGGCGATCCTATAGTCAGGGCGCTGTGGTATTGTCCTCAGTCTCAGTGGTGTGTACCTGGCCTCTCAGGTTAGTTCTGCTACCCTTGGGAAGCCAGAAAGGTGGGGAGTTGGGGGGCCAGAGGATCAGGTGTGTGGATGGGGAACACCGCAGAGATCTTGTGGGGGGCACGAGTCTAGACCCTAACTGGGGCATGCCAGGAGACAGGCAACCAAGGGCTAGGTGACCCTGTAGTGAGGTGAAAGGCTGCAGCTGGAGCTGGGCTGGGGCCTCCCTCTGGGCCATTTCTCATCCAAGCCCTGGAGGAGGAAGGCCGGCCCAGGGCTGATGACAAGGTGCCAGGTAAAACGGCCTGCCTGGCAGCACTGAATGGAAAGACTCAGGATGGTTTCAGAACTCACTAGGAAGAAGAAAGCTGATGGAAAAAGGAAGCTCTGTGTGAGCTCTGTAGAGTTTCCCCTGCAGCTAACTCTATAGGGACAGGTTGTCAGCTTCTGTAGAGATGGGAATTGCCGTAGGGCAGGAAGAGGCAATAGAGCACAGAGGCTGAAGGTCTAGGCTCAGGGCCTGAATTTGAATCCCCTAGATCGACTAACTCTGGGGTGTACAAACATCAACAAATAGGTAGTTGTATACATTTTCTGTAGCTAGAAAAAATTACCACACTTGGTGGCTTAAAACAAAAGAAATATATTCGCTCACTTCTAGTCCTAGAAGCTAGAAATCTGAAATTAATTGGACAGCAGGGCAGCACTCCATCTGAAGTTGCCAGGGAAGACACCTTTGCCACCTCTATCTTTAGGTATGGCCCACACACCTCCGCACTCCTTGGCGAGTAGCTGCATCACTCTGGTTCCACAGTTGCTGAACCTTTCCTCTGTGTCTGTGTGTCTCTCTTCACTTGGACTTTTTTTTTTTTTTTAAGATTTATTTATTTATACATATAGAACTGGGGTACAGGCCAGAGGTGCAGGAGGTGAGAGGTTTCACAGAGATAGAGTAGGGAGCACAATAGGCAGATTGACTGAAATACACTGCTGAGGGGGGCGGAGAGCAGGTCAGGAGAGGTCTGCTGTGCCATGTGGGTCACCTCCCTGGTTAGGGGTTGAACTCATGCTGCAGTGGCTGTGATAGCTTCATAGTGCTGCACTTTAACCTGCTGCGCTACCAGGCAGGGCCCCCTTCACATGGTCTTTTTCTAAAGGCAGTAGTTTTTGGACTGGGGTCCCAGCTTAGTCCAGCATGCCTTCACCTTAACTAATGATATCTACAAATACCCTATTTCCAAATAAAGTTACATTCAGAGTTCTCAGGTGGGTCCGAATTGCGGGGGGTGGGGGTTGGGCGGGGTGATGCTATTCAGTCCAATACAGTGGCCTCTGTAAATCTCAGTGCCCTCGTCTGTAAAGTGGGGAAAATAAAATATCTGTGTGGCAAAAAGAAGGTAGGATTAAATACCACAGGAGATGAGAGCAGCCCACAGCAGAGGTGCAGTGGGGAGCGCTTTTTCATGGATGAATCCTCTATAGGAGGATTCTGAAGCCACCTCTGGTCTGTTCAGTGCTGATCAGCAGGCGCTGTGGATGCGGGAGAGGCTAAGGCAGAGGTTTGCAGGAACAGCCACCTACCTAGGCGGGCAGTGAAGGGAATCCCTGTCCCAGGCACTGCGGGAGCTCGGGAAAGCACCGGCCCAGGAAGTAGAGGGTTTCCAGAGGAGGTGTCTTTGAGGTAGGAGTCTAAAGGAAGAGTTCTCCCCTCCTGGAGTAGGGTGAGTCCCAGAGGTAGAACCTCGGTGAACTGCACAGAGGAAGGGGCGGGGCCCCTGTGGGCTGAGTCTATCCGGAAGGCAAAGGGGGCCTTTGGCAATTTTATTCCGGTGGGAAAGGGAGGAGCTTGGATGTGCAAGCCTTGCCAGAGCACTGACCTGGGGAAACTGCGGAGGGGCTGGGGACCCGTGAATTGCCAGGTGAGAGGGGTAGTCCTGGGGGGACTGGGGGTCAGACGTGGTGAAGAAGGCAGGGGCCTTTGGATGGGCCAGGGAAGATGCAGGGATGGCTGACGAGACTCTGGCTATTGACTGCGGAGTTCTGGGGGGGCTAGTTGCTTAGCTCCAGGCTGAGCTTGGGGCACCTGATGTACCCAAAACGTCAGTGGACAGGATGTCTCCACAGCAACCCAGCAAAGGGTCAGTTTGACGGGGTCAAGGTGGTATGAGGAAGGTCCTGGGAGCCTTGGCTACAGAGCAGGGCATGAGTGGAAAGTGTTGGGGGCAGCTTTGGCATCAGTGAAACCTCAGGTCTGTTCAGGGCCATGCTGGGTCAGCGGAATGGGGGAGGTGGATGGGTACTTAGGCATTTGACTCCCCGAGCCAGGGAGCAGAAAGAGGAGTGGAGATGACTACGTTGGCTCCTTTGGAGACAAGGCCATTGCTGGGTGGAGGCTGGGGCATGGATGAGACTCAGTTTTCCTCCCCACCCCCTGGAGCTCCCAGACACCACAGATAATTATGAGGTGATAGGATAAATGGTACCTGTGCCGGATGTGGTGGACAGGGAGGACTGGGTGGCCAGGTGGGGGCACCCAGGCTGCAGGCCTGGGTGTTGTTGCTGTGGAGGTAGCGGGCACTCAACTGCGGCTTGTAAATATCCAGCTCAGAGACTCTCCCAATGACTGTTTTAATTGTTCCTGCCCACCAGATGAACAACAGTGCAGGGAGAGGAGTGGAAGAGGGTAAATTCAAACTTAGGAACTCTGCAGCCCATGGTCTTGGTGGTATTGGCATTCTGCCTCCAAGTTTGAGAGTTGGACTTGGTCCACCAGGTGCCAGACTGGCCCGGCTGCTGGATGTTGCCAGGTGTTAACAAGCTGACATCTCTGGAGGCCCACGCACTTGGCCTTGGCTGCAATCCAGCCTCTGCCCTCACATCAAAGGTGAGTGCTGAAAGGTCCCAGTGCTGCAAATGGCAGCAGGGGGTGCTGGCTGAGCTGGGGGCATGGAGGCTCTGCCTTGCTCACCACCCGCCTGCGCTTCCCTCCCTGCTGCCACGGGGCGACCCCTGGCACACAGCCTTGCTCCCACCTCTTCAGTGTGGTCTGCCTGGCTCTGAGAGGCTGTGACCAGGTAGGCACATGGCCTGCTACCTGGGTGGTAGTGGGTCCAGGGTGGCCCCTGCTGCCGGCTCTGTGGTCTCAGACAGTGGGCAGGGGTGAACCTGCAGAGGACATTTCAGGAAGGCAGACTGGGACTTGATGTTGGGAAGAACTGCGGTGCCACTGTCTCCAGAGGTAGGAAGCTCCCCATCAGGACAGGTGTGTTAGCTGGCCTGTCTGGTGTGCTAGAGGTGGGCAATTAAGACAAGGCATTTGGGATTCTGTTAGCCTGAAGTTGATTAAGATGCTAGGGTGTTGGCAGCTGAAGTCACTTTTGCCAGCCAGCTCACCCGTGTCTCCTTGGGACTGGCTGATAGCACAGCACACCAAGTGTCCCAGGTGATGTCAGCTTCCTGACTGCAGGTCCTGAGATACCATCTCAGCAGTTCTGGACGACAGCTGGGCGCTTGCATCTGGGCACGCCCGGCTCACTCCCTGTGAAGCTCTGACTGCTGCTAGTCCCCAGATGTTGTGGCACATGCCGGGCATGAGGCTTACCTGGACGTCACGGAGTCAGGCTCAGCTGGAAACAGACAGCGGGTGGGGCGCCTCTGAAGTCCCAGGGGGACGCCAGCTGCAGGAAGTGGTTTTCCTGCCTAATCTGTGTCACGGGTCACTGTTTGCCCCTCATCCGAATGGCTTTGGACAAGTAAGTTCCTTTCTATCTTAGGTTGTGGTTTCCTATGCTGGAAATACTCCTCTTGCCCCACCAGCACAGAGGTGTGGCAGAGCTGAGCCTGTCAAAACAGGTAGGGCTTTAGAGGCTGTTTTTCAGCTGGGGAGATGGTGGGTGCTAGCCTCCCCTGCCCACTGTCTAGCTCCTTGAGCCTTCTGCCTGGTCAAGGCCCCAAAGGCTCTCCAGGTTGCTGGCGCCATCACAGCAGGAGTGATGTGAAAGGCATTGGGATGGTGGGGTGCCCCCGGGCTGCCTTAGCTGCTGCCTCTGCCTCAAGGCCAGCCCCAGCCCAGGAAAGCCACTCAAGGAATAGGGACACCGAGCCTAACTCAGTCAGTCCCCAGCTAGAGGATCCCCGTCAACAGTCCCTTTTTCCCATAGCCCTCTGCCTGGTTCCTGGAGCCAGCTAAGAAGCTAATAGTCACCCACCAGGGTCTTTTTTTTTTTTTTTTTTTTTTTACCCACCAGGGTCTTAATGAGTGAGCCAAGGTTAATGGGTTACCCAGCCCAGTGACACATTCACCAACCTCCCTGGGCTCTCAAAGTCCAGACACACTGGTCTGGCCTTCAAGGTCTAAGCTCAAGCACTTCCCTTTCCAACCATGACGCCTCAGAGCTCAGGGAGGTCAAGTTGCCTTTGCACCTTCACTTCTGGGGAGGCCTCCAGTGTCTGCCTCCATGCTCAGGTGTTTTCCTCCATCTGGAGTGTCCACCCCAATCACTCCCAGACTCAAGTTACCTGTCTCCACACTCTCCATTACTGGAAGTCCCTCTCTTGGGGCCCTGGGCTTGGTTGACTACACTATCGCATCTCCAGTCTGGCTGGACAGCCTCTGAACAGGCCAGGATCAGATGGGGGAATGAATAAATGAATTGAAGCCAGGGCTGTGCTAGTGGAAGCTTTCTGGAGGCAGCTCACCTGTGTGGACCTCCTCTGGAGGGCTGAGAGGTGTGGGCACGCCTGGGCCTGCCAGCCCCGTGGGGCACCCACCCCCTCTTATTTGATGGGCAGAGTAGGTGGGGGATGAACTGAAAGCTTCATCCCTCCCTCCATTGCCTTTTGCCCTCCGGCCCTCTGGGTATGATCTCAGAAAGCTGGGGAAGAAGAACTTTCTGGATCCTCCCTTCAGGCTAGGTGACCATGGCTCTTGAAGTGACAGCCCCTAGACACCCCACCTATGGTGACTAATGAGGGTGGAGAAGAGGGCATTTCCCATCCAGGAGCTGTGGCGAGAGCTTAGGCTCCTCAGGTTTAGTGGGGCCTCAGAAGCTTGCATTCTAAGCTTGTTAGTTCAGGTAGTCCAGGTGCTAAGTGACCCCTCTCTGGGTATCCTAAAGAGGGGAAGGGGCCTCACCTCCTCCTAGGAGACCCTTGGTCTAACCTGCCTCTCCCTGAAACCCAGCCTCATTCAGCCCCAAAGAGGCTCTCACACTCAGGTCTTTCGTTTAAGATCTGTGTCCCCAATGGGTTCAGTGAGCGTGGCAGTTGTCCCAGGTCACACAGCTCCAGGGAGAGAACCAGTAGCCAAGCCTCTTCCCACCTGGAAAGGATCCTGTGCCTTTAAAGCCTCCCCCCAGCCCAGGCTGGCAGGGGGAGGGAGGGGAGGAGCTGGGTCACTGCTAGGCTTTGGGGACTCAGCTCGGTGCTGGAGAGCTGCAGGAGGACCAGCCCGAACCAGGTGAGTGGGGCCCCAGGTAAGCCAGCATGGTGTCTGGCTGTTCCCCAATGCTGTGTGACCCCAAGGTCTACTCATCCTCTCTGAGTTGCTGGACCTCTTAGGTGGGGAAGCTCAGATTTGGGGCCTCCTTCGAGCACCTAGTGGCCCAGTTCCAGCCTTTGCATGTTCTGGCCACGCGTGGAAGAGTGCCTCTTCTTCCCTGGGCCTCAGTCTGCACACCAGCTTAGTGGGGTACACTGCCCCTTGAGGTGCAGGGAGCAGGTCTTTGTGGACAAATCCTGGAGAGAAGCCCCTGGTGGGGGGTGGGGGGGAGAGACCATTGGTGTTTGACTGGGCCTGGACTGACATTCTCCTTCTTGTCTGATAAGTGGGTTTAAGATGTCTTCAAAGCTTTCCGGCTCTCTCTGCCACTGGTGTGGGGGTGGGTGGAGGAGGGCTGGGTGGAGATACCTAACTTTTCTAAAGACGACTTTGAAGAGGTCACAACACCCAAGAAGTGGGATTTTTAGAATTAAAGAGGGAGGAGTGTAGCACAACGAAGAATGAGGACCAGGAGTATCTGCAGTGTGGCATCTGGCTGGGGGGACGCCCAAAGGGTGAGGTGCACATTGTGGAATGAAACTGTGATGGGGGCTGAAGTGCTGTCTCCTGGGACATGCCTGTCCTTCTTGGGTCTCTGATTGTGTCTGTGCTGGGGGCGGAGCAGGGTCTGTTGTGCAAGGAGTCTTGCACAACCCTAGGGGGCGCCCGCCATCTCACAGTCACACCATGTATCTCCCAACTGTTTTGACATCCTAGTTTTGTGGAAGTTGTTTTTTTTTTTTTTTTTTCAAATTTTCGACCCTCAGCCACCAGGATGGACAGCGAGGGAGAGTGGGTAGCTGGATTTGTGGCATGACATGGGGTGGCAGGATGAAAGTATTACTCAGAGTCCACGTGTGACGTGCGCAACAGTGAGAAGCCTGGAGGGACTACTCCACGAGGTGCAGCCCAGC
>NW_004567112.1:56458371-56467605 GCF_000260355.1 Condylura cristata
GCACATTGTGGAATGAAACTGTGATGGGGGCTGAAGTGCTGTGTCCTGGGACATGCCTGTCCTTCTTGGGTCTCTGATTGTGTCTGTGCTGGGGGCGGAGCAGGGTCTGTTGTGCAAGGAGTCGTTGCACAACCCTAGGGGGCGCCCGCCATCTCGCGGTCACACCATGTATCTCCCAACTGTTTTGACATCCTAGTTTTGTGGAAGTTTTTTTTTTTCAAATTTTCGACCCTCAGCCACCAGGATGGACAGCGAGGGAGAGTGGGTAGCTGGATTTGTGGCATGACGTGGGGTGGCAGGATGAAAGTATTACTCAGAGTCCACGTGTGACGTGCGCAACAGTGAGAAGCCTGGAGGGACTACTCCACGAGGTGCAGCCCAGCCCCAAGGGCAGGCTCGTTTTTATTTAGCATCAAACAGAAAATAAAAAAGATCAAAGAAGCAAGCAGGCAAACGGGGAACACACAAGTCTGTGGGGGACGTGTAAACGGCTGGCCCCAGCCAAGGCTGGGAAGTTGGGAGAAAGTTCAAGGAAGGTCTCAGTGTTTATGCTGCTCTCACCATAACACCTATTGCTATTTCTGCGCACGCTGTTTTCAGCATGGATAGATCCTCATACCAAAACTTTTGCCCTGAAAGTTTCCTTACCAACTTTCCCCGTTTCTGCACATTGAGAGGCACAGAACAGACGAAGCTAAGAATAACCAAGGCAGATACAGAATAGTTGAGACACAGGATAACCCAAGCTCCCACAGAATTTGCAGCCATGGATGCAGGCAGGGCTGGGGATGCTGAGGAGAGCGTCTCTCGTCCTCAAGAAGGTGACTCTTTGCTAGGTACTGGCGGTGGTGGGCCAAGGGGTGAGCCCCGGGCCCACGGGCTGGTCCATGGGCTAACTTCCTGGAACCAGCCAGAGCAAGTGGCTTCCATCCAAGCCTCGTTTTCCTGTCTGAACTTGGGGCTGCGTTCTGGTTTCACCCTTGTGGATTTGGGGTTAAAGTGACACAGCCACTGGGCTGGGTTGGATTAACAGATCAACGCCAGACTGCTGTCTTCCTCTTCCTTGTGCTCCCTTCTGCTGCCGCCTGCGAACTTGCTCTGTGTAGCCTCCACTCAGCTCAGGAGTGTGCTGATGGCAAGGCTTGCATATTCCCGCGGACAGGAGCCATGGGGTCTGGAGGAGACCTGTAGTCTCCCACCCCCACCTCAGCAACTTTCCTGGGGTGAAACAGTTTCCCCAGATCCACCCCCGTGGGTTTCCTCTCTGCAACTGAAGTGAGTGGTGGGGACGGCGGACTGGGACAGCATGTGACATGTCTGCCGTATGAGGAAAGGCCTTTGTTCCGTATGTCATGCCTCTGTTGACATAGCCTTTAATGTGAAGTGTTGATGTAGCCTTTAACGTGAGGTCTTCCTTTCTGTCTCCCATCCCTGGAACCAACAACTGCTGCTAGGTTTTATCAGTGTCCCATCATGGGCCTCTCTGCTCCAACTTTACTCTAGCTCATTGTTGGGCTCATTGATTAGGTCTGCAAAACCTCGGACCCCCAGACCTTCTTCCTGTCCTGCTGATACTGTTGTATCTGGAGCCAACCCAGGCAGGGGGCAAACTGCTCAGTAGGCTTGAGTGAAAGACAGAGCCTCGTGACTCTCCTCTACCGATCCCCCCAGCAGACTGCCCTGCGATACAGTCACATAGACGGGGCCAAGTCCCCTGACATTCCTGACTGGCGGCCAGCCCTTGTGGTCAGGTCCTGAGGACTCAGCCCCTGCCTCCTGCCTTGTCCATCTTCCCAGTCACCTTGGTCTGCAGGGCTAGGGAGCAATGTCCAGTGAGAGAGTTCTTCATTGCTCCTGCGTTTTGTGTCGAGGGTTTCATGGGAGCGCATTAGGTGGGTTCTACCCCAAGCCTGCTCAAGGGCAGTAGAGGACAGGACAGGCCTGTTTTGGCAGGGTAGCCCAGATGGGCCGCAGTATCTGGTCAGCTTCCGTGCAGCCTGCTATCAGATGGCATAAGCTTTCAAGAAGGTTGTAGAGTAAGTGTTGTAGATGGAGGCAGTGGACCAGGGAGCTGCGGAGGGAGATGTGACCCAAGATTTGGTAGACTCTTGTCCTTGGCAGATGAAGGCCATGGATAGTGGAGAGTGGTGTCCAAGTTTCCCTGGGTGGGATTTTTAGCTGCTCCTGGCTTGGGACCTCCTTGGTGGGCAGATCAGGGCCACACAGCAACTTGGTGGCCTGTGTTGGGCCAGCTCTGACCTTCACTGGCCCTCCCTTTCCAGGATGCTCAGGTAGTTGCCTGGGCCTTGGGGCACTAACATTCTTGGGTAAGTGGTGGAACTGGTTGGGAAGACAGGCCTCAGGCCATGTTCTAGGAAGCCACCCTTCATGTCCAGTTCCCAAATGTGGTGACGCCTTGCAGGTTCCAGTTCTGGTCTGATGCTAACCACACCCCATCTCTGGGACACTGTGTCTGGCCTCACAGTTCAGAGGTTCTGAACAGGACAGGGCGAGCCAGTGAGGGGCCCCACCTGCCGGTTGCTGGAGGGTTGTGCTAGAGGACATTCACCTTGGAGGGGACCGAGTCTGGAGAGAGGAGCCCCTTCCTAGGCTCTCAGCACCCCTTCCTAGACTGCCCAGGGCTCTCCCAGGGCTTCATGAACTTTAATCACCTGGTGACAGGCAAGTCCCTTGCTACTTTGCTTCCTTGACATCAGTCTCTCGCAGTCCTTCCTGACAGGCTGGACCTCTCAGAGAGATTGCCTACTTTCCTCTCACTCAGACATCTCCACTTGTGTCACAGAGATGGTGGGTGGCCCCTAGCCAGCCCTTCACCCACCCTGGGACTAGGTGGACACTTGAGTTCTTCTGCCCCTTTCCTGCCCCTGCTTCTCCTGGGAGGTGCCCACCCCTGGATCTCCATCCCGGAGGCCTCCTGAGGAGCTCTGCAGGCGTGGCTCTGGGAATGGGGGATGGGGAGGGCGGGGTTGTGGGGGGAGGGCAGCCGGCACTGTGGCTGAGACTTTCCCAGGCAGACAGATCTGCCTCTTCCTCCCCTGCATGCCTGATCCTAGAGCTGAGGTCTGAGGAACGCAGGCTTCCCTGGGCCTCAGGTAAGCCCACCAGGGTCGCAAGGAGCGAAGCCAAGGGTTGAGGCCAAGCACCGTGTCTGACCCACTCTCTGGCCTAAGTTTCCCCTCCTGATGTTGACTTGGGTGAGAGCCAGGCCTCTGGCTTATACACTGTTTTAGTGAGCCCTTGAAAAAATGTGGGGTGAGGGAGGAAAACGGAAGCCTGGTTCCCCAGCAGGGTGTCTTCCTCAATTCTGGGGACTGATCCGGGATGGGGGAGGAGGGCAGGGACAGTGACTGGGCCAGCTTTCCTGCTGGAAAAGGGTCTGGGAGGAGATGGTGGTGTTGCTAGGCCAGTGTGGCTCACTCCCGCCTGACATCCGCTGGCAGTCTGAGCTTCATTGGGTGAACCTGCTTCTCAGGAACCCATCTGGAGCCTTTAGATGGATGGAGGGACACCGGGGAGGCTGGAGCATGGATCTCTCCACCCCACCCCCACCCCAGCAGTCTAAGGGGAGTCTCAGTTCATGGAGCTAAGCCTGGGAGCAATGGGGCCACTCCAGCATGGCCTGACCCAGTGAATGGGACTGGGGGTGCCACCTTGGTGGATGGGTCTGTGCCTGAACTAACCCTGGTCCCATCTTGCTTTGCCCCATGGGATGGGCAAGTTCTTTGTCTGGAACTGATGTTGCATGTTGGTGTCCCAGCTCCTGAGGCCTCTTGGACCTCCCAGCACAGCTGTCTCTATCAGGAACCCTTAACCCTGACCTGGCATCCCTGCCAGGACCCGGGGGTGCCAGGCCTGGCAGAGGGCAGAGGGCAGGAGACAAGGGCAGGGCCTGCCTGGCACTTTGGACAGAGCCCTCTGACTGCTTTTTGGAGGACTGAAGAGCAAGTGATGGTGGTAGGAGGGAGAGCAGGGTAGGGCTGTGGGAGTCCAGGGCAGAACCAGGGTGCCTGTGTTTGGTCAAGTGGAGAGGAGGGGCTGCTGTGATCCTGTGGGGACTGGAATAGTGGTCTGCCACAGGAACTCTGGTTGAGCTCTGGGAGGTGTAAAACCTTCCATGCAGGTATGCTCCTCGCAGAGGGGAGGGAGTGAGACTATTTTTGGACATGCATGTAGCTCTGGGATCTGACCCTCTGAACAGGGACAAGAAAAGTCAAAGTGGTCCAGACCAGCCTGGAGCTTACCGGAAGGCCTGCCAGCAGACATACCCTTTGCAGAGAGCTGAGCCTGGGAGGCGGGAACCCCTGCCCCTGTCATCACACCTCTCTGCCTCTACGGCAGGGATCCCGAGATCGGCAGGGATCCCGAGATCACCGCTGTCCTTCCCCACACAGCCCGGAAGGGAATCCACAGGAGGTCAACCAGCTTCCCTAGGCCCAGCCTCCCGGGCACAGTGTAGCTGTGAGATTTAACTGCAGCCAACTCTTATTTAGCATCTCACACTTTCCAGCACACTAAATCTTCACCCTTCCGAGAGGACCGGTGGTCAGTGGCTTGCTCAAGCCCCACCGCAGGCCGGCAGCACATCCAGGCTGAGGCGGAACAGGCTGCTCTGGTGCCCGCGCACGTCACCACCTTGGCCCAGCACGTACTGGGGCGGCTCGCACACTGCCCTCCCGGCCCTGCTGTGAGCTCACCCTCTCTCAGCTATAGTCTGGAAGCAGCTCTGAGCAAACTCATGTCAACTGAGTGCTGATGGCTTCCTCTTCCTCTCTGGAGTTCTGGAGGTAGTGAAACCTCACAGCACTCCCTGGGGAGGGCTGGGGAGGTGTGCTTTAGGTCCACCCTTTCAATTCCAGGAGACAAGAGGAGGCTGTGTGGTTAAGGTGTCTCTCTGGAGCAGATTCTGGGGCCACAGACTCCTGCAGAGTGTGAGGGAGACCCCACTCATCTTACCAGCCCTTTCCGTCGCCCATCTCGCGTGGCCACCTCCCCAGGTGAGGCTCTGGGCTTCCATCTGCACACAGAAGGTAGGCCTGGCTCTGTGATCTGAGCACTTCAGATAAGACTGCGGGTGCTCCCTTTGATGGTGTGACAGAAGCAGAATCCCATGCTCTATGGAAGCTGCTTTGGGGGACCCGGGAAGATGCTAAGCTCTCAGATGAGGTGGGAGACAATGATCAGGTGAGCTGGTCCACAGGAGCCCTGCTTGGCAGCAGAGGGCTAAGCCACTTGAGGATGCCAATCTCTGAAATCGGGGCCTCCCAGGGGCTCCTTGCTGGGGTGGACACCTTCCTGGGCTGGGGCTCTCAGGGGAAGCAGGGAGGACTTGGGAGAGCTGAGCTGGGCCAGGACTTTTGGCAGAGAGAGGGACCTGAGCAAATGTCTGGACAGCTCAAACATGTTCTAGGTAGCTTGGAGACCTCAGGGAGGTGTTGCTGCGCTGGACTTTGGGCTGTTCCTTATGTGATGGGGGTCAGGATGTGTGTAAGGGGTGGGCCAGTGGTGGGCCCTTGAACCTGCTCCCTGTGTCCCCCCCACTTCCCACCCCCGTGCCCTCAGAGCCATGAAGAAGAGGGGCCTTGCGCTGGTCCTGGTGTCCGTGGTCCTGGTGTTCCTCATCATCGGCCTGTCCCTCTGGCTGCCCTCCTCCAAGTCACCCGACCACGTGTACCCCAGGGCGGCTGTGGCTGCTGATGCCAAGCACTGCTCCGAGATTGGGAGGTGAGTGCGGACATCTCTGTGGGGCAGGGCGTGGGGACACAGGCCTGGGATAACTACGTAAGTGAGCCTGTCCATGCCCCTTGACTGCCAAGACTTCCCACATACAAGCAGGCTGCCTGCACAGGGGGTTGTCCTTTCCTGGGAGTCTCTAGTTGCAGGGTCAGGGAGCACTGATCCTAGGAGCGGGGTGTGGTCTTCCGGTGCCCTGCCCCAGGAGACCCCTTGTCTCAGTTCTAAAGTGCCTGTCTCTTTGGATTAAACCTGGTTGTTTGACGTGGGGTTTCTCTTGGTACAACCGGCTCACATATGCAAAGATCAAAAGGCACTTAAAAGACCCCAAAAAATTTATTAGAAAAAAGGAACAATTTTCTATTTAGAAAATGGAAAGTAAGCTCATTGGCTTGAGAGTTATATTAATAAACATAAACAGGCCCTCCCTGGTGGTGCAGTGGGTGAAAGTGTAGCACTGCAAGTGAGCTGCAGCCACTTTAGCGCAAGTTCAATCCCCGGCCCCGGAGGTGACCCACATGGCGGGGCAGACCTCTCCTGACCCGCCCGCTGCTCCCCTCAGCAGTGTACTTCATCTGTCTGCCTGTTCTGCTCCCCGCTCTGTCTCTGGTGAGGCCTCTCACTGCACCTCTGGCCTGTACCCAAGTTCTATATGCTAAATAGATAAATCTTAAAAAAATAATAATGGCAATAAATAAATAAATAAACAGGGCCCTCCCTGGTGGTGAAGTGGGTTAAAGCACAGCACTGTGAAGTGATCCGCAGCCACTGAAGCATGAGTTGGATTCCCGGCCCCGGAGGTGACCCACATGGCGCGGCAGACCTCTCCTGACCCACCCGCTGCTCCCCTCAGCAGTGTACTTTGTCAGTCGGCCTGCTGTGCTCTCCACTCTGTCTCTGGTGAATCCTCTCACCCCTGCACCTCTGGTCTATACCCCAGTTCTTACATGCATAAATACTAAATCTTAAAAAAAAAGGAAAAAACAACTCCCAGGGACTCCTCGCCCATCTGCCTTTGGGGGAGTGGAGTGGCAATGTGGTGCCCAGCAGGGAGCCGGAAGGGTATCACCCCTCCCTTTGCGCCCGGCAGGGATGCACTGCGGGATGGCGGCTCAGCAGTGGACGCTGCCATCGCGGCCTTGTTGTGTGTTGGGCTCATGAACGCCCACAGCATGGGCATTGGCGGTGGCCTGTTCCTCACCATCTACAACAGCAAGACGCGTGAGTGCTGCAGGGAGCGGGCGGCCGATGGCAGCCACCACAGGCTGCGCTTGGGCTGGGGCAACCCTGGGTTCACCCCGGGCTCAGCAGGGGCGGGGTTGGCTTTCTTGTGACCTGCTCACCTGTTTCTCCTTGCAGGAAAAGCTGAAGTGATCAATGCCCGGGAGGTGGCCCCCGAGCTGGCCTCTCCAAACATGTTCAACAACTCAGACCAATCCCAGGAAGGTGAGAGGGAGGTCAGGGTGTGGGACGTGGGGTAGGTCAGCCTGAGAGTGTCGCTGTCAGGCGCCAGAGCCATGCTGACAGTCCCAGATGTCCTTCTCCCATCCTTTCCTGGCCCCGTGAGCCTCATGTAATGAGTAGTCAAGACCGTCATCGTGGAGGATGACGAGACAGAGCTTTGCTGTTCCTGCCAGGCCCCACAAGGCTCATGCATGCTGTCACATATGGAGAGAATTGTTCTTATCACAACAGTCACACACTGGGGGTCACTGTGCCAGCACTCAGCTCTCTTCTCTGGTGAGCCCTTTGAGTTCTCCTTGTACACGTGGAGCTGTGGGGATTCCCATTTTTTAGGTGGGGCTGCTGAGGCCCAGAGAGGTCACAGAAACCAATAAAGTCACACAGTAAAGTAGGGATTGAACCTAGGCTGTCTGAACAGACACCCAAGTCCTTCGTTCATGTGCTTGATAGTGGGGATAGCTCTTGAGAGCACAGGGTGCAAACCCTCTTTTTCTAACCTATAGAGATTTTTTTCACCTCTGTCTTTCAACCTGTGGAGGAGGTTGCCTCACTTGCAGGCAGCTGGCCAGTGGTCACCAGGGACCACCACTCCAAGGGTGGACAGGTGTACCTACTCAGAGATGGGGCAGCTGAGCAAAAACCCGGACTTGGGCCTGGGATGGGGTGGTGGCACTCCTCCTGGGGAAGGGCAGGACAGAGCCCTCTCGGGGACAATGACGCTGTCACAAGCGATTGGCAGGCAGATGGAATAGCCCAGGTTGGACCTTGTGGGTCACACAGACCTTCTTGTCTGAATGAGATAGAGGTGTCCCTTGGCGTATTTGAATAGGGTGAATGACAGACCTGGCCTGTGTCAGCTGGGGCAGGGAGCAAGCTGTCTGTCAGTGACCTGTCAGGGGTCCTGGCGATGACCCAGGAGAGACCACAGGTGCTGCAGATCTGATGGGTTGTGTGTGACGATGTACAGGAGTCCCAGGAGATCCCTGGAAATTTGAGCTGCACCTGGAAGGACGGGGGTGGCCATGACAGACATCCACAAGGGGAGAGGTATTGGGTGTATTAACTAGGATGCCTTTTTCCAGGTAGCAGGTGCAATCTCAGGTCTGGCTTTTAGGGGGTCCAGTTAGGCTTGAGAGCACATTGGAAGTTGCCAGCACATAGTGGAGCCTGAAGCCCCACTCTGGGGGCGGTCACTAGTGAGTGAGTGCAGATGGGGAGCAGATAAGAGAGCAGGTGGACTTGGCACAGAGGTGGTGGTGGGAGGACAGCTGGGAGCGGGAAGGGTGCGGCGTGGCGGCCCTGTGAAGGCTCAAAGGCTGGCAGCGTCAGGGCCACACCAGCAGGATGGTGTGAGACCCTGGGAGGCAGAGGGCAGGGGCACCTTTACTTACAGTGGAAGGAATCAAAGTGTTCTAGTGTCAGACTTTCTGGAGATTTGCAGTTTCAATAACTGGAATTTTAGAACCTTGTCTTGTGCCCACCTTCGGGGTGGAGAGGCAGCTCTGGAGCTGCAGACCCCCCAGGTTGGGAGTTCCTGAAGTGGCCTTGGCGGGAGTGGGGCCGTGGCTGTGCCTATCTGCATCTCAGTCTGGCTTAGGGCATAGGGGCTGTGGGTACATCTCCAATGGAATCGTGGGGTCCTTGAGGTTCAGAGCCAGAAGACAAAAACTCTTACAGGCTTCAGAAAACTGAAGCCCAGACGGCTGACAGGGCAGGGGTTGCAGGTCAGGTTCTGGGGCAATAGAAGAGGGGGACCCTGGCCTTGGAACTGGCCCGGCATCGGGGGGACCTGGACTTGTACTGGGGACTTGGGCAGATTCCGTGGAACCCTTGTATCATATGGAATGAGAGGCCTGTGCCAGGCGCTCGCACTCAGGCAGAGCCACGATAGGTGTTCAGGTTTCCCAGTCTCATCGTGCAACCTCGAGCCTGGTACAGGAGCTCAGATATGGTGGCACCTGTGGAGACAGACATCTGGGCCAGGGCCAACAGAACTCAGAACACTCAGAACACTGCCCC
>NW_004567112.1:56467901-56495358 GCF_000260355.1 Condylura cristata
TCATTAACCACGCCTCTCGCTCTGCAGGGGGCCTGTCGGTGGCAGTTCCTGGCGAGCTCCGAGGCTATGAGCTGGCACACCAGCGGCATGGACGGCTGTCCTGGGCGCGCCTCTTCCAGCCCAGCATCCAGCTGGCCCGCCAGGGCTTTCCTGTGGGGAAGGGCTTGGCGGCCGCCCTGGAGAGAAGCCGCGCTGTCATTGAGCGACAACCCGAGCTGTGGTATGTCTGTGGGTGTGCCGCCTGCCGCACAGGCTGGGTGGGTGTGGCCAAGCCCAGCGTGCCCCTGAGGGGCTGCAGAGCACCTTCAGGTACCTGCGCTGAGGCTCCAGGAGTGGTGGGGCGTCCTGAGCCTGGCGCATGGCGTCCTGGCTGGTGCATCCTGAGTGGCGGGGGAACTCCAGGAGGCATGGGCTGGACACCGAGGTCAAGCCCTGAGTGACAGAGCCATCCTCCTGTGGGCAGACACCCACTGTCCATTGTTCTCATCTCCCGGAATATGTGCATGTGGGCATGGGTGGGGCAGGAACATGATTCCCAGAGCCCGCCTCCCAGGAACCCCCTTTGCCCCAGTGAGGTGTTCTGCCGGGATGGGAAGATTCTGAAGGAGGGGGACACGGTGACCATGCCGAAGCTGGCCGACACGTATCAGACACTGGCCACGGAGGGTGCCCGGGCCTTCTACAATGGGAGCCTCACAGCCCAGATTGTCAAGGACATCAAGGCAGCTGGTGAGGGGGTGACCTGGTGGGGTCTGGTTCAGGGAACTGTGGGAGTGGGAACCCCTGAGGGTCCAGGGGCCTGGGGTCCTTTGATCCTGTCTGGGCTGAGCACCAGACCCTCAGGCAGCACCCTCAGAGTGAGACCAGAAGACAAAACCCCTGGGGGATAAATGCAGGTCCTAAGCAGGAGCTGGGACTGGGGAAGACCTAACAGGTGGTGCAGAGAACTTCCTGGAGGAGGTGAGCCGCAATTGCCTGGATTTTGTAGGCAGATGGGAGGGACCCTCTTGGCAGAGGGAGTAGCCCAAGGCCCTGCGAGAAGGGATGTGAATTCTCTGAGTGGGTCGTAAGGTGGACTTGGCTTGGTCAGAGATGCATTGTGGAGGCTGCCCGGAGGGGCAGGTTCTGACAGATTTGGGCCCAGGAGCTTGGCTGTGGCTTTCTTCATATGTTATTTTTGTCAGTGTGTCATGGAGGAAGGTGGTTATATTGACCTTTACCACTGACGCCGGAAATTAGTCTGTAAATACCTCACCTGTCTGGAGCCATATCCCTGGAGAATTAAGAGCCTCTTTCCACCCACCCATTAGTCACAGGAGGAGGGGGCTGAAGGGGGGGGGAGGTGAAAACAGGTATCTTCCAAGTAGAGAAGACCCTTTGGCTCTCAAGAGGAGAAAAGACAGACTGGGAGGCTAGAGGGGCCAGCGGGTTGAGGGGGGCTGGCCGGGGCCTGGCCATGAAGAGCTGGCGCTGTCAGGAAGGACAAGGCTTCTGAGCCGTCGGCGGCAGGGCTGCGGCAGGAATCCCAGCTTGACGCTGCTGGCGCCTCTCCCCCACTGAGCTGTGGCCGTTGCAGGGGGCATTGTGACCATCAGGGACCTGAACAGCTACGCTGCCGAGGTTATTGAGCCGCTGAATATCAGCCTCGGGGATGTCCAGCTCTATGTGCCCAGTGCCCCCCTCAGCGGGCCCGTGCTAGCCCTCATCCTCAACATCCTCAAAGGTCAGTCATCCCACTTGTCCCGCAAGTGCCACCACGCATGACAGGTGACCCTCAGGAGCTGGAGGGGGCAGCTTGGGCGGGACAGAGGCCTGGATCAGTGTACGGGGTGTGGGATGAGGGAGTGGAGCGGTAAGGGGTTCTGGCTTGGCCCAGGCACCCAGTGACAGAAGTTCCCAGCCTGGATCCTGGCCCAAAGGGCGCATCTCAGTGGTGGTCTGTGACCAGCTTCCGGGCAGGCCCCTGGCTGTACCCGGTACGCGCAGGCCGGGCTGGGAGTCCCTCCTTTATCCTTCCCAAGTGGCCCCTGCTGCTGGTTATTAAGTATTCCTCCTCTCACGGTGGGCCAAGTGGTTCAGGGAGTTGTGGCCCCACCCTGGTATTGTCTGGGCTGAGCTGGCATGTCCCAAGGGCTCTGGGGCTGCCAACGTGCCCCTGGTTCTGCCCTACCAGGATACAACTTCTCCCCGGCGAGTGTGGAGACTCCTGAGCAGAAGGGTCTGACGTACCACCGCATCGTGGAAGCCTTCCGGTTTGCCTATGCCAAGAGGACCCTGCTTGGGGACCCCAAGTTTGTCAATGTGACTCAGGTAAGGGGCAGTGGCCAGCACTTGGTGGATGGGGGGGCCTGCTGTGGAGGTGCCAGGGGGACAACCTGCGGCTCCCACAGCCTTACCATGTTTTATTAATCCATCCCCACCACCAACTTTGGTCATGGGCCTACTCTGTGCAGGGATACACTGGTGACCCTAAGTCCCAGTCTTTGCTCCCTGGAGCTCTCAGTGTGGGGAAGGCCAGGGGAGAGTGCTCGCAAAGAGTTATTAGTGTTCCCCCCAACATACAAACATACCTCCACTATGGGGCCCTGTATATACTGTGCTCTTGGCCTGGAAGGTTCTAGAGTGGTTGGTGCTGAGGTGTGGAATGAATAGGGCATTGCAGTCCTCAGAGGAGATGAGAAGATGAGGTATAGGGGAGAAGTTCCACATATCAGGGTAGAGGACTCGGCTGCTGTCCCCTGGGTCCCTCAGGAGCTAACACCTTCCAGGTCCCACCACTCAGTCTACTCTCTTACAAGTGCCCTGGCTATGGATTGGGCCTCCACTGAGACCCCCATCATGCTCCTCCTTACCTACGTGGGTCCCCCCTTTCCAGGAAAGACCCGACGACCCCTCACACTGACCTGTAACCCAGGAGGGGCCTCTGCTGCCCGGCGGTCCTCCTGATCGCCCAGGTCTCTTCGTTTTCCGAGTGACTTTTCCACCGGTTCTCCATGACAGCTGGCAACCTGGTGGCCTATATCCCCGAGGCGACAGGATCCACAGTGTGCCCCACCCTCCCTTTTGGCTAAGCGGGCCCTCGTGCTAACCCAGCTCATCCTTCCTACAATGCTGCTCTGCGCCTCTCCACCCCGCCCCCGGCAGTCCCCATCCTGCTCGGCTCTCCTGACACATTCACTTCCTCACTGCACACCCCCTCTGCTAGAGCCCTACACCCAGCCTCAGTTTCCCTTCTGCCCCCCAGCACATAGCACGCAGCTCACCTCCTCTTCGTCTGGGTGTCTTGTTTTGCAGAGGGGTAGACATTTGCCACATGTCCGTCCTCTCCCATCTTTCTCTTCTGGGCTATACTTTTCTGAGTCAGTGGGCATTAAGTCGCAGCTGTCACTTCGGACATCTCTTATTGTGGCGGACCTCACCTGACCACCGATGGGGAGGCGGCATGGCCTGGGAGTCACCTGCACTGGAATCCCCTGAGGGCCCCAGGGGCTTTCAAGTTGGAGCCCTCATAGTCACCCCTTGCAACCACTTTCTTACCACTCTCGAGTCTCTTACCTGAAAACAGACCTCCTTGCCTGTATTGCTGATTTTTAAATCCCATATCTTGGATCTGACCTGTTTCCTTGGGAGCAGATTCAATGAATTAATCCTTGGGGTACTGCTGAAACCTGGAGGCATTTTCTGGGCTTGATCCTTGGACCTTGCTGGCTCCTCTTCTCCTCCTCCCCCCTCCTTTCTCTCTGTTTGTCTCCCCTCTGTGTCCCCTTGACACTCTGGGGCCCTGCCAGGTTGATGTCGATGTCTCCCTGTTTATCCCTTGCCAGATCTTGCTCGTGAACCTCACAGCCCTGGCTCTCCATGCCTGCCATAGGCTCTTCAGTCTCCAGTGGACACCCGTCCCGTCAAGCCCCCACTGTCCCCAACCTGCCCCTTTCGTGGCGTGAACCTCCCCAGTTAACCACCACTCTGGCTGAAGATTTAGGGCCACACAATTTGCTTTCTCTCCCACTTGGACAAGCGACCACCTTCTCCTTATCTGGTTGATGTCTTCCCTCCCAGCTGGGTTTCACCCTTGTACCTTACACTGCTGCCTGAGGGGGTCCTGTGAAAACACCCCCAGGGAGTCTCACGCCTCTGCCCCAAGTCCATATGGCTCAGCCAAAGTCCTTGGAGATGTTTCTGGATTCCTATAGGCTTGACACCTTGCTGGCATCTTCAGTCTCTCCTCCCCCTCATCCCCCTCACCATCTGCCTGAAGAGCCTTCCTGTAGGCCTTTGCATTTACAGTTCAGCCTCAATCAGGGCTCTTTCCCGAGCTCATCTCCTCCAAGAAGCCTTCTCTGTATTATGCCCCTTACCTGACTTGTTCTTTCTGGCACATTCTCTGTTGCCAGGGTAGGAACCTGCATATCTGTTCTTGACTGGTCTCCCAGTGTAAGGCCCACAGCCCAAGCCCCACAGTGAATGAGTGATTGAATGCAATGAGAGCAGGGTCTGGGGTAGCTACAAAAACATTCCGAGTTGCTGGACTGTGGCCGAGACAGCGAGAGGGGGCCGGGAGCCAGCGAGGCTCAGGATGGAGGAGGGCTGTGGTCAGAGCCATGGTCAGGGGTCTCCTGAGAGCTGCTCCCACAAGCCTGTGCCCCCTCCCTGCCCTCCCCACCTCCTCAGGCCAGCTCTGGGGTCTCGGCAGGTGGTCCGCAACATGACTTCTGAGTTCTTTGCTGCCCAAATCCGGGCCCGGATCTCCGATGACACCACGCACATGACCTCCTACTATGAGCCTGAGTTCTACACGCCCAACGATGGGGGCACTGCCCACCTGTCAGTGGTCTCGGAGGATGGCAGTGCCGTGTCAGCCACCAGCACCATCAACCTCTAGTACGGCTGCCAGGTGGCCTGGGTGGGCCGGGGGCTGCCTGCATGTCCTCCAGGGGCTCCATTAACCCCTTTCGTGATGGAAAACTGAGGCCCCAACTTATAGAGTGCTTGCTCCCGTCCCACAGGGAGCTGGCTGGCGCTTTGGTGGGTGGAAGCTTCTGGCGGTTGGGACAGGACTGGGTTGGGCAGTGTCTGACCCAAGTGGCCTGCAGCTTTGGTTCCAAGGTGCGATCACCCGTCAGTGGAATCCTGTTCAATGATGAAATGGATGACTTCAGCTCCCCTAACATCACTAACCAGTTTGGGGTACCCCCCTCACCAGCCAACTTCATCAAGCCAGGTGTGGCATGGGGGCTTGTGTGGGGTGAGGACTGGTGTCCTAGGCAGGCAGCTGACGAGTCCTCTGTCCCCTCCCCCATGTCGGCCCACCACAGGGAAGCAGCCTCTGTCATCTATGTGCCCAGCCATCCTCGTTGGCCAGGATGGCCAGGTCCGCATGGTGGTGGGCGCCTCCGGGGGCACACAGATCACCACAGCCACTGCACTGGTATGTGCCACCCTCATGTGCACCCTGCCCCTGCCTCAGGGCCACGCTGACCCCATTCCCTCCCTTCCTCCAGGCCATCATCAATAACCTGTGGTTTGGCTACGATGCAAAGAAGGCAGTAGAGGAGCCCCGGCTTCACAACCAGCTCCTGCCCAATACCACCACGCTGGAGAAAGACATTGACCAGGTGGGGTGGGAAAACTGAGTCACAGTGGGTGTCCCTAGGGTGTCCTGGAGTTGAAGTTCAGATCTTTCAAGTCATCACATAGTAGACGAGGGCTGGTGTCGTCTGTTTGGGGAGGTGACCCTCACCCCCTGCCTGTGTTATCTTGAGTCCTTGTACAGGGGGAGCCGCTCCAATGATACCTCACAGACAGAACTCCTCTTCCTGGTCCTTGGCTGGAAACAGCACCGTCTGGGTCTCTGAAGCCCTTGAGTATGTAGGTGTGATGCAGATGGCGTCATGGGCCCTGCTGAGGCCCCGTTTCCTCTCCTACCCCCAGGCCGTGGTTACAGCCTTGAAGACCCGGAACCACTACACGGACATCAGGTCTACCTTTATTGCCGTGGTGCAGGCCATCACCCGCTCGGCTGGTGGCTGGGCAGCCGCCTCAGACTCCAGGAAAGGCGGGGAGCCGGCTGGCTATTGAGTACCCAAGGGACAAGAAAGCTGACCGGCAACACAGGAATAAGATGCCCCTCAGGGCCAGAGTGGGACTTTGGGAATGTGCTTCCCCTGTTGGTGACAAAGAAGTGCAATAAATGGGGGCTGCAGTGCCAGGCTCTGGCAGCCTTGCTGGTTCCTGGCTCTCCGAGCTCAGCGTTCTCTGTGTGAAATGTAGTCTTCTAGCCGGGGAAGACAGAAAGGCAGGATTTGAAGGTCTTTACAACCCAGACACTAGGGTAGCATCAATATTTTCATGAGGTTCTAGGGGCTGGGGGCAGCTCTGGGGATGCTGGTCAGTCACTGACCTTCCTCAGCCTGCTTTCCCTACCCTGCGCTGGGAGGGCAGTTCCTCTGTTGGCCACCTGAGGGTGCTGCGGCTTTGGCAGTTACCCGGGCCTCAGGCTGCGGTCAGGCGGTGTGCTGGGAAGCAGTACTTCATCAGACTGGGTTCACCCTCTGAGGACATTCGGAGGTGAGGTGCGGGGTTGGGTTAGAGGCTGGAGCAAAACATTGGCCAGAGCCAGATCTGGGGGGTTTCCAAACAAACCCAGAGTGAAGCAAGCTGGGATCAGCTCCAGATGAGGCCCAGTTCTCAGGGTACAGTGAACGGGAAGAAGTCCCCAGATCCCCGAGGGTCAGGGCTGGGACAGGCAGCTGGCATGGATGACACCCAGGGGGATCGGGTCTGGGGAGGGGTGGGAGGACACACATCCCGCCAGGCCCTGCCACCCTCCTCAGGGCCTGCTAACTCCTGTGTGCACGGTTATAACATCTGAGGTGGGGTACAGGAAAGTGGAGGAGGCCAGGGGGAGGATCACACCCCAACAGCCAGATAGCTCCACCATCAGAGAGCGCAGCGAGGGTGGGCAGATGAAGTCTCTGAGGGTAGGGACCACAAAGGGTAGGGACCACAGAGGACAGGGGAGGTGGGAAAATCTGCTACTTGTGAAGTACCCCGTCAATGGAGCTGTGTGCCTGGAGAGTCTGAGCCCTGAGTCCTGGAGGACCCTGGGATCATTGGGGGATGGGATGGAGGCTGGTTTGGTGGGTGTGTAAGTTTCCCCTCAGCTATCATTTTGTTCCCATTTGCAGGGGAGGAAGTAGGCCCAGCCAGGGGCCTTGCTACACAGGGAGGTAGGTGCTGGTAATGAAACTCCCCGGGTCTCTGACTCACAGGCAGGGTACATCCTCTGTTCCCAGAACTCGGTGGGCTGGGCTCAGGGCTTCCTCTGGGACTGGGGGACTTGGTTCCCCCTCCTTACCATTCCCTGCCCCTTTCCTGGCTTACTACTGGATAGGCCTGCCATGATGTCTGTTCCTTTCCCAAACCTTCTCTGTGCTCCCTCCACCCTGGCTCTGTCTGGAAAGAATGGCAAGGGGGAGGAGATGTCCCCCTGATCCTAATGACCCACAGTTCCCACTGTCTCTGCCTCCCAGAGCTGGCCGTGGCCCAAGAATGTGCTTGGGATTCTGGTTGAGTAATGTCACTGTGGCGTAGGGAGGAACCCCTCGTGTGAAGCCCTCCCTACCCAACAAGGAGGCTTGGGAATATGCCTGTGAGGGAACCTACCCCAGTAGCCTCTTCAGCTCAAGCTGACCAGAGTCTCCAAGTGGGGGACAGGACAGCACAGGTGCAGTCACTGTCCGTCAGTTTCCCTGCTGCACAGAAAGCAGTACACAGGTTAAGTGTAATGAAATCAAAGAGGCCAACGCTCCCAAGGAGGATGCATGAGAGCTAATTGGGTGGGGTCCAACCTATGGCCCTTGCACCCTGTGCCCCTGCTGAGCCCAGTCAGGGTGGCTCCTTGGTGCCCCCCCCACCCCCTCCAGTTCCTCCAGCTGCCTCCCAATCAGACATCCTAAGACCCAGGCAGGGAAGGAGTAGCCCAGAGCACAATGGCACCAACACAGCTGAAAGGACAATCTCACTCCCTGGAGGCTCTTGGTGGCATTTCCAGGGCAGCAGATGCCAGGGCTTGGCAGTCTGGTGGGTACTTGGCACCGAGGGCTGGACAGAAATCCCGTATGTATCCCCTACTTGGATGTCCTGTGGTCTGGGGTGTTCGATGTGGACTGGGAAACTAGGCTCCTGGGCATCCTCACCTCCTGGCCAGGCTGCAGCTGAGCTGAGGCTTGGACCTGGGTTCTGAGTGACATTCCCTTGAGTCCCCCACCTCTGCCCTGGACACCCACGTGTCCTCTGGCTCTGGGGATATTGGGGCAAGCTGCTGCTGGCCAGGCCCATGCCCAGAGAGTGGGGGTCAAGGCTCTCAAGGCTCCATCCTGGCCCCTCATCCCTCTGAGCCTGTCACTGGGAAGGGGGCCTGCCCAATTCTGTTATCCTGGCTTTGCTGGGAAACAGGAGAGGCCTGGAGTGGGGGTGGGGGTGCTGAGTCCTCCACCCTGGCTGTCCTGAGGACAGCAGATGCCAAGTACTCAAGCCCCAAGCACCTACGATGGCAATGGCGATGGCGAAGCCCTGAGCAGGGCTGTTTCTGCCTTCAGGGCTTGCTGGAGACAGTGTAGGAACAGCAAGGAGGGAGTTAAGAGCAGCTGTTCACTCCTTTGCTCCCTGGAAGGAAAAACTCCCCATAAATGCTTTGTTGTTGGCTTCCTGCCAAGGCCCGAGTGGCTGCGGCCACTGAAAACTGAAGGCAACCGAAAACTGGAAGTTCAGGTCTGTGGTCATTGGGAGCTCTGGAGGCAGCATTGCCACTGCCTCCAGCAGCCAGCAGCATACCCGTCTGTCTGCCTGGGTTCCTGTCACTGTCTATCTGTCCATCCAGCAAGTAATCCTTTCTCTGACCCGTTGTCTAACTGTCTTTCTCTTTTTAGCCTCTTTTCTGCTGTCCAGCCTGCCTGTAAGTCCATTTGTTTCTGGCTTTTTCTTGTTGTCCACCTGTCTAGTTATCTGTGGGTTCATCTGTCATCTTGCCCATCCTATCTGTGCCCACCTGCCTCCTTCTCTCCCTGAGTCGCAGAGCCATGGCCCAGAGCCGGGGGGCCATGGTCTGCATAGTGCTGCTGGGGCTGGCCCTGGCCCTGGCCATCATCGTGCCTGCTGTGGTCCTCTCTGGCCAGCATACTCACTGTGGCCCTCAGGCCTTCACCCATGCTGCAGTCGCTGCTGACTCCAAGGTCTGCTCTGACATCGGACGGTGAGTAAGAGATGGGTGGGAGCTGGTGTCCATGGCACCTGACCAGCGGTGACCAGTGGTGCTCGTATGTGCGCTTGCAAGGAAGGGTCCAGCAAGGAAGTGGTCCCAGGGCCCTGGCCTAGGGCAGGTGGTAGGAGGCTCGTGGGTCAGGTGGGGTTTGGGGGTCACAAAGTGTGGGCAGAACAGTCACCTCTTAGCTCTGAAGCTCAGGAGACCCAGAGAGAACACTGCTGCATTAGCCCAGGTTGACCCAGGTGACAGTGGTTACTGGCTCCTTCAGAGAGATGGCATCAGTTCTCCGAGGCTGGGGTCTTACCCCTGTGGCATGGGTGAGGGGATACTTCCAGGCCTGGTCTCCAGCCCTGGCCTGTCCCCTATAACATCCTGCTTCTCTCCCAGGCCTGGAGCTGGATCACTAACTGGCAGGCAGGGCCTGATGTTTGCAGGCCAGGTGAGGGCGGTTGATGGAGAGGGCCCCAGCCATCATTTCCCAGCGTCATTTCCCAGCCCTTTTCCTTGAAGCTCGGGCCTCTGGAGCTTCCAGGAGGGAATATGGCAGGGTTCCCGCTCTCTGTTGAGGCTGAAAAAAGCTGGCCAAGTATCCCCTGCCCTGCTGGCTGGATTTGTTTTCCAGAATGTCAGGATCAGTCCACTGTCAGGATCAGATGTGCTTTGTAAACCCAGAGGGACTGTTCCAGAGCCAGGCAGAACATGTCGAGTCTCAGCTGGGGGACACCTGGACAGGTGGTGTCCCAGGGCTCCTCCATCCCGCTCACCTCTTTCGCTTTCTCTTCTTCTTTCATTCATTCTCTTTTTCATTCATTCCCTCTTCTCTTCCACTGTCTGTCCCTGAGGTTTCTCCCTCTGATCTGGCCCTCTGGACTCTTCTCAGGATCTTCCCTCGAGGATGACGGTGGCTAAAGGTGACATGTGGGGCTGCTTGGTTTTCCCAGAGGGCTCTGAGGGGGTGGGAAAGGAGTGAGTCTTCCATTCCCCAGGAAACCTGAAGAGGTGCTTGTCCACCTGTCCCACAGTTGCAAATATGCAAGCAAGTTTGGGGAACACAGGCCGCACAGGTGACTGGTGGGCACACGGCCTCAGGAGTGGGGGCTGCTGCCACATGTCTCTGAGGGGGCCCGGGCCGCTGTGTCTCCCTGAGTCTTTGTCTGGAGGTGTGTGGGGACTCTGCCCTGCTGTGCATGTAGGTGGCAAGAGTTGGGGGGTCTCTGCTCTGCTGTTCTCCCCCAGAGAGGAGATAGAATGTGTTTTTTTCTCAGTGTTTTGTGTACTTGTCAAACAGTGATGGCCACTTCCTGTTCTTGTTTTAACAAGCCAGGGATAAGAGGGAGCATGGAGCTGGCCCCAGCTGCTGCTGTGGAACAAGGGGTCATGCGACTGTGCTGGGTCTGGCGCCTGGGCCTGGGCGAAGCTCCCTCCCCGCAGGGACCCCACGCCTTCCTTGCTCCATGCCTGCCTTTGCGGAGGACTGCCCAGCATCCACTCTCCCTGCCCGTCCCTCCCCCCAGAACCCCCTCCAGCATCTCTTCTGCTTTCTCTTTTCACGAGTAGGCCCTCCCACCCTCCATCTTCTAGCTGATCAGAACCAGATTACCAGATTTTCTCCTTTGGAGTTGGGTTTCTGTTGGGGCCACACCTCCCAGTGAGGGTTCTTAAGGTCCACATGTATGTGTTTCAAGCACCATGTCCCGTGGACATATGGTAGACACATCGTGACAATGAGGTGACTTCCCTTCTGGACTGTCATTTTCCCACTGTGCTGCCCTTGTGTATCAGGCTTGTGTGCAAACTAGGTGTTCTTTGAGCTCCTTCTTTGAGCTTCTTCTAGGGATACGGTTGGAGCTTGGGGCTGGCAGTGATGTTCAGGCTTTGTGACATTTGTCTGCTCTGCCACTTAGAAGTGCCGCCCTCCTGCTGGACACGGCGCCTCCTGAACCCAGTTGTTACTCCACCTGACTCATGGGGAAACTAGGGCTTCGCCTGGCATTTCAGAATGAGTGGGCTCAGCTGGGGCTCGTCAAGGGAGAAGCTCTCCAGGACTATAGAAGGGCGGAGAGTCTTCCTATCCTTTGTCCTGGGTCCCAATGCCTGTCCAGTCCCCAGGCTAAGCCCATATAGTTAAGAGCCTTAGTGATCAAGTGCATAGTAGAGAGGGCACTGGTAGGGGCCCAGGACTTCTGGGGCACTGGGGCTGGGCACTGGCCACAGGGTGGGGCTGGGCCCCTGAGAATTGGGTGCTGTGAGCTACTCCAGCCCCATATGGGAGCCTGGGGGTCTCACTCTCAGCAAAGGAGAAAGCAAAGACTCTGGATAAGTTGTTGGGCCCACTAGGCCTTGATCTCCCCACTTGTCAATTGGGTCTCATGTCAGAGTCTTCATCAGGAGCAGGCTATGAATGGGCAGGCCCATAAAGGGGCCCATAGGAGGGGCCCCTTGATGGTAGCTGCTCTGACCCCTGGCCTGGACGGGACATGGATACAATGGGTAGGCCTAGTATCTCAGTTCCCAGGGTTAGGGTCTAGGGTCAAGGCAGAGGTAAGGGGAAGGTTCATGGGGGATTAGAGAGCAGTCCCATTCCTCCCCTCTTAGCTCCTGTGACCTGAGTGACTCTTCTGCATCTCTGCTCCTCTGGGCTAGGGGGAAACTTGTGTGCCGGGCACTGTGCACTTGTATGTGTGAGCACATGCATGTGTGCTCAGCATGTGTGTCTGAATAAGTGTGTGACAGCATCCTCTTGCTCCCTGGCACAGGAATGCTCTAATTTTTTACATTGTGATTCTCAGCCTGCCAGGACCACTCCCATTCACAGCTAAGGAGCCTCAGGCTTAGGGAGGTTGAGTCATGTGGTCATTGCCATACTGGCTGTAAAAGAGAACTTAAGTGCTAGTTAAGAGAACTTAAGTGCTGGCCTGAAGCCAGTGCCATTGTGCCTCCGGACACAGGTGTGATTGTGCTACCAGACAGTGGGCATTGTGGGTGCATGAAAGTGCGTGGAGGCTTCCCTACTAGTAACGCCCTTTACCAAGCAGAAACTGAACACTTCCTATCTGCCGGCCATTGTCCTGGAGGCTCCGTTGGTCAAAAAGCCCTTGCCTTCATGGTGAGGGCAGATGGACAATAAATCCATATCTAATTCTGAAGGGCTGTAAGTGATTACTGGTCATCTGAATTCCTCTTCTATGAAGTTTTCTGTTAAAATATTTTCTTATTTTTCTATCAGCTTATACATTATCAGCATTTCCTATACTATCTCTACTATTAAATCTTCCCTTTTAGAAATGCAATGTGGGCCCTCCCTGGTGGCGCAGCGGGTTAAAGCACAACACTAAGCTAAAGCCACTTCTGCAGAGTTTGATCCCCGCCTGCCCCGGAGGTGATCCACAAGGCATGGCAGATCTCTCCTGACCCTCTCACTGCTCCCTCAGCAGTGTATTTCGAAGATCTGTCTGTTCTGCTCCCCACTCTGTCTCTGGTGAATCCTCTCACCGCTTCTGCACTTCTGGCCTGTACCCCAGTTCTATATACATAAATAAATAAATCTTAAAAAAAATGCAATGCATGTTAAACTATCCTTGCGTTCTTGAAACAAGCCCACTTGATTGTGATTTATTATCATTTTTACTTATTGCTAGATTTGATTTGCCAATATTTTGTCTAGGATTTGTGTCTTTATGTTCATGAGTGACACTGGTCTATAATTTCCCTTTCGTATCTTTGTCAAATGTTAATATCAAGGCTATATAGGACTCAATAAAAAACTAAGAGGTGTTCTCTTTCTATGCTTGGAAGAATAGGTAATTCTTGTTTTTGTTTTGAAGATTAGTATTATGTCACTTATCTCATCAATAGATGGCAGATAGTGTTCCATTTTTACTTGCTGAAGTGCACTTAACAGTTTGGAAGAATTTACTAAAGTCTTCTGAACCTGGGTTACTTGGCTGTATGTGAAGGTTTAAAATAATATATTATTGTATTTAATAAATAGAAGACTATCAGATTTTTATTTCTTTTTTCTTGAGATTTTATTTTTTTGTGTGTAGAACTAGGATACAGGCTAGAGGAATGGAGGACAAAACAGAGAGGTCTGCTGCACCATGTGGATTAACTTCCTGGCCAGTCATCCAACTCAGGCCATTAGTGGTGATAATGTTGAGAGTTAACCCTTAGGCCACCAGAGAGAACATCTCAAGTTTCTATTTCTTCTTGTGTCAGTTTTAATAAGTTCTTCCCAAGGAATTTATCTAGTTTAGCAAAATGTCATATATTTGGCATGTAGTTATTTATAATATTCTTTTGTTATCTTCTGAAAATTTACAGGGTCTGTAATGAGTCTCTTTTAAAAAATATTATTTATGCATACAGAACTGGGGTACAGGCCAGAGGAACAGGGGCGGTGAGAAGATTCACCACAGAGTGGGGAGCAGAACAGGTAGACTGACGAAGCACACTGCTGAGGGGAGCAGCAGGTGCGTCAGGAGAGGTCCGACGCACCACGTGGGTCACCAGCTGGGAGGTGATAAACTCGCCCTGAAGTGGCTGTGGCCAGCTTGCAGTGCTGCGCTCTAACCTATTGTGCCACCAGGGAGGGCCCCATGAGTCTCTTTCATTCCTGGAAAACTAGAAAACTAGTATTTCCTCTCTTCAATCAATCTTGATAAGGATTTTTTTCAGTCTTATTATGGCTTTGATTGACTTTTGACTTTGTTAATTTTCTTAGTTGTACATTAATTTCCTCTTTGGTTTCTGATTTTATCTGTATTCTTTGCTTCTACTTCCTTTAAGTTTAAGTAACTTTAAAAAACTCATCATTTTCTGTGGTACATATATACAATGGAATATTACTCAGCAACCAAAAAAGAGAAACACATGTCTTTTGCAGCAACTTGGGTGGAGCTGGAAAAGATCATGCTTAGTGAGATAAGCCAGAAAGAGAAAGAAAAATACTGGATGGTTTCACTCATAGCAGGAATATAATGGACCGGGTGAGAAAATAACAAAAATAATGAACAACCATATACCAGAGACATTTTGCAGGGGTGGAGTGGGGAATGGGATCAAAAACGGGGGGGGGAGGGAAATGCACGGGACTATGGTGTGGCACAGGGGTGATTTGGTGATGGGAAACCTGCGGGGATTACAATTGAGATGGAAAAAAAATGTACAAAATGATGTAAAAATAAACTGCTATAAAATAAAAAAAAAACTCATCATTTTCATCATGCAAAATATAAGGTTGGTACAGATTAATAATCTTTAAACTCTTCAAATTTCTCTCCACTTGGCTTAGCTGAATTCTACGTTTTCTTGTTATTGCTGCTTTTCCCCTGAATGTCTATTTTTTTATTTTGAATTTATTACATTTTTTAAAGATTTATTTATTTATGCACACAAGAACTGGGGTACAGGCCAGGGTTGTCGGGTTGTGGGGGGGGGGTGAGAGGATTCACCAGAGTGGGGAACAGAACAGGCAGATCTACTGAAACACACTGCTGAGGGGAGCAGGAGGTGGGTCAGGAGAGGTCTGCCGTGCCCTGTAGGTCAGCTCCCTGACTAGGGATTGCTTCATAGTGCTGTGCTTTTACTGTTATACCACCAGGAAGGGGCTGAATTTATTTCATTTTTAACAAGTTTATTTAAACAAAGTGTTTGACTTGAAGGGAAATTTATCTAGGATTCACTTCTCAAAGTAATTCACTCCTATTTAAGATAGATTACCCAATGTGAACAGCTACATATAAAATTGTCCTTGGGGCCTCCCCTGGAAAAAAGAAAAAAAAAACCTACATGGTCAAAGATATTTTTTAATCAATATCAAATGGAGGGGTCTCCCTGGTGGTGAAAGGGGTTAAGCACAGCACCATGAAGCTATCTGCAGCCACTGCAGCACAAGTTCGATCCCTGGCCAGGGAGGTGACCCACCTGGTGTGGCAGACCTCTCCTGACCTGCCTGCTGCTCCCCTCAGCTGTATATTTCAGTACATCTGTTTATTCTGTTCCCCACTCTGTCTCTGGTGAATCCTTTCAGCACCCCCCCTCATACCTCTGGCCCATACCCCAGTTCTTTATGCACAAATAAATATTCTTAGAATTGTCCTTCAATGTCCTTAAAAGGCATTAAAATTCTCCAATTTAATAAACCATGCAAGAATTTTTATGCTTTTTGTTTAATTGGTTGTTAAATATTGAGAACAAAAAAATCATACTGGGTTATAAAGACAAGGGCATAATTTGTCACTAATAGATAAAGGGGTGTTTTCACCGAAGTAGTTTTTTCTCCCATCTCATATCCATTTGATATATATTTTTCAAAGATTTATTTATTTATTAAAGATTTATTTATTTATGTATACAGAATTGGCGTATAGGCCAGATGTAGAGGGGTGGTGAGAGGACTCACCAGAGACACAGAGACAGAGTAGGGAGCAGAACAGGCCAACTGATGAAGGGAGCAGCAGGCGGGTCAGGAGAGGTCTGCTGTGCCATGTGGATCACCTCCGGGGTGGGGGTCGAAACTCATGCTGAAGTGACTTTAGCTTCTCAGTGCTGTGCTTTAACCTGCTGTGCCACCAGGGGGTAAACCCTCAAAGATTTATTTTTTAATGCACAAAAGAACTGGGGTACAGACCAGAGGTGCTCCCTGGCCAGGGATTGAATTGTGTTGCAGTGACTGTGGATAGCTGTATAGTGCTGTGCTTAACCTCTTGCACCATCAGGGAGACCCCTCCATTTGATAGTGATTAAAACATATCTTCAACCATTTTGTTTCAGGTTTTTTTCCTAAGATTTATTTATTTATACATATAAGGACAGGGATGCAGGCCAGAGGTGCAAGAGGTTAGAGGATTCACCAAAAACAGAGTGGGGAGCAGAACAGGCAGATTTACTTAAACACTACTGAGGGGATCAGAACGCATGTCAGGAGAGATCTTCTGTCCATGTGGGTAACCTCTTTGGCCAGAGATCAGACTCAGGCGGCAGTGGCTGGCAATAGCTTGATAGTGCTGAGGCTTTAATCCCTGCACCACCAGAGAAGCCCTGTTTTTTTTGTTGTTGTTGTTGTTTAATGCAGTATATTTGTGTACACACACCCGTTACTTTATGTTTAATAAAGCACTGGGGGAGAGAAAAGCAAAAGGCTAGAGAAAACTATACCACAGTAGATAGGATGCAGTGGAACCAAACTATGGTTTTCTCCTGGAGGAAGTTTTCTTGGTTTAGAGGAACAAATTCTAGAGTAAAATAACAGATGCTTTCTATCAATGGCTGGGACACATTGATTGTACCTGAATTTCAAACTATGTCGGCATGTTTGTTTCACTTACTAGAATCAGAATCTGAGCTGCCTCGTTGACATATAGTGTTGTTCCCAGTAGACTTTCAACAGTTTGCTAAGTGCTGTATGCTCTTAAACTGCACCACAGAACCATTCTGACCCACCACTTCAAATTAATATTATCACTGATCTCAGTCTTGGCTCCTTCCTTGGGCTCCTTCACCAGCACAGTGAGTACCAGGGTCTCTTCAGCTACTGCCTCATTAAAGAGGTCACAGGTCCACATTGAACCAGTATCCTAGCAGGCCCAGGAGGGCAGAAGGAGGCAGCAGAGATGGAGGGATAGGAAATGCACAACTTGAAAATATTTTAAACCCATCGAAAAATGGAAATAATACCCATATCTTCATGAGTCACTTAGATTCACCAATTGTTATTCTCTCTCTTTAGATTCAGTAATCACTGACTATCATATTTTTTTAGGTTAGTCACCTTTAATCCCCTGATTAAAAGTAAATCAGTGTATCTTCAGTGACATTTGCATTTTTAAAGAAGCCAAGCCATTTCTGTCACAACCTCCCTTCACAATCTTGGTTTCTTGGATTATTTCTTTGTGATCAGGTGAAACACACTATAAGATAGTGGTGCTTTGTCTTTTCTAATGTATCACATAAGAAGAAACAAAGTGTGAGGCTTTCTTATGTTTGGATCATTTCATAAAGGTCATTCGTGTCTTCCAGATTTCTCCCTGTTAATTTAGAAACATATGGTTTGATACTTTGAGACTGTGACCATCTTTTTCTCAAAAAACACATTATCCCATGTTATTCTGATCCTGATCTGAATAAATTTGTGTTTGCAAAAGGGTGACTTTTGGTTTACTTATTAAAAAAAATTTTTTTAAGATTTATTTATTTTTACGCATACAAGAACTGGGGTACTGCCAGAGGTGAGGTGGGTGAGAGACTCATCAGAGACAGAGTGGGGAGCAGAACAGGCAGGCTGACTGAAATACACTGCTGAGGGGAGTAGTAGAAGGGTCAAGAGAGGTCTGCTGTGCCATGTGGGTCACGTCCCTCGCCGGGAATCAAACTTGTGCTGCAGTGACTGTGGACAGCTTCATATTGCCATGCTTTAACTCATTGCGCCACCAGGAAGGGCCTGCAAAAGAGTGACTTTTAAACTTGTCATTTCTTCAACGTTTAGTAGCCAACATTCTTCAATGAGGTAGCTATCTGCTCCTCCCCTGCCCTCCCCACCCCTTTCCTTGAGTATCACCGCTTACTCATGGATCATTTAATTCTATGGATTATAGTCCATCAGTTATTTTGTTGTTGTTGCTCAGACTACATAAACTTCACAAACCTGACTATGGGAGCCCCTTTAAGCCAGCATTATGTTCTTCTCCATGTCTCTACTTGGAGAATGTTCTTGCTTTCTAGAAACTAGGATTTGGAAGTCAGGGGTGCTCATTCCCGGAGTATCATTGTTTCTAGATTGTGTCTATGCTCCGGACCAGAACCATACCCATACCCATACCTCCAGTTTAAATCCACCCTAACATGGACATAGTCCCTGCTGTCAAGTTGAGAGATGTCACTACCAGTGCCATTATTTACTTACTTGCTCTAACCCATAATACAACATAGTTTCAGGACAACTTCAACAATGTTACTGTGAACAACAAATCCACTACATAAAATTTAAGATGTCTCTCCAGGTTTTTTTTTTCTTTTTGGACTTAGAATGCATCCCACAAAAGATGAACGGCTACTTAAGTTCCTCTGCTATGTGGTTCTATTTTCCATTTAACCTATTATTAGCTGAAATTTATCAGTTCACATTCATTTTAGGGTTCTCTCTCCCATCCTTTTTGGGCCCTCCCTGGTGGCGCAGCGGGTTAAAGCACAGCACTAAGAAGCTTAAGCCACTTCCGCATGAGTTTGATCCCCGCCTGCCCCGGAGGTGACCACATGGTGCGGCAGACCTCTCCTGACCCGCCCACTGCTCCCCTCAGCAGTGTACTTCGTCCATCTGCCTGTTCTGCTCCCCACTCTGCCTCTGGTGAAGCCTCTCACCCTCCACATCTCTGGCCTGTACCCCAGTTCTGTATGAAT
This sequence comes from Condylura cristata, assembly GCF_000260355.1. NCBI lineage: Eukaryota > Metazoa > Chordata > Mammalia > Eulipotyphla > Talpidae > Condylura > Condylura cristata. The sequence continues at coordinate 56,486,563 of NW_004567112.1, forward strand.
AAGTAAATAAATCTTAAAAGAAACAAAAAATTAAAAAAAAAAAACTCTAGAGTTGGGCAAGATGGGGGTAGTGTGACGACACCACCTCCATTTCCTCACAACTAGACTGCAGCAGAAAAAAGCCAAAATCACACTTGTGGAGTGTGGTAGAGCTAGTGATAGATGGTACAGGGTGGGTAAATGTTACGTGGACTGTGTTTATTATGATGCCAGGATATTATGTCCAGAAGAGGGGGGAGGTTTCTGTGCAGAATGCTTACAGTGTGGACTCAGGGGTACGAACCTACACTGAGAACTCTTGAGACCTGGTATGGCCCTGGAGGAGGTGTTTGCAAGAGTTGGTGCCCAGAACAATGGGAGCAGGTTGAGGGTTACTGATTTGAACTTGGGACACTCAAAACAAAACAGCTGGAGTCCGAGCCAGGCATGGAAGATAAGTAGTTCAGGTCCTCAAAGCTGAGGGTTATTCAAAGAACCTGTCTCACCTCACCTCAGGAACAACCAAAACAAACAACTAGCCAGGGTTGAGGCATCTGTTACAAACAGGAGTAAATACCCCAGGATTAGGGTCTGTGCTAGAAAACAAAAGAGAGCAACTCCTGGTCTGTGGTCCCATATCAACTACAATCCACCCAGCATTACATCATGCTCAAAAATAGCCTAGACTGGAAGTTGACATGAGATTGTAAGAGACATGAAGATCAAGAAACAATGCATTAGGAAAGGAGATTAAAGGCGCATATTGTCTGACGAACATTTGGAGTTGTCCACCAGGAGGGACCCTTCCGGGTATTTATTTGAGCTCAAAGTCTACCCTGGGGTTGATTGATAGACTTTAGCACAACACTTGACTTGTTGGCATAGAAACAACATCTCCAGTCAGATCAAGGCAGAGGCCACCATGGGTGGCTGTGGACAGGTCTAGCCCCCTATGGATTTGGAGAACATCATTCACTCAGGAGACCACTTGATCCTGGAGGGAAGACTGGGCCACAGTACTTAGGTCTCCATTGATTTGTTGGCAGAGGACCATGAACTTGTTTCGTGCCAACCCAAGATCTGCTGTCCCCAGGCCTTGCCGGAAGACACACCAAGGGTCACAAGCAGTGGGATGGCCAGGGGGACATGTTTTGAAGCATGGCCAGGGCAAGAATACGAGAGCTGGGTGGCCTGGTTACCTGACAGGAGGTTGAAGTCAGGGGTGAGTACGGTGACAAAAAGGTGCCATTAGGAGCACATAGAGAGGAACCCAAAACCTTGGACACAGTGTGCAAGACAGAAACCTTGGGGTGCTGGTCATGGCCCAAAACACAGGACGCATGCCCCCAGATTTCAGGGCAGGGAGCAAGAGGGACGTGGCGAGACTCAGGTGGAGGTTTAAGAGCCGATGTGCTCAATGCTCTACAGAAGCAGAGTGAGGGAGCCTGGGCAGAGACAAAGTCAGCAGTCTCCGGCCAGGTCTGGGTTAGCGGAGTTCACCGCCAATGAGTGGCTTTCAGCAAGCTGTTGACAGAGATGTGGTGACAGATGCAGTCTGAGGTTAGGGGTTGGGGCTCTAAGCTGAGTAGTGATTTCAGTTTGTGGATCTTGACCCCTGTCTGCCACCCCCAATCCAAATGTCCATCCAGTTATCCATGATTGGTGGCCAGGATTTAGGATGATGGATGGTGACCAGATTACACTGATCAGTGTCACAGTCACTCGGGGCCTCAGACATTGAAAAGGAGAGTCGGACTTGTTTATCATAAGGTGGATCCAGGGGATCCGCCCAGCTTGGTGCAGTGGCCCAGGCCACCACCACCCACGAGGGGCCTCCCCAGTTAGGATCAGGCTTTATCAGGAACAGATAAAGCCTCAGACAGATACAGCAGGTGGAGTAGTACCTTTGTCAGGTGTGTGTTCCACACTCCCGTCCAGAATCAGGGGCACCAACGGCAGCATAAGAAGCGTCAAAGTTCAGGGAAAGGTCAACTGACCAGGGGACCAGGGTCATTGGGGCACCTCCAAATCCTCACTGCCATGTAGCTGAGAATGGGGGACTAAATAAACCAGGAGGGGCCCACAGAAGGCAGCAGTGAAGCCCCGAGGAGGAGATACGAGCATATTATTTTATCCGGTTGTCCAAGGTGGGCAGCAAGCAAGCACTACAACAGCAACCACACCGGAGAGAAACGAGAAGCAGCAGCCGGCAGCATCAGGGTCGTCCAACAGTCCATACCCATATTCACTTTTGTGATGCTCCTCAAGCTTCTGCCCTGCATAGAACAACCAGCTTCCGGGATGTGGTTGGTGCAGGGCTGCGGAAGGGTCGTGGTGTCTGGTCGGAGCTGCTCCTCAGGGTCAGCCTGAGTTGGTGGCAGGGTCTGGGCGGGCTGTCCATCTCTCTGGCATCTCTGGGAAGGCTGGCTTAACTTGGGAGTGGTGTATCCATGGAGTGACACCTGCAACTTTGACAGCAGTTGAGGTAGTAAGAATGACAGTCTAGGGTCCCACCCACACAGGCTTCAGGGGCTCTTTTTTCCAGTCCTTTTCTACAGACTGAGTCCCCAGGTTTGTGGGGGTGAACTGGGTATCTCAGAGGAGCAGAGACCCTCTGGATGAGTTTTATGGATTTTGTGTATGGCATCACTAAGGAGCTGTAGCTGTTGATTAAGTTCCAGTTGGCCAGTTTGTCTAAGGTCTCCCCTTACCACGGAAATCATAGGGGGAGGCTGAACAAACAGAATTTTAAAGGGGATGTATCCACTGGCACTGGGGTGCACTAAGTTCTGAGAAGCACTAAGGGAAGAAGGTCTACCCAGGGCAACCTTCTTTCCTGGCAACACATTCCCAGAGTCGTTTTAATGGTTTGGTTGACAAGTTCTACTTTCCCTGAATTCTGCAGCTGGTAGGCAGTATGAACTCCACTTAATATGAAGTAAGTGATTTCAGCACTAAAGGCTAGGCCATTATCACTGCCAATAGTCAAGGGAACCCCATCAAACGGTGGGCCATACTGACATGCTAGGGAGATAGCCATCCTCCTGTCCCCCCACACCCTGAGTATGGTTGTTATGGCGATTTCCCAGAAAAATCAGATGGCACTCAGAGAGGTGGAGAGATTCACTCATCACACCGGCGGGCTCAGTGGGGTCAGTCCCACAAGGCTGAGCCCCGAATTACAGGAATGGTGAAGTTTTCTACAGGTTGTATGAGGAACCCTATCATCCCATCCATCATAGGACAAGGAAGCCATAGTTACTAGTTTGGACAAGCAGCACACTCCAGCAAGCAACAGAATCCAAGCAACAGACCTTGCAAAGTAGCAGAGTCTAAGCAACAGACTTACTACTCACAAATACTGAAAATGAAGGGACAGAAGGATATATTACTAACGCTTGAGCCAAAAAGTCCTGAGAGGAGTCTCAATCCAGGAAACCTGCGGACTGAAAGGGCCTCTAAGGTAACAGTTATGACAATGCGACAGTGCTTATAAACTCAGAAGGGGGCAGAGGGCCCTCCCTGGTGGTGCAGTGTGTTAAAGCACAGCACTAAGAAGCTAAAGCCACTGCAGCATGAATTTGATCCCTGCCTGCCCCAGAGGTGACCCACATGGCTCAGCAGACCTCTCCTGACCGGCCCAATGCTCTCCTGACCGGTCCACTGCTCCCCTCAGCAGTGTACTTCGTCGATCTTCCTGTTCTGCTCCCCACTCTGTCTCTGGTGAAGCCTCTCACTGCCCCTGCACCTCTGGCCTGTACCCCAGTTCTGTATGAATAAATAAATAAATCTTTAAAAAGGGGGGAGCAGAAAAGATAAAGTGAATGTGAGGCACTTACAACTAGAAGTGACACTGCCAAGAAATACCATAACTGAGTTAAGTGCAACCAAGGGCTGCCAGAGCAGATAAGGATAAGCCATGAAGAAAATGAGACCAAAAGCACAGTGTCAGAGAACACAACTAGAAAAAATTAGAGAAAAAGGAATTTTGGAAATGAAAATAGCATAAATTGACTAAATCGTGTCACAGGGTCCCAGATAGACACGAGAAAGCGAAAGACATAGAAAAATTATTTTAAGATATAATTGCTGAAAACCATCTCAATCTGGGAAACGAACCAGATATTGTGGTCCAAGAGGAACAAAGAGTTCCAGACAAAATAAAACCAGACAGACCTACACCAAGACACATTATAATGAAGCTGCTGAAAGGCAATGACAAGGGCAAAATACTTAAACTCAAGGAAAACCAAGAAAAAAAAATAAGAGAAAATAAGAGTAACCTATAGGGGCAACTCTACAACTAAGAAGATTTCCAGCAGACTTTTCAGTAGGAGAATGAGAAGCATGCAGGAGTTGTGAAAAGACATTTAAAGGTATTTTTTTATTAAAAATTTATTTAAAGGAAAAAAGTGTGTGTGTGTGTGTGTGTGTGTGTGTGTGTAGGGGGGGGTGGTGGAGGTGAGAGGATTCACCAGAGACAGAGTGGGCAGATCTGCAAAGTACACTGCTGAAGGAGCAGCTGGCAGGACAGGAGAGGTCTGCCGCGCCATGTGGTCACCTCCAGGATCAGGGATCAAACTCGCACTGAGGCAACTAGCTTGCAGTGCTCCACTTTAACCCACTGTGCCACCAGGGAGGACCCAGCATTTACAGTTCTTAAAGAGGGCCCTCCCTGGTGGTGCAACGGGTTAGCGTCAATCTGCCTGTTTTGCTCCCCACTCCGTCTCTTGTGAATCCTCTCACCTCCCCCCTCACACACCCACCCCAGTTCTGCATGCATAAATAAATAAATCTTTAAAAAATATGCTAGTGAATTTTAATATTCCTCTTACAACTACAGACAGATCAATAAGACAAAGGATCAATAGGGAACAGTAGCCTGAAAGGGGACTAGACCAATACATCTAAAGAACACTCAATCCAAAAAAACCTGCATACACACTTTCTTCAAGTGTACATGGAACGTTTTCAAGAATAGGTCATGTGTTAGGGCACAAGCCAATTGTCAATAAAGTTACAAAGATTGAAATTACACCAAGAATTCTCTCTGATCACAATGCTGTAAATTTAGAAATCAACCATAACAGGAAAAATATATTAAGGTTACATAGAAGTTAACAATATGCTGCTTAACAGCCACTGGGTAATAAATCAATCAATGTGATACATGATATCAAGAAAAGCAAACATAAAAATCACGATAATATCAAAAGATACAGAGAAAGAATATGATTAGTTTTTCATGTATGATAAAAACTCGAAACAGGATGGGAATAGAAATAAACTACCTCAATATGATAAAGGCCCTATTTTACAAACCAAAAGCTCAGATACTTAATGGGGAAAACCAGGAGTTTCTCCCCTTGAGATCACGAACAAGATAAGGATGTGAGGAAAGAAGAACGCTTTGGGCCTCCCTGTCAGCGCAGGGGTTGAAGTCAGCCATAGCACTGCAGCATGAGCTCCATCCTCAGCCAGGGCAGGCCCTGACCCACATGGCGCAGCAGACCTCTCCTGTCCCGCTGGCTGCTCTCCTAGCACAGTATTTCAGTCAACCCACCTGTTCTGTTCCTCACTTTACCTCTGGTGAATCCTCTCACTCCCCAGCCTGGACCTCTGGCCTTTCACCCAGTTCTTCTATGCATAAATGAATAAAAAAAAAAAAAACTTACAAAAACCCCCAAAACACCTTGGGGCTCTCCCTGGTAGTTCAGCTAGCCACAGCTGCGTCTGTGTGAGTTCGATCCCCAGCCCTGGCGGTGACCCACATTGCACAGCAGACTTCTCCTGTCTCGCCCACTGTTACCCTCAACAGTGTACTTTGTCAGTCTGTATGTTTTACTTCCCACTCTGTCTCTGGTGAATCTTCCACCACCTCTGCACCTCTGACCTGGACCCCAGTTCTATATGCATAAATAAATAAATAAATCCTTTTTAAAAAACCACCCTGTTAGTGGGACTGTAAATTGGTGCACCATTATGTATTATGGACTGTGAGATGGATTTATCTTTTAAAACTAATAATTGAAATACCATACAATCCCACTCTTGGGCATCTATCTAACACATAAAACCATCAACAGAAAAAGCAACAATGTTTATTGCAGCACTATTTACAATAGCTAGCCTGTTGTAGACATGAAAGTGGCCATCAATAGGTAGATATTCATCAGTAGACAATTGGATCAATAAGATGTGACATAATCACATTATGGAGTATATTTAGCCATAAGATGAAATTCAGCTGTTACAGCAAAGTGAAGGGAGTTTGAGGGAATTATATGTAGTAATGCTAAGTCAGAATGATAAAGACAAATGTGGACATTTACATAGTGATGACTGAACAAAGTAAACTATTTATAAAAATGAGAGGATTGGCCTTCCCTGGTGGCGCAGCGGGTTAAAGCACAGCACTATGAAGCTAAAGCTACTTCAGCTTGAGTTCGATCGCTGCCCTGGAGGTGACCCACCTGGCACAGCAGACCTCTCCTGACCCTCCCTCTGCTCCCCTCAGCAGTGTACTTTGTTGATCTGCCTGTTCTGCTGATCTGCCCACTCTGTCTCTGTGAATCCTCTCACCACCCCTGCACCTCTGGCCTGTAACCCAGTTCATGCATAAATAAATAAATTATTATTTTTTAAAAAATGAGAGGATCATATAAATACTGTGAACTCTGACATTAAGAGGCAAGGTGTGGAGAAAGGGACAAGGAGAACATAAAGGATGTAGAGGGGAGTTAATTTATAAAAAGAGGTCTGAACTCTTTTTTTTTTAAAGATTTATTTATACATACAGAACTGGGGTACAGGCCAGATTTTTTATGCACACAAGAACTGGGGTACAGGCCAGAGATGGGGAGTGGTGGTGAAAGGATTCACAGGAAACAGAGTGGAGAGCAGAACAGGATGATGGACTGAAATACGCTGCTGATGGAAGCAGTGGGCAGAACAGGGGAGGTCTGCTGAGCCATGTGGGCCACCTCCCTGGCCGGGGATTGAACTCGTGCTGCAGTGACTGCACATTGCTTCATAGTGCTGTGCTTTAACCTGTTGTGCCACCAGGGAGGGCCTGGATTTAATTCATTTTTAATAAACTTATTTAAACAAGATGTTTGGCTTGAAGGGAAATTATCTAGAATTCATTTTTCAGACTAATTCACTCCTATTTAAGACAGATCACCCAGCATGAACAGCTACATATAAAATTGTTATAAAGTTGTCCTTGGAATGATATACAAAAGACATGAAAATTCTCAAATTTAGTAAACCATGCAAAAATTGTTATGCTTTTTGTTTATTAAACATTGAGAGCAAAAAGTCTTACAGAAACACACGGCTGAGGGGAGCAGGGGGTGAGTCAAGGGAGGTCTTCTGCTCCGTATGGGTCACCCGTCTAGCTGGGAATTGAATGGGTGCTGCAGTGGCTGCAGAGAGCTTCACAGCTGCGCTGTGACCCGCTGCACCACCAGGCAGGGCCCACAGAATGGTTTTAAATATACTATATATATAACATTATATATATATATATATATATATTTAAATTAATATTTAGATGTTAGTGAGTGTCTAGATGTGTGTGTACATATCTATGTGTATGTTTTTCCTGATCAGCTTGCAACTGAAAAACAATCGAAATCTCTCTCCTTTGCCCTGTCCTGCTCCATTTGACTTCTACTCCCCACAGCTTCTCCTGCTTGCAGGGCTCTGCTTGAGGGGAACATTAGGTTATTCCTTTTGAGATTTTTTTCAGGACCCAGAACTCTTGATCACCACCAAAAGTTGGCTCTTTTCATATACTTAGAGCTGCAAGTCTCCAGCTACACGCAATACTCACTCTGTAAAAACTCATCTGAGCAACGATTCACAGACTGGCTGCCTACCAAGCTCCCCTGGGGACATTGTGAGAGATGTGGGAGTTCGGTAAACCTATTACCTCATTTCCCCTTCCTCCCTCACCTCTGCTTACAACCCTGCCAGTTTTGATTTATGCTATTTTCATTATACTCAATTAAAATATTTTCTAATTTCCATCATAATAGCTGCTTTGCTTCATGTATTATTTAGTAGTATTACTCTTGATACCTAAATATGTGGAGATTTTCTTCTTCTTTTTTTTTAATTTAGCTTTTTTTATTTATGCATACAAGAGCAGGGGTGTAGGCTAGAGGTGGGGGTGGTGAGAGGATTCACCAGAGACAAAGCAGAGAGCAGAACAGGCAGATCTGCTGAAATCCACTGCTGAGGGGAGCAGTGAGCCTGCTGAGCCCATGGGGTCAGCTCCCTGGCCGGGGTCAGCTCCCTGGCCGGGGTCAAACTTGTGCTGTGCTGCAGTAGCTGCCAGTAGCTTCACAGTGCTGAGACTTAACCCTTTGTGCCACCAGGAGGCCCTATGGAGATTTTCTATTTTATATGATTTCAGTTCTTTGAAACTTGTTGAGATTTGCTTTAAGGTCCAGCAAATGATCATCTTAAAATAAATATTCTCTGTATTTTTGGGAAAATTGTGTATTCATCTATGCAATTGCAGAGTACAGTACAGTATATGTTAGTTCAGTCAACTTATAACAGTGGTGTCATTCAGTTCTTTGACAGTCTCAGCGTCTCAGTGATTTACTTTTTCTTCTTATTCTACCAGTTACCGAGAGACGTGTGTAAAAGCATCCACTATGCATTCTTGTCTATTCTTTTTGCTCTGCCAGGTTTTACTTCACATATTTTAAAACTGTTAAGTGCACAAAAATTCATATTTTTATATCTTCCTGTTGAGTTGAGCTTTTTTTTTTTTTTAAAGATTTATTTATTTGTGCATACAGA